>NC_133770.1:47871248-48044207 GCF_003597395.2 Chelonoidis abingdonii | reverse complement strand
CTGATTTAAAAGATAGCCCAATTAAACCAGTCCAACAAATCAACATACATGTGAATACACCACAAAGATCATCATAGCCGACTTACTTGGCTTTCCTTTGTCCTCACAGATGTTTTTATAGAGTATTAAGAGAGAGTTAGGAGGAAACTTGTTTACTCATAGCCGAGAAAACAAAACAAAGACCCCGAGTATACAAATTCCGCCCCTGACTTTAAACAATCCAGTTCTCTGATTGGTCCTCTGGTCAGGTGTTTGGTTACCCTTTCCAGGTAAAAGAAACTTAACCCTTACCTTACCTATCCATTTATGACAGAGGGCAATGCAGGTCCTCCCAAACTGAAGTTCCATATGCTGTAAACTGCATTTTTCCTAGTTATTATACTGATTACCAAAGAGAATATTCAGACTGGGACACATATCACAATGTAGTTAAAATGCCTTTATGCAGGCTCTGAAAAATAGATGTTGCAAGTAAGAATGTACAATGTCCTGTGTGCCTCTGAATGCAGAAGGAATTAAATAGGAAGAAACAGCTTCTTTTTCTCCAGCACCAGGACCTCTCACTTCAGCTGGCACCAGGGGCGGCTCCAGGCACCAACATGCCAAGTGCATGCCTAGGACAGCAAGCCACGGGGGGTGTTCTGCCGGTCACCACGAGGGGGGCAAGCAGGTTGCCTTTGGCAACTTGCCTGCAGAGGGTCCGCTGGTCCCGCGGCTTTGGCGGACCTCCCACAGGCGCGCTGCTGAATCCGTGAGACCGGGGACCTCTCGCAGGCAAGCCACCGAAGGCAGCCTGCCTGCTGTGCTTGGGGCGGCAAAATACCTAAAGCTGCCCCTGGCTGGCACCCTGGCCCAAAAACCTCTCCAGGCTTCTTCCAGGGTCAGCTACCATGCTTTCAGCTGCCCCATCCAGGCTGTCTCTCTTCCTTTCTTCTGTCTTCCCTCACTGCTCTCCCCCCCATCAACTCTGCAATACTCAGCAAAAAGCCTCTCCAGCCAGGGCCGGCTCCAGGCACCAGCCCAGCAAGCAGGTGCTTGGGGCAGCCAATGGAGAGGGGTGGCATGTCCAGCTGTTCAGTGGCAATTCGGCAGCAGGTCCCTCACTCCCTGTTGGAGGGAAAGACCAGCCACCGAATTGCCGCCAAAGACTGAAAGGGCAGCAGTAGAGCTGATTGCGGCTTTTTTTATTTTTTTCTGCTTGGGGCAGCAAAAACCCTGGAGCTGGCCCTGCCTCCGGCCACACAATCCAGAAACTCCTGAGTGAGTTCTGTTAGGCCTTGTTTTTTAGATGTGTTCCTTATGTGTTTCTTACAACTATCTTACATGAAGGGTGCATTCACACATCACTTTGAATGAGGTTTTAATTCAGCTCATAACAAGCTTTCACCCAGCTCATAATGATATTAAATACATGCTCTAGCCTCTCTCTGTAGGAAAATACAATTTCCAGGGCTAATATCCCCTTCCTTCTGTCCTCCGCGTACCTCCCCTCCAGCCAATACTCCACTCTAAGTCTGTCACGCTTTTGTTGTGTGTGTATAATCAATTTAGCTTGTAAACTACTTGAGGCAAGGCCTGTGTGCACCTGTATAGCACTATATAACTAATAAACCAGACCAACTCTCATTAAGTGGTGTGAAACAGATGACCAATCTGTCAAGACCATAGTTTGCTTCTGAGATAGATAATCCCAGAAGTTTATCCCAATTAGGTTTACAGGACAAAATTATTGCTGTGGGGAGGGGTAAAGATGCACCTAGCACATGCAGTGATGCTGTCTTTTTTTTATTCTCACCACTAAAAAACCCCAAACTCTATTTGAGTCTCCTGTGGGGCCTATCTGAATCTAATCAAGTGAGCTGAGCTGTTTGTCTTTATTGTTGTGGCCACCTAGGGATTAGAAAGCACTGTGAGATACTCTCCGACTTCTGAAATATCAACAAAGGGCAAGGCAGGATCACGCTTCATTTCACTTATTTTTTTCTGATTCTTTGGAGAAGGTGCTGCTAATACCCTTGGGGAGGGTATAGAACAGGGGTCGGCAACCTTTCAGAAGTGGTGCGCCGAGTCTTCATTTATTCACTGTAATTTAAGGTTTCACGTGCCAGTAATACATTTTAACATTTTTAGAAGGTCTCTTTCTATAAGTCTATAATATATAAACAAACTATTTTTGTATGTAAAGTAAATAAGGTTTTTCAAATGTTTAAGAAGCTTCATTTAAAATTTAAATTAAAATGCAGAGCCCCCAGACTGATGGCCAGGACCTGAGCAGTGTGAGTGCCACTGAAAATCAGCTCGTGTGCTGCCTTCGGCACATGTGCCATAGGTTGCCTACCCCTGGTGTAGAAGGAAAGTTTTTGTTTAAAGACGTACTTACCTGGTTAGTAGATCAAAATGTGATTTACCTTGAACATTAAATTAGCCTGTTCTGAAACTTTTGCAACCAACTTGTAAAACTGTGTGGAGTTTTTTCATAGCTTGTAAGGCCAGAAGGAACTACTGTGACAATGAGTAGTGCGCTTGTCCTATCTAATCCATCTAAATGAGCTTTGAAAAATTCCACTTGCTTCCTTCTCTTAGTGAGGAGGAAACTGTGACAATGAATATAAACATTGCCAACAGCTTCTGCAGAACCTAAGCTTTCAAATTTTTTTTTAAAAAAGCAGTTTTTAGCCTTTTTATGGCTGCAAACAAAACTTTAAAATGAATCAAGAATAAGTGTGGTGCTGCCAGAAGTGGGCAGGAAAATCCTTCTCAGACTGTGAAACTTTATGCAAGTTCAAAATGTTTTCCTGGCTTCAATCAGGCCAGAAAGTCAATTTCATATTTGCAAACTGAAAAACAGATTTTTTGGAGTGGGTGGGAGGAAGAGGTATTGGGTCATTTTGTGTTAATCTGAAACCTTTTTTGTTTTGACAGTTTTGAAATGTTTTGATTTGACTTCAATTTTTAACTTTTTTTTTCAGTCCAATTAGCTAAAATGTCAACATGAAAAGTAACTGGAAACAGGAATTTTTATTTTGAAACTATGTTTCTTACAATTTTGAAACTAATATGACATTGTTTTGGAAAATTTGTCTAAGCTGACCCAGTTTCACAAACTATCTGTTTCAACAAATCAGCATTTTTCAACAACAAAAATTGTCAAAATCCCTGACCAGCTCTAGTTGCTATAGCTGCTAGTCAGTGAAAGTTATTGCTTCTGTTACGCAGTTGAGCCTGTAGCATCATTCACACTTGTGTCAAGCAGGACTGTGTCATTGCTCCAACAGTCTTCTCCATTTACCTTGCTGTGATCCTGATTCTCATCCGTGACCGCCTTCCGGATGGAATGGGCATGAGTTTCTTATGGATGGTCAACTTCTTAATCTCTGATGTTTCCAAACAAAATCTAAGATCACAAGAATTGGCATCAGTGATCAATGTGCAGATGACTGCGTCATTTTCATGAACACAGAGGCCGACCTGCAAAGTACCCTAAACCTTTTTGAAGATGCCTGTCACAGCCTGGGTCTCTCCCTCTCTCTCTCTCAACATTGGGAAAACCAAGGCACTCTACCAGCCCTCACTTGTACAGACTACTCTTCATACTCCACAAATCACCATCAGCAGAGAACCCCTGGAAAATGTGGCCCATTTTCCATACCTTGGCAGCCACCTCTCCTAAACAGCCAGCATTGACACAGAAATTGAATACAGGATCTGCTGTGCCAGTCACATCCTTTGGAAGACTGATCAAATGAGTCTTCCATGATAGGGATCTGCAAACAGGCACCAAGATATTGGTTCACAATGCAGTTGTCATCCCCACCTTCTCTATGGGTGTGAGACCTGGGTAAACTATGGACAACATCTCAAGCGTCTGGGGTGGCTCCAACAGCACTGCCTTGGGAGGATTCTCAGGATCAGGTGGCAAGACTGACGCACTAACAAGAGTGTTCTCTCTGCAGCCAACATCAGCAGAAGCATAGGTCATGAAACACCAACTCCTCTGGCTGGCCACTGTGTACGTGTGCCATGCCTGACACTCAGCTCCCAAAGCAGGTACTCTTCTCTCAGGTATGTCAGGGAAGACTTAAGGGCTCGCAGAGGGCAGTGGAAGCACTTCAAAGACATACTGAAAGTACATCTTAAAAAGGGAGACATTAACCCAACAAACTGGGAGGACTCGGCACAGAACAGAACACAGTGGTGCCACACCATACACCAAGCCACTTGGGCTTCTCAGCCACTTAAAAATCCACCAATGAACTACTTTGGCAGACATCATTCTCACATCGAGGGATAGCTGAAGATGTAGAGGGAGGTCCCTGTATTCTGCCTCTAAGTGACCAGCTATCCTGAAACTATGGTTAGGGCAAGTAAAATCAGCAGCCTCTCTGGGCTCCCATTCTCCTGGGTAAAGGCTACTTCCTGTTCACTCTCCCAAGTTAGCAAAATCAGATCCTCCTTCTTGCCTTCCTCTGTCACCTTGTAGCCTCTTCCCATGGTCAGCGTCAAGGCTGTCCTTACCCATACGCAAAGTACACAGCTGCGTAGGGCACCAGGAAATTTGGAGCACCTAGTGCCCCGTGCAGCTGCGTTCTGTTCCAGCCCCTGTTCTGCCTCTTCCCCAGGGCCCTTACCCCTCCTCTACCCCAGCCCTGCCTCTTCCTGCCCCTGCTTCACCCCAGGCCACCCCAACTCTGTCCTTCCCTGCCTCTTCCCACCCCCACCCAAGCCCCGTCCCAGCCCCACTTCTTCCCACCCCTGCTCTGCCCCAGCCCCACCCCCACTTCCCTGAGGACTGCAGCAGGGCCAGGCCTGCACTCACCGGTGAGTGCTGGGGGTGGTGCCCCCCCAGTCCCCCAAGCCAGCCCCTCTCACCCCCATGGAGACTTGCCCCCCCACCCCTACAGGGGGGGCTGCGTAGCGCCCCAGAATAGCTAGGGATGGCCCTGGTCAGCACCAACCTCTTCTCCCCATCCTGCCCAGTCCTAAGGTGTGGCCCAAAAATATAATCCTCTCCCAAGAAAAGGCAAAGATCACAGATGCTCCGGTAGGGGGTGGCTCTAAACTGGGGGAAGGAAAGAGCACAATCTTTGGCCTCTCCACATAGATGGTGAAGTGGTGCTCCAATGAGCAGCCAGGAGAAGTGAGGGATCTGCCATCAGGAAAGACTTGAACCCCAAATCAAAATGAGATGCTGAGACAGCTCCTACAGCTTTGGGGAAGCTTGACTGGGAGAAAGGGATATGCGGAAGCTGTTGCAGATTTGAAGAGCAACTGCTTGGGAGCATTGGATGTGGTGAGGTGGAGGGGGAAAATATTGCATTTGTGAGGGGGAGAGCATAGTGAGTGATTGGGGGTGTTGTCCTGGTGTGTGTAGAAAAATAGGTGTGAAATGTGCGATTCTGATGGGGAGAGAAGATAGGAGTTCCCAAACTTTTTTTTGGCACAATCCCATTTTAATTAAGTCTTTTCTGTTGGGATCCCGACAGCACGGAAGATGCCATTTTGGAGAGCAAAATTGCATCCTCCGCACAGTGTGACCTCACACATGCTGTACATTTGAGGTCACACTGTGTAGAGTCAAATGGTAGGGATTGCCGCATCTGTTGATGGCATGACCCCCATCTAGGGTTCTGACCTACAGTTTGGGAACCACTGATCTAAGGGCTTGTCTAATCATAGAGTTGCCCCTGATTAACTCCATTTGTGGACACTTTCAATAAGGAAAAACTCCATGTGTAGACGATCCCTAACATGAAGTGTGTGTGCACACAAGAGTCCAGAGTTGTTTTGAATGGGGAGTATGTTCGTGTAGGAGTCTGAGGGGTTGGAGGTTTCAGTTAATGAAGCATTTACAGACGAGTCATGAATTTGCCAAATTTGTTCATATATTTAAAACTTTTAATCAAATTATTTAAATAAGTCATTGCATATGAGTTATCTGTGAATTGAACTGATCATCTAATGCATAACTGGTCACGTAAGTCATGTGAATTGTTTCTGGTCATGTATTGCAAGATGTACATCTTATAAACAGATATGCCTGAACAAGTCATTGAGGCTTTGCAATTCCCATTGTACATGGCTGTGGGGAACATCTGGAGTTGGGAGAATGTCTTGTGTCACATTGACACTTAGTATGTACATTATCTTATTTGAGAAGGTTGTGGTCATATCTTGGTACTCAGGCAATTAAATGAGACAGAGACTCTGACCACGGGCTTTTGTGGGAGATGTTGTTTGTGTATGTCCTCATCTTATATACAACATACCACGGAATCATATACATGTCTCTATGAAGAGGTGTTTTCATACAGTAGCTATCCCTAGGTGGTGCTCCCTTCCACTTCATTGTTTGGTCACATTGCAGACACCTTGCTCCATATGGTGGGGCTGGGACAAGTTGAAAGTTCTCGAAGACCTTTCTCCTACCAGGTCTTCCCCTCCTCCTCCTCCTGATGCCAATGACTTATCATTCAGATTCATTAGTCTCAATACTGCCAACCCCAAACATTCAAAAATAATGAGTTGGGCCCCAAAAAATCATGAGATGAATTTAAAAATATTGTTTTTAACAATTTTTTTGAATGTTTTTATTTGCCTTCTGATTTTTGAGCCTTTAGGTTGCTCTCTAGTCACATTTAAAGATATTTGCAACCATGAGAGCTAGAAACTTTTCTTTTTTTTTTTTTAAGGGAGGGGGGAAAAAACCTTATGATTTTAATGTCATTACTTGTCACCAAGAGCTGGGGCTTTTAGAAAAACATCAAAGATGGCAAGACTCATAATGAAATTGTGAGAGCTCTCAACGCTTAAACTTACCATCTATATCTCCTCTCTCTCCCCTAGTTTCTTTCTCTCTCCTAATAGCTAATTCCTCAGTATCAAATAACAAAGTTAGCATGCATGATGCCAGCCCAAACTCTGAATACAGAAACAGATCCAAATTTTGCAGTTCAGGCCAATCTCTTGTGACAGTCAGAAGAGTTAAAGTCCAGAGAATTAAGAGGAAAATATTTCTCATTCTGTAGAAATTTAGTCACTTCTCTAGAGATTCAACTTCTATTTTGAAGGGGAATGTCTCTCAATAGTTGATGGAATGTGAGCATTCAGAAGTAACCACACTGTAGTGTGGGCTATAGAGATCCAGGGACTGACGACACCGTTTTGAAATAAACTGAACTGCAGCTGGTTGAACACTGCAGCTGGGACATCCAGCTGCTGCTGTATGAAAAACAGATAATTAGAGCTGGTTCACTTCTTTTTTTTGATGAAAAGAGTTTATTGAAAATAAGTTTAAAATGAAATTTTTCACTAAAAATTGGTTTAAATAAAATATTTTTTTCATTGAAAAATTCACAACCCTAAAACTTCCACTTTTTCACAACTGACCATTTTAGTTTAAGAAAACCCAAAATAATAAATTATAGACAATAAACGTAAAGAGTACATTTGTTTATTTACTGTACAGTAGTGCCTTGGAACCACTAACCAAGGGTCTGGCTGTGCTACACACTGGACAGCAGAAATGTGTTATGGCTGACGAGATAACAAAACAAAAGTTTAACAAGAAAATAGAAGTCTCAGCTTGCTGTGACAGGATTGTGTAACTTATATTACAGATCTGAATGTATTGAGTGCACCTTGAAATAGATGTGTAATTTTTCCAAAGGAAGACTAGAAGCATACAGAAATTATTACAGTATCGCAAAGCTACTGTGCCGTGCAATAGTGTATACAGTACTTTTGGTGCTAGGGTTTTGGACATTCAGTCTAGACTTTCTTGTGAAATTACTGTCCTTGAGACGATGTATAAGATAGTCCTCATTATAGAAGTAACAATACAGTAAGTACAATACCATAAAATTTTGAAAGGATGGGAAATCAACTTATCATTTGACAAAGCTAAAGCAAGAATGGTAATCAATCCCTTGGCAATAGAAATTTTAAATTTAAAATAAGCTTCAACAAAGCCTTTGAACCTTCAAATCCTTTATCCTTAAGAAATTAATGGGTCCCTGAATAAGTCTTACTTCTTTTTCTCTTTCTGATTTACACACATGCACACACACCAATTATATTAATTGACAATGCAGCAAAATAATGCTACAGATCAGCCTCATGGAAAAATCTCTACGTGCCTCTTTCCCCCAGCATCCACCTTTTCAGCATGTGATTTTAAAAATGCTCTGGATATTAGAGACAAACTATATTTTTTGTTTTTAAAAATTTGGTTTATACTAGTTTTGGTTTGCACCCAACCACCGAGTCACTCCTCTCTGCAACAATTTCCATTGATTACAGTATCACCTACTAATTAAAGTAGCACCATGTGAAAGAGTTCATTCCGCTGAACTTAGAACAGCACTGAAGAGTACTTCAGATGTTTTGCCCCTTGAAAGGCAAGAGCAACTTTATGGAACATTTTCTTTTCCTTCTTAGGAGCAATTACCATTGTGGTCCCCAAGCTACCATTCCAGCCTCTGCCTTTAGGCAAAAATGAACATATTTTTCAACTTTCACTACATCAAAACCTCCTAGAAGTGACCCTCTGTGTAACAGGTATAGATTGTGGCTGCCTTTATTGTGTGTACGCTTAAATCCCGTCATAGTTTCAGTCTATCTTGGCTTTTCCCCAATATAAAAAGAGACTTTGTGTGACCTATTGACACTGTTTTCCCCTCTGGGTTCCTTTACTCTCCTTTATAAACTGAAAGTCTAAAAATAGATGTCTCCTAGCTTTAGTCTTCTGTCTGGATTCTTCTTGCATTGTTTTGTAACTAGCTCATTTCCTCCAATGCAGCAGCATTTTTCATTCTTGTGATTTTTACTGATCTTTCCTCTAACGCTACCAAGTAGCACCACTGTATAGAAGCCGAATCTCTATTAGCATTCCTACTATAAACTCCCAGCACTTATACAACTCAATGGTAAGAATTTGGTTAGGGCTGAAACTTGTCAAGTCTCAGCCTAAAAGTAGATTTTTGTTTAATCTCATGTAAATAAAATTGATGTACTGTGGCAGTTATTTAAATAAAACAAGCACCCAGAGCATAAATAGTGAGCTTTTATAGATGCTGGGCTGCGGTCTCTGTGTTGGCGGAAAGTTCACTATGAAGGGGCTGTAGTGGCTTAGAGTTTCCTCCTCCTCCTGTGTGGCAAGGAGTAAGGACTGCAGTTAATAGAAGATAATGCTGATTAGGGAGATGCGCACAGCCAAGAGTGTAGGAAATGAGCTGATTCAACACATCCCTTCAGCTTCTTCTGAGCTATATAAGAGTGTCCACCAACATGACATCCGTTTCTCAAGGTTCTTATAAGAGTAACCATTTCTATGTGTGGGTGTCCAGTGGAGTTCCTGGAAGAGTTTAAAGGTGGCCTTACTTGCAATCACAGCTTTCCCTCAGATGAATTGTTCCTGATGCGCAGCAGGTCAGACTGGCATTGGTATGGACAACATGCCACTCTCTGAGTCAGCAAAAGTCAATTTCCCCTTTTGAGTCTGTACCCTCAAAATGTGTCTAAAACCAGCTGATGGGATGGAGTGTCATTCTAATGATCGATCAGAGCTTTGACACTGAACTTGTAATACCAACTTCAGCCCTGCCATAAGTGTGTCTGAGTGCTTTGAAGGCAATGGGTGATAGTTTTCTCATGTACACTAGAGCTCAGTGTGGCCCAAGAAGCCATGTACTGAGCATCTGCAATATTTGAACATTTTTTATTTAACATTATGAAATAATTACATTCATAAATTTCACTTTGCAGATATGTTACTGTGTTTACAAACTGTATATGTGTCTTACAAATAAGATGAGCAGGTTGAATGAGACAAATATATTCAGTGATGAATATATCTTGATATGTAAATGTATTAAATCATGATATACAAGACAATTTGAAAACATGACTTAACTAATTTAATCTTTTTAAAACAACAACTAGCCTGATTTTTTTTTAAATGAAGTCTCTGATATTTGCTTCCAAAGAAATTGCAGGAACAACTTTGTGGGTGCAGATAACTGAGTGTGTGTTTACACAACATAGATAGTAATGGCCTGTAAATCCCAGCGCTCTGAAAACTATAAAGTGCTGCTATTTGTGCCCATAAACTTTTGCTGATGCAACTTTGGAAGACCAGCTGAGGCCTTCTAAAAAAATCACAGCCAAAGTGTATAAGACCTACCAGCAAAGGCTGGCAAATTCATTATGCTTCTGAAGTGTTGTCAGAAGGCACACCATATTGCCTGATGTTCTGCTGGATTTCCACAGTGTTTTATACATTTAACTGGGAAATTCCTCGCATTCTTTTTCCCCCCACTCTCTTCCAGTACGTTAATGTAGTTCCCTTTCCGTTACTGTCTGACTAAAAGAAAATCATATAAGCAGAGGGGATTTTGGTCTGATGCTGAAAATAAACACTTTCCTTAGCTAAGAGATAACCACAGTCAAACCCCTAGATTATAAGCAGTTCAAGATATTAAAGTGTCAGTTCAGATAATATACAACATTCAATAATACTGTGTATTAAGAAATGAAATGTTTAGCCCCCTATGCAGTGTTAAAGCCTGGTTCTGACCAGTGTAACGTCAGTGGAGAAATTTACACTTGTGTAAAATCAGTTGAGATGGATTAAGATTTATTGAGGCCCTGGGCACAAAGAACTTTTAGCCCCCACCCCCCTCATCCCACTCACCATGGGGCCCCATGCCTCCTCCTCCTCCCCTCCCAAGGCCCAGCAGCCAGGCTAGGTGTTAGAGCCAGGCTGTAGTAAGAGCCATGCCACTCAGAGAGCCCAGGGGCAGGGACATGGGCCGGGGCTGCTCTTGGGACCACTGACCAGGGCAGGTGGTGGGTCCAGGGCTCTCTGCAGTGACCTGGGCCCCCTGGGTGGCTCTTACTACTGCCTGGCTCCAGCTTCTGGCCTGGCCAGGGCACAGGGCCCCAGGAGGAAGGGGAGGCGCAGGGTCTCTGGGAAAGAGGAGGAGCAGAGGGCAGGGCCATAGTTCCAGTGCTGGTGGTCCCCTCACCTTCTACCCAGGTTCTGGCGCTCCTGCGGGGGCCACCAAATTGGCTAGAGCCCCTGGTCATGGACGGCTTGACCTCTTGCATTAATCTGCCACTGAAGATCAGGAGTGAGATCAGAATCAGGCCCTCTCTAAAAAGGGATGTTTTCATATCATGAGCTGATGGGAACAATAATTAGTAACAGCCCAAAATCCCAGTTCAGAACACTCCCCCATGTTTGCAAAATTTAGATTGGGTCTTCACTTCATGGGCTAATTCTCAGTCTGGCTGAGCAGTGCTCAATAAAAAATCTGAGAGAAGGAAAAAAGGTAGTTTTTATGCCACATTCCCAATTATTCTATCCCTGTAAAAAAAAAGGTGGAGGTTGCAACTATCGGGCGTGGGTCTTTTGTTAGCAGAAACAATATTTCACTTTCTTTTGAAGGGACATAATCTTGTTCTGCATTAGGACACCAGCTGCTGCCGAACCAACCAAACAGAAATCAAAACAAAATAAATTGCTGCTTTGCTACCAAACTAGGTAATTTTAAAGCATATGGCTTTTTTATTTTATTCCAAGCACATCTAGCTTTCTTGAAGTAGGTGAATAGGGTCCATTCATTTTCTTCATTGAGAAATATGAATGATATTTGAAAGGATTTCTACTTAGTTCTGGAGGGGCACAATTTATATGGTATTCCATGACATTCCAGGTGTAAAGTTAAGAGGACTTCAATGGAAATCATTTCAGATAGTCTTTTTCCGTTCTGATTTATAACCTTTTTCACAGAAATAATGTCTGGGTTCATAATTACAGAGGCAAGTTCCAGGCATCTGGAAAGCGAGTGTGAAGAGACTGAGCGAGTCATTCAAGCCCTCAAGTGATGATGTATTTCTATACTAAGCTAACAAATTTCCCAGCTCCTCTCCTAGTATATGGAAAAGGGAATTTTGTGTCCTTTAATTACTGATTTGGTCATGAAAAAAATCTCCCCTGCTTCATACAAAACACCAAAACAGCCAGAGACAATTTCTGTTAGTGTTGCTTTTTTTCCAAAGCATCTACTCCTCACTAATGTAACTACTCTACATTAGTGTCTCCTTGTCCTGTATATGAATAAATCATTAACCTTATTTTATGAATGAGGCCTAGCTAACAATATTTCCGAACTGGCTGTGCATTCGTATCTTTCAGAACTATATGTGCAAATGTCATCATGTCGTTCCTAAATCAGGAAAGGTTGGACACTTCAGTGATGTGACTTGTGCAGTATCCGGAGTGTCATATTGTCACCACATGAGATGTGTTATATGCAAGCCAGGGAGAAAGGGGTTAGTTGGTGCTAAAATTTGGCCTTATCATTTTTAAACTGAAAGTTTTTTCCTATATTTTCATTAATTATTCTTTACACTTACAGCATGTAGCATCTCTTATCCTAAAGTATTTCACAAATATTACAGCAAATAACTTTCACAGCATTCCTGGCATTAGATACTCTCCTACCCATTTTATATAGGACAGATTTTGGGAGGCAGTGTAATCTCGTTGATAGGGCACTGGACTGGTACTTGGATGCTAATCCTAGCTCTACCACTAATCTTTGTTCCCTGGAGCAAGCCACTTAACCTCTCTGTGCCTCTGTTTCTCCTCTACTCTTTGTCTGCCTACTTAAGCCCTGTGAAGTAGAGACAAGTTCAGATTTTACCATGCCCATCACACAGTGGTTCTGATCTGTGTTTCTCAGTGACTTATAGATCAAATGTGTTCTGCACGCACAACCCTTTTTACTTGTGTGGGGCAATTCCAACTACCAGCCCCATAAAGTCAACCTGGACTTCTACAGTCAAGCTGGGCTCTTTTCCTTCTCAGTATCATCATCATTAATAAAGTCTCTGCAGGCTAGAGGGTCTCAGTTACACCATGCAAGTCAATATTTTTTCAAATTTTGCCTTCATTGATATGTACGTAACCTCTGCTTGCGCAACCACATTGCTTTCAGTAGGTTTTCAGAGGTATCACTGATTAGACCTTTGTTTATCAGCAGAATTGTTTACTAAAAGGCATAGAATCCACCTTGTCATCTTTTAGCTGTGTTGGCTCTTCAGTGCTAATGGGTAAAAAGCAATAAAATGTTGGGGTTTTGTGACTAAATCAGCAAATCTGGCTTTAAATATACAGTGGAAGCCCATCAGCTGAGAAGGAGCTGCAACTTGTATGTAGTCACTTTTCATAGAAGATTAGGGTTGGAAGGGACCTCAAGAGATCATCTGGTCCAACCCCCTGCTCAAAGCAAGACCAAGCCCCAAATGGCCCCTTCAAGGAGTGAACTCACAACCTTGGGTTTAACAAGGTTAGTACTCAAACCACTGAGCTATCCCTCCCCTGATTAGAGCTGCCTTCTAATGTTTTTATCTATTCTTAAATCAGTGAGCTTTTTCATGGATGTGAGTCTACAGGAACAAAGAATGAGAGAAATAAAAATGGAGCGTGTGAAGTGGGAGATGGCAGATGAGATGGAAGGGAGACAAGAGAAGCATAGGAGAGTTAGACAAGAACAAGAGGTGATCAGAACAAACAGCCAGTCAGCAAAAATAAAGTCTAGGGATTTAAGCTGGATAGTTCTGATGATAGACTGGTAGCAGAGTATGTGGTAAGGCTGTACTCCTGCCCTTGGTTCTTCCTTTGAATTCAGTGCTAAACATATCCTTGGCTATTATACTTTGTCCTTTAACCTCAGAGTTTATTTGCTGCAAATATCTGCACCACTTTGTTCAGGAGAGAGTTGTTACCTTACAAACTGGGAGCATCATCTAGTCATCATGATGCTGATGAGATTGCCAAACAAACTCGATCAAGTCAGGAGATTCACCCACTAACTTTGACTTACCTATCTTTAATTAACAACACTTTGCATATTTTTTGGTTGAGTTTTTTTGTTGTTTATTTTGTCTTGGCTTATGTTATTAAAACATCTCTGCCTGGGAATTCTTTTCTTTTTTAGTGTGTTTTGGAAAATTGTGATCCATGGTGTTTACTGCAGCTATGGTGACTTACTCCAGCCGAGGATCTGGCATGAAATAGCCCAGCAAAATATGCCCTATGCCAATAGCCACAAGTGTTTCCTATCATCAGTGCATGTCCCTTTGCATTGCTTTATCTGTGTGTTTGGATACTACCATGAAAAGACAGAGAAATAAGCATGATATTGCTCTTGTCCATACTATGCTAGGAAAGAATCCAGGGAGTGTGCATTCCTCAGTAGTCTGTCTTTGTTTTTGTAATAAAAGTATTTTTTCTACCATATCAGCAAGTGAAGATAAATGTTATCTGGTGCCAATAAACTGTTGCACTTGCTTAGAATATATTGAAGTGCTATTGTTTTTAATATTTAAAGCTATAGGGTTGCTATGTATCTGGCGGGATGGGGACTTTTTGGTGTCTAAATATTTAATGGTTTGTAGGAGTCCAGCTAGAGAAAGAATTTCTTCAGTATGTTACCATTTCAGAGGCCCACCCTGGTTTGATAGTTTTTGTTAGCCCTGGAACTGTATTGCTGGAATTTGTTAAGCATGACATCGTTCATTCTGAGACTATCCAGGACGAGGGAGTAACCTTTTTCTTTTCTCTTTTGCATAGTCCAATTGTAAGTTTTCCCTAAATGTTCCAAGTAGGAAAAAAACTTTATTTGATGTGAGAGCTCTAGTCTACTATTTTGTAATTAATGAAAAATATTTGTCATTCCATATATGAAGAGTTCTGTGCTCCTTAAGCATAATAAAGGCTCAGATTTATTATGCACACCAGTTATTTTGTGTCACTCCCATGATTTGTGGAAGCTGAAATGTCAACTTAACTGATCTGAATTTACGGTGCAAAGCAGCAGGAGTACATAGATGAGTGTGGCCTCCCATGTACAAATTGTATTTTGTTTTTCCATTAGCATATATTTCTTTGGGGATCAGTTGGCAGCACCCTATCTATCTATCTCTACTCTGTAGGACATGACTGTGTATGTAACTGCGGTGACATGGTTAAGCTGTTGCAATCAGTGTCATGTCTTCAGGATATGATCAACCTACCAGAGTTGGTCCTGATGATACAATAGCTTTGTAACTGGGCACCCTGCAGGACAATTTTGTAATGTGGTGTTTCTTTGGAACCAGTAACTGATCCATGAACAGACCCTTCCTCTTTCCCATGACTGCTTAGCTCCTAGCATAGTCTGCCACCCACAACCTCTATCAGTGTGCTGCCTGCGATGGGTGTGAGCAGCTTTACAACCAATCAGCTGCTGCCTAATTACGTCAGATAAGTAGTTTTAGAACTTCAGACCATACCTTCAGCTAAGCCTCTGAACGGCATGTGTGCAAATCTGTATTTGTTTGCTCAAACCTGAGGCTTAGCTCTGCAATTTGTGATAAAAAAATTTGCTCTGCAGATGTGAGTTTATATGTGCCAAAGGATATGCCTGAGACAAGGTGGGTGAGGTAATATTTTTTTGGATCAATGTCTACTGGTGAGAGAGACAAACTTTTGAGCTTACATAAAGCTCTTCTACAGGGCTTCTCTGTGTAAATTTGGAAGCTTGTCTCATTACATCACCCACCTGGTCTTTCTAATATCCTGGGACTGACACGGCTACAGCAACACTGCATACAAAGGGTATATGTAGCCCACACACCTCCTGGATGTGGTATTCTGTCCCATGTAGTGGCACTGAGACTATTTAGAGAGAGAGATTAATGAGTCTGCTCTACAGCCTTAGGTAAGGCCTGGTCTACACAATGAGTTTAAGTTGAATTTAGCAGTGTTAAATCGAATTAACCCTGCACCCATTCACACAACGAAGCCATTTACTTCGACATAAAGGGCTCTTAAAATCAATTTTGGTACTCCTCCCTGATTAGGGGAGTAGTGCTGAAATCGACATTGCCGATTCTAATTAGGGTTAGTGTGGATGCAATTCGACGGTATTGGCCTCTGTGAGCTATCCCAAAGTGCACCATTGTGACCGCTCTGGACAGCAATCTGAACTCGGATGCACTGGCCAGGTAGACAGAAAAGCCCCACGAACTTTTGAATTCCATTTCCTGTTTGCCCAATGTGGCGAGCTGATCAGCACAGGTGACCATGCAGAGCTCATCATCACAGGTAACCATGGAATCCGAGAATCGAAAAAGAGCTCCAGCACAGATGATACGGGAGGTACTGGATCTGATTGCTGTATGGGGAGATGATTCTGTGCTAGCAGAACTATGTTCCAAAAGACAAAATGCCAAAACATTTGAAAAAAATCTCCAAGGGCATGACGGAGAGAGGCCACAATAGGGACTCACTACAGTGCCACGTGAAAGTTAAGGAGCTCAGACAAGTGTGCCAGAAAGCCAAAGAAGCAAACAGACAGTCCAGGCAGAGCTGCAAACATGCCGCTTCTACGCTGAGCTGCGTGCTAGTCTGGGGGGGGCCACCACCACTAACCCACCCCTGACCATGGATTCCAAGAAGGGGGTACTCTTATCCATGCCTGAGGATTTTGCAGATGGGGAAGATGAGGAGGAGGAGGAGGAGGAGGCTGTGGAGAGCACACAGCTCATGGATCTCCCCAACAACCAGAATCTTTTTCTCAGCTTGACTGAAATACCCTCCCAACTCTCCCAAGGCGGTATCCCGGATCATGAAGCCAGAGAAGGGACCTCTGCTGAGTGTAATAAACCCAGGTTATTTGGGAACAGCAGAGTAGTAGAAGAGAGATATACTGGCCACTGGATAAGCAGTTTTCTGTTCTCTGAGTGACCAGAGCAGGGGCTGCTCCAAGCTAATGAGAACACCTGACTCCAATTAACCTGCTAAGAGTCAGGTGAGGCTGTTAAGCACCTGACTCTAAGGCCCCTCTGATGCTATAAAAGGGCTCACTCCAGTCAGGCCAAAGGGAGCCAGGGGAGAGGAAGTGCGTGCAAGGAACTGGGAGCAAGAGGGGTGCAAGAAGCTGAGAGTGAGTAGGCATACTGCTGGAAGACTAAGAGGTACAGCGTTATCAGACATCAGGAGGAAGGTCTGGTGATGAGGACAAAGAAGGTGTTGGGAGGAGGCCATGGGGAAGTAGCCCAGGGAGTTATAGCTGTTGTGCAACTGTACCAGGAGGCACTCTAGACAGCTGCAGTCCACAGGGCCCTGTGCTGGAACCCAGAGTAGAGGGCAGGCCCGGGTTCCCCCCAAACCTCCCAACTGCTGATCAAACACAGGAGATATTGACCTGGACTGTGGCTTCTACCAGAGGGGAAGGTCTCTGGGCTGTTTCCCGACCACAGGGTGAATCTGTGAGGCGAGCAAATCCGCCAATAAGCGCAGGACTTACCAAGGTAGAGGAGGAACTTTGTCACACTTTGTAAATATAAAACATGGCTAAAAGCAAGCGTGTTTTAATGATTAATTTGCCCTGAGGACTTGGGATGCATTCGCGGCCAGTACAGCTACTGGAAAAGTCTGTTAACTTGTCTGGGAATGGAAATCCTTCAGGGACATCTCCATGAAGCTCTCGTGGAGGTGCTCCAAAAGCCTTTGAAGAAGGTTTCTGGGGAGGGCAGCCTTATTCCACCCTGCATGGTAGAACACTTTACCACGCCATGCTAGTAGCAAGTAATCTGGTATCATTGCATGACAAAGCCTAACAGCATATGGTCCCGGTGTTTGCTGGCATTCAAGCAAGATCTGTTCTTTATCTCCCTCTGTTATCCTCAGGAGAGTGATATCGTTCATGGTAACCTGGTTGAAATACGGGAATTTAATTGAGGGGATGTGAGGGGTTGGGGGGAGAGACTCTGTGCACCCTGCCACTCCACCCCAGTGGACAGCCCAAGCAACAGAAGGCTGTCATTCAACAAGTTTTGAAGTGGCCTTTTCCTTCCTTCCTCCTCTTCTCCCACACCCCACCCGGGTTACCTTGTCAGTTCTCTCCCTATTTTTATAATCAATTAATAAAGAATACATGGTTTTTAAATGATAGTGAGTTTATTTCCTTTGCAAGCAAGCTGTGATTGAAGGGGGGTGGGTTGGGTGGCTTACAGGGAATGAGTCAATCAAGAGGGTGGGTTTTCATCAACGAGAAACAAACGGAACTGTCACACCGTAGCCTGGCCAGTCATGAAACTGGTTTTCAAAGCTTCTCTGATGCACAGCGCTTCCTGGTGTGCTCTTCAAATCACCCTGGTGTCTGGCTGCACGTAATCAGTCGCCAGGCGATTTGCCTCAACTTCCCTCCCTGCCATAAACATCACCCCTTACTCTCACAGAGATTGGCGGCAATAACAATGGGAATATTGGTTTGGCTGAGGTCTCAGTGAGTCAGTAAAGTGCACCAGCGACCCTTTAAACATCCAAATGCACATTCTATCACCATTCTGCACTTGCTCAGCCTATATTGAACAGCTCCTGATTCCTATTCAGGCTGCCTATGTATGGCTTCATGAGCCATGGCATTAAGGGGTAGGCTGGGTCCCCAAGGATAACTATAGGCATGTCAACATCCCCAAATGTTGTTTTCTGGTCTGGGAAGTAAATCCCTTGCTGCAATCATTTAAACAGACTAGTGTTCCTGAAGACACGAGCGTCATGAACCTTTCCCGGCCATCCCACTTTGATGTTGGTGAAACGTCCTTTGTGAGCCACCAGTGCTTGCAGCACCATTGAAAAGTACCCATTGCGGTTTATGTACAGGCTGCCCTGGTGGTCTGGTGCCAAGATAGGGATATGGGTTCCATCTATTGCCCCACCACAGTTAGGGAATCCCATTGCAGCAAAGCCATCTACTATGACCTGCACATTTCCCAGAGCCACTACCTTTGGTAGCAGCAGCTCAGTGATTGCTTTGGCTACTTGCATCACAGCAGCCCCCATAGTAGATTTGCCCGCTCCAAATTGATTCCCGACTGACTGGTAGCTGCCTGGCATTGCAAGCTTCTTCAGGGCTATCATCACTCGCTTCTCAACTGTGAGGGCTGCTCTCATCTTGGTATTCTGGCACTTCAGGGCAGGGGAAAGCAAGTCACAAAGTTCCATGAAAGTGCCCTTACGCATGCGAAAGTTTTGCAGCTACTGGGAATCATCCCACATCTGCAACACTATGCAGTAACACCAGTCTGTGCTTGTTTCCTGGGCCCAAAATCGGCGTTCAATGGCTAGAACCTGCCCCATTACCAGTAGGATCTCCAAAGCGCAGGGGCCCGCGGTTTGAGAGAATTCTGTGTCCATGTTGTCATAAATAGATAGCTAAGGGTTAATGTTTCTTTTACCTGTAAAGGGATTAACAAAGGGAACCAAACACCTGACCAGAGGACCAATCAGGAAACCGGATTTTTCAAAGTGAGGGAGGGAACTTCTGGTTTTGGGTTTGTTCTGCCTATTTTGTTTCTCTCGGCTATGAGGGAATACCTTTTATGGCTTCATGAGCCATGGCATTAAGGGTAGGCTGGGTCCCCAAGGATAACTATAGGCATGTCAACATCCCCAACAGTTATTTTCTGGTCTGGGAAGTAAATCCCTTGCTGCAGCCATTTAAACAGACTAGTGTTCCTGAAGACGCGAGCATCATGAACCCTTCCCGGCCATCCCACGTTGATGTTGGTGAAATGTCCCTTGTGATCCCCAGTGCTTGCAGCACCATTGAAAAGTACCCTTGCGGTTTATGTACTGGCTGCCCTGGTGGTCCAGTGCCAAGATAGGGATATGGGTTCCATCTATCGCCCCACCACAGTTAGGGAATCCCATTGCAGCAAAGCCATCCACTATGACCTGCACATTTCCCAGAGTCACTACCTTTGGTAGCAGCAGCTCAGTGATTGCTTTGGCTACTTGCATCACAGCAGCCCCCACAGTAGATTTGCCCACTCCAAATTGATTCCCGACTGACTGGTAGCTGTCTGGCATTGCAAGCTTCCACAGGGCTATCGCCACTCGCTTCTCAACTGTGAGGGCTGCTCTCATCTTGGTATTCTGGCGCTTCAGGGCAGGGGAAAGCAAGTCACAAAGTTCCATGAAAGTGCCCTTACGCATTGAAAGCCCCCAGAGAAGATTTTGGGGAGACCAGGAGTTGATCAGGTACTCAGAATCCTGATTGGTGGCAGCGATATCAGATCCAAGCTGATAATAAGCTTGGGGGAGTTTCATGCTAGCTTCTCAGTTTATGAGCGCTAAGGTTCAAATCTGAGTAGGAAGCTATGACACATGTCCTCATCACTCTTGTCGCCGCGCTGCTGTCGCCTCCTCCTTGCCTGGTTTTCCAGGTTCTGGTTCAGCATAAACTGCACGATAATGCACGAGGTGTTTACAACGTTCATGACTGCTGTGTTGAGCTGACCGGGCTCCATGCTTGCTGTGGTATAGCGTCTGCACTGAAAAAAGGCGTGAAATGATTATCTGCCATTGCTCTGACAGAGGGAGGGGCAACTGACGACATGGCTTACAGAGAATTAAAATCCACAAAGGCGGAGGCTTTGCATCAAGGAGAAACACAAAACAACTGTCACACAGAATGGCTCCCTCAAGGATTGAACTCAAAAGCCTGAGTTTAGCAGGCTGTTGATTTCACAGAGGGAGTGGGGAGCAAATGAATACAAAACAAATCTGGTCTATTTCTTGTTTTGATCCACTCCATCTATCTTTTACATCTTAGGCTGGCAGCAGATGGTGCAGTATGACTGCTAGCCATCATCATCTCCTGGGTGCTTAGCAGAAGATGCTGCATTAAAACTGCAAGCCATTGTCATCTCCTGGTTGCTCGCCAGAAGATGCTGTATTATCACTGCTAGCCCTCATCATCTCCTGGGTGTTTGGCAGAAGATGGGAAATGACCTGGCTGAGTCACTCCCATCTCTGTATGATGACAATGGCTTTCAGTCCTAATGCACCATCTGCTGCTAAAAGGCAATGGGCTGCTGCTGTGTAGCAATACAGTCTCATGTCTGCCATCACCCAGGAGACTTATGGTGATGGTCAGCTGTGCGGGCTCCATGCTTGCCGTGGTTTGGCGTCTGCACAGGTAACTCAGGGAAAAAGGTGTGAAACTGTTGTCTGCTGTTGCTTTCATGGAAGGAGGGAGAGGGGGGCCTGACATGTACCCAGAACCACCCACGACAATGTTTTTTGCCCCATCAGGCATTGGATCTCAACCCAGAATTCCAGCAGGTGTGGGAGACTGCAGGAACTATGGAACAGCTATGGGATAGCTACCCACAGTGCCATGCTCCAGAAGTCGACACTAGTTTCAGTACTAGGGACGCACACCACCGAATTAATGTGCTTAGTGTGGCCGCATGCACTCCAGTTTATACAATCTGTTGCCAAAAATTGAATTCTGTAAAATCGGAATAATCCCATAGTGTAGACATACCCTAAGAGCCATATGGTTTTTAACTCATGCAGTAGAGGCTCATGCACTAAGGTGCCAGGTTTGATTCTGCCTGCTGACGACAGGAGTCTGTCGGCGTTACATATGTGTGGAATTTTAGAGGATGCAGAAAAATAAGAGCTTATCTAGAAGTCTAATGGCATTTGTCATATATAGACATGGCCCGAACTTTTAGTATTTAGTTTTATTTCTCAGACCAAATGGCAGACTGCCTAGTGTGTGATTATTTGACTATGGTGTTAAAATGCTATGGTGTAACAAAACACACAAGCAAAAACGCAAAGTAAGCAAGAAAGACCAAGGATCTCAATGGTATGTTTGCAGCTAGCAGCTGTGTGTTGCTGATTAGCATACTTTGCTATCCTTTTATGTGCATATGTGCCCAAATTATGGCTTGTGCTTACATTTGTTATTGCACAAATCTCAACACATGTTGTCATTTGTTTCTTGGGATTCACTGATAAGTGTGAAGCCCACACATTTCCCCCTCCCCCCACTTTAATCTCTTTTGAAGGCTCTTGAACTACTATCCAGAAGAAAAAAGAATGGGATCATTACTACTCTTTCAAGGGACAAGTTAGGCCAAACTTTAGGTTTTATAAAACAAGCTATTACCAAACTTAACATTGGTAGACAGATTTCCGTGAATTTTGCAGGTTTAATTAAGACAGTCTATTTTTAAAGGAGAAAGCGTTCTCTGATACTGTTTGCAGCTCAAACATAATATCATTCTAGTAATGTGTGAGAAGCAGACAGGGAACTAGATTAGACGCTAGAGCTGGTCAAAATTTTTCAGCTGAATGTTTTTCCAAGAAAACTAAAACAAAATTTGAAATACAAAAATATCACAGGAAAATATCAATTTCAACAAGTTTCCAATTTTTTATAGGAAAATTTGAAGTGAAGTATGTTTTCAAAGCAACACTGACATTTGGAAGTATTGGAAATGGCAACCATTGTCAAATTTGAAAATGTTGGTGTTGTGAAACTAGAGATTTTGACTGAAAATTTAGACACTTTTTCAGAACTTTTCATTCCACAAATTTTTCTATATTCTGACTTTTTGTCTTTTTCAGGATAAAAACAAATTTTGAAATAGCAGAATTTCATGTGCAACAGAAATTAATCTATAAACAAATTGGACTAGTTTGCTTTTCAGTGAGACAATCCTGACCGATACTCCTTCTATGGCACAGTCCAAATGGTCATGGAGAGGACATGAAATGCCATGAGAAGGTCCCTCCCTCCCCAGTGAACAACAAACAGTTTCATAACATTTACAACACCTAATGGTCCCACCCCCCACAGGAGGGAGATACTTTTTTTATTCACCTTTCCTCTACCAGAAATGGCCAGGTGAGGACTGAGGGGTGGGGGCAGGAATGGCAGACCATCATTTTAGTGCTCTCTCCTTCTAATGATGTACTCCAAAGTCAGGATATCTGCACAAGGAACATTAGGCAGAGACACATTAGTTGGGATTGTTTTTTTTAACCAGAAAACAAGAAACCCAAAACAAGACCAACTCTTTATCTCAGCAAAATTGCTAAATGTGAAGCATGGGGGTTGGTTTTAGATTCCCTCTTTCCTCCAGGATTATGGAGTAAAACAAAATCAGTAGCTGCTTATCTATGCACAGATTGACTAACCAAATAGCATTTATATGACCAGCAAAAGTGATAATACAGAACTTGTCTTTTTTCTCCATTGCTAATGCAGAAAATGGAAACTTACCTCTTCTCAATCTACTTGTAATTAACCAGCGGTGCTGTTCATTGCATTGTGGAAGTGGAATATGTGTCATGCAATGTTCTAGTAGCTTTACTGGGGTTTTGACCTAAGCTTTAGCACTGTATGATTTTATTGCATGTTTCCATCTCTGCAAAACAACTGTAAAAGTTAATGAAAATACCAGATAAAGAAACCACGTGGCGCAGATCCCCAAGCAAATGCCTAGGGATCCATTTTTCTTTCATTTACCTTTGAAATCAGGAAGGGGTTGCTGATCCATCCTGGAGACAGGCTAAAGCTGATCCCTCACCATAACACCTACCAATAACAGTTAGCATAAAAACATACTTCTCTATCTGAAGAAAGCAGGCTTCAGGGCTGAGCTGTGTTGGCTGAGGGATTTTGGGTTTGAGACAGAGAGAACCTAGCTGCATGAGTAGCCCTGAACTGGAAACCCTAGAAGGAATCAAGCCTGAGGAGAAGGTGACATCAAAAGGAGTTCCACACAGGGGTCCAGGGTAGCCATTCAGGCAAGATACTAGCATGTTAACTATAAAACTGCAGAATTGTGCTAAATGAAAATGGGCTATTTCTGACTTTCCCCCAGGATTTCCACTGACTGAAACTTTAGGAGGTGAATATTTCCATGGGTATGCAAACTGTCCTCAGTTTATCTCTTTTGGGGCCTTCTCACATTTAGTCCAAATAGTCTTACAATAATCAGCTGCATGATGCCAGAAACTGATTTGCCAGACCTCATTTATACGAAAGCTATCTCAACCTGGGTACTACTAATTTTATATTCATAAATACATGCATTCATCTGTTGTACATGTCTGTCTGAGGGCTAGATACCAATAATTTGGTAAGTGACATGAACAGATGCTTCCTCCAGAAGTTCAGCCTGTCTCTATAGTATACTAGCTTCAGTAATATAAAGTACACTGACTCTCTCTCCTGAGTAATATTATTTATGCATGACATGGAATAAAGCCTACCAGGAGCAATAAAAGGAAGAAAAGTGCGGTGAGCTACTGTCTATATGATATGACCTTGTTAACATTTCAACACACAGTGTAATCTTTTTGTGCTTTCAAGCAAGATAAATTAAAGCATGCTGCTGTGAGACCTGTCAGATCTGACAGATAGAAATGCATTTTAAAAACCCCGTTCAGCGACAAACACTTTACCATTAAGCAAAACATATTATGGACCTGAGCAATGAAGATGAGCAATCTATGATAGCAATAAAAAAACCACACCCTCCATGTATTCCTCTGAATATGTACAAATATCTTGCAGCTGCCATCTTCAGAGTTCACCTAGAATAATCCGAATGCGAAACATGCATTGTCACAAAGGATTCAAACTTAATCTGGGAATCATGACTATTACTACGACAGCCTGTGAGTTGCTTGTGAGTAAGAGGTATCAGTACCCACACAGAAAATGCACAAATAGAGCTCTTATAGCTGTCTTGGGAAAGGCTATAGCTAAAGCTTTGTGTATATTTAATGCAGAACTTCTCTTAGGGATAAACCTAAAAAGAATTAATGTGAATAGAGTGCATATTTTCAAACACTATCACTATATAAGCTTGAGGTATTTAGGACTTTGAGGTTTTTGAAGATTTTTCTTCATAGGCTACAGTATAATATCTGTGAGTAAATGGGGAATTATTATGGGATGTCAAATGTGTGTTTTCTGACAGACAATCCTGATAGCTTAATCTACAGTATACAGACACGCAATGCTGAGCACAGTACACATGCCTAGAAAGCTAAATAGATCAGCTTTTGTTTCAACAAACAGCAAGACTGCTGCACACACTATGGATAATCTTGCAAAGATTGAAGTCAATGGCAAAACTTTCACTGACTTCTGTGCTAGTGAGAGCAAGCTCAATATGTAACTTGTGGGGAAGACAATGCTATTCTTTGGAACAGGAAAGCAGACTGCATTGTGATTTTACCAGGCATGCTCTACCAAGATGTACTAATTTAATAGGAAATAAACCAAGTATTTGTGTAACATTCAAACAATCTAAGAGATTCTTCTGGCCATGGTCAGCTATTGAATTCAATGCAGAACTTCATCAGCAATGATGACCTCTATCTGGTTTTAGGATGAGCACAGTTTGATAAATCATTGTTCTAAAGTTGTTTATAATCTTGCCTCTAGTTTAGTGGCAGCCCTTCGCCACAAACTCATCATGCTGTTGTTCTTTCTGTGTATCACATGGTAAAGCTACTGTGTGATGCATATTTCTTTCCTTTAATCCCTTATCTAGATTTCCCATGTGTTCTGCATCGTAAAGAATGATTTGTTCAGTCATCGCATCATCCACATTGTTCCTGAAATGATCACGTAGAAAATATTTGGGGCCCTAACTAGTGTCCTGTTATGAACAGCTATATCAGGGATCGGCCACCTTTGGCACACAGCTTGCCAGGGTAAGCACCGTGGCAGGGGGCCGGGCCAGTTTGTTTACCTTCTGCGTCTGCAGGTTCAGCTGAGCGTGGCTCCCACTGGCGGCACTTTAAAGGGCCCAGGGCTCCCTGCAGTGGCCGGAGCCCCAGGCCCTTTAAATCACCTCTGGAGCCCTGCCACCGCTACCCCAATGGCAGCAGGGCTCTGGAGGTGATTTAAAGGGCCCAGGGCTCCCCGCAGTGACAGTTGGACCGGGCCCTTTAAATCTCCACCTGAACCCTGCCGCCCTGGAGTAGTGGAGGCAGGGCTCCTGTGGTGATTTAAAGGGCCTGGAGCTCTGGGGTGGCCAGAGCCCTGGGCCCTTTAATTCACCTTGGTAGCTCCGGAGTGATTTAAATGCCCTGGGGCTCCCAGACACAGCTGGAGCCCCAGGGCCTATAAATCTTGAAAGGCCCTGCCTCTTCCGGTTGAGGCCATGCCTCTTCCTGTTGAGGCCATGCCCCTGCTCAGGAGTCCAGCATACCAGAAAGTCCTTTAAGTTACTTTCACCCCTGGAGTTTTCCCATTGACTGTGTTAGGGCCAGGATTTCACCCATTGTGCTTAATCTAATAGTATGTGTTCTAGCACAGAGAGAAATATCTGACTAGTGCTTTTGAGCCACCATAATCTACATATTTAATAATAATTCTGTGAATAAAGTAGGATGCTATGAGAGGCTCATTACTACCTTTTCCCAAAACTCTGAAAAACTTTTAAATGAAAGAATAATTTAGCTCATTTATCAAACTCATCCAAAAGTCATTACTCAAGTCACCAAATCTATTAATGATTAATTCTTTTTTTTAAAGTGCTGTCCAGTGATATATTCATGAGATTACAGAAAAGAAACAAGTACCCCAGTTCTCCAAACCCTCCATTGGCTCCTCTATTTCCTTGTCTTCTTCCCAGAGTTCTTCTGCCTCCACTCCCACACTCCTTCTGCAGGTCTCCCCCCTTGTCTCCATTATCCACCTCCTCTGCCACTTAAGAGCTCCCCTGCCTTTCCTTTACCAGCTTAACCAGCCCCAATCATAGAAGACTTCTGCCTTCCCAGCCGTGCTTCTGACATTGAATGGTACAAAATTGCAGGGTGTTTGGATTTGGTGTTGGAGTTCTGCCATTTATAGAGATGCCCAAATGATGAACTGTAACTCTAGATCCAAAATCTGAATTTTCCATATACTTAGTAGAGCCGGTCAGGACTTTTTTGACAAAATGCTTATCCACTGGAAAATCCTGATTCACTGATGTTCCTTCATTCCACTCCAAAGTACCCAATACCTGGTGGTTAGGGTACTTACCTGAGGGAGAGCGAGGGTCAAGTCCCTGATCTTCCTGAACAAGAACTTACACCCACATATCCCAGTGACTGTCTCACCCATCAGGCAACACAGTGAGCTAATGGGTACATCTCATTGCAAAAACTAACCGCCACTAACCCTGTGGCGGCAAGTCTCCAAGCCTGAGTCAACTGAGTCTGCTTGTGGGGCTCATGCTATGCTGCTGAAATAAAAGTTCCTGCACAGGGTGGAGCCCAGGCTCTGAGATGCACCCCCCTGGCTAGGTTTCAGAGCCCAGGCTCCAGCCCAAGCAAGAATGTCTAGACTTTGAGACAACTCTCTGACACTGCATTCTACAGACCATTACCCTCTGACCCACCCAGGCGGTACCAAAAGAAACTACACCATCTGCTCAAGAACATCCCTGAAGAAGCACAGGAACAAATCTGCACTGACACAACTCTAGAGCCCCAACCAGGGGTATTGTATCTACTACCCAAAATCCACAAACCTGGGAATCCTGGATGCCCCATCATCTCAGGCATAGGCACCCTGACAGCAGGATTATCTGTCTATGTAGATTCTCTCCTCAGGCCCTACACTCCCAGCACTCCCAGATATCTTCGAGACACTGACTTCCAGAGGAAACTACATTCCATTGCTGATCTTCCAGAAAACACCATCATAGCCACTGTGGATGAAGAAGCTCTCTACACAAACATTCCACACAAAGATGGACTACAAGCAATCAGGAATAGCATCCCCGATATTATCACAGCAAACCGGGTGGCTGAACTTTGTGACTTTGTCCTCATCCACAACTATTTCAGATTTGGGGACAATTTATACCTTCAACTCTGCAGGACTGCTACCCACATGGCCCCACAGTATACCAACATTTTTATGGCTGACTTAGAACAACGCTTCCTCAACTCTCATCCCCTAATGCCCATACTCTACTACTTTGACGACATCTTCATCATCTGGACCCATGGGAAGGAGGCCCTTGAGGAATTCCACCAGGATTTCAACAATTTCCACCCCACCATCAACCTCAGCCTGGACCAGTCCACACAAGAGATCCACTTCCTAGACACTACAGTGCTAATAAGCAATGGGTCACATAAACACCACCCTATACCAGAAACCTACTGACCGCTATACTTACCTACATGCCTCCAGCTTTCATCCAGACCACATCACATGATCCATTGTCTACAGCCAAGCTCTAAGATACAACTGCATTTGCTCCAATCCCTCAGACAGAGACAAACACCTACAGGATCTCTATCAAGCGTTTTTAAAAAACTGCAATACCCACCTGGTGAAGTGAAGAAACAGATTGACAGAGCCAGAAGGGTACCCAGAAGTCACCTACTACAGACAGGCCCAACAAAGAAAGTAACAGAACGCCACTAGCCATCACCTACAGCCCCCAACTAAAACCTCTCCAGCGCATCATCAAGGATCTACAACCTATCCTGAAGGATGATCCCTCACTCTCACAGACCTTGGGAGACAGGCCAGTCCTCGCTTACAGACAGCCCCCCAACCTGAAGCAAATACTCACCAGCAACTACACACCACACAACAAAAACACCAACCCAGGAACCAAACCCTGCTACAAACCCTGGTGCCAACTCTGTCCACATATCTATTCAAGGGACACCATCATAGGACCTAACCACATCAGCCACACCAGGGGCTCATTCACCTGCACATCTACCAATGTGATATATGCCATCATGTGCCAGCAATGCCCCTCTGCCATGTACATTGGCCAAACTGGACAGTCTCTATGCAAAAGAAAAATGGACACAAATCTGACATCAGGAATTATAACATTCAGAAAGCAGTAGGAGAACACTTCAATCTCCCTGGTCACTCAATAACAGACCTGAAAGTGGCAATTCTTCAACAAAAAAAACTTCAGAAACAGACTCCAACCTGAAGCTGCAGAACTGGAATTAATTTGCAAACTGGACACCATCAAATTAGGCCCGAATAAAGACTGGGAGTGGATGGGTCATTACAAAATCTGATTTCCCCCATACTAATTTCCCCCCACTGTTACTCACACCTTCTTGTCAACTCTTTGAAATGGGCCACTCTCATTACCACTACAAAAGTTATTTTTCCTCCCTTGGTATCCTGCTGTTAATTGAATTGTCTTGTTAGCCTGACCTCACACTTGGTAAGGCAACTCCCTTCTTTTCATGTGTTGCATATTTATACCTGCTACTTTATTTTCCAGTCCATGCATCTGATGAAGTGGGTTCTAGCCCACAAAAGCTTATGCCCAAATAAATTTCTTAGTCTCTAAGATACCACAAGGACTCCTCATTTTGTTTATGCTTCTATGGTTAGCCTCATAGCAGGAGCGTGAGTCAACTGAACCACTGAGACTCTCTGCTGTGGTTTTGTTTTGTTTTGTTTTTGTTTGCTTGTTTTTGCAATATAGACATACCCAATCTCTCCTGTTGGGACTGTTCCACTTTCTATAAATAATTAAATATAATTGGGCCAGAGGGAGAATGAGAGAGACTGGTTTTATATGCACCAAATCAGGCAGATCAAGAACTTGAACGTGGGTCTTCCACAGGTGAATGCTTTAACCACTCACACTATTGGCTAGTTTGAGGTCTTTCTCTCTGGGGGTTTTTTTTCTCTCGATGAAAAATGTTGAAAGGTCTCATTTTCATTCCAATGTAGACCAAAAACAAGGTTGAAACCTCAATTTTTTTCACAAAAACAGAATCCTTGTTTTTGAACTACCCCTACTAGTAGCATTGTTTTTAGTGGAGTTACCATGTTATTTAAATTTGGCATAGCCCTGCATGCTATTTCACAGCAACTCGGGAAATAGCCTGTGTTAGCACAGCATGTCCTCTGCTTTTACTTGTTTTACTTAAATAAATAACTGTGTCACAATGTCTTTCCTTGCTTATGGGATCAAATATTGATTCAAACCATCACTGCAGAGAAATATTCTCCCAGGCACTTCTGGAGTTTGGCTCTCAAAATGTACTCAGATACAATTTATACTGAAGGCAGTTTCTAAGCTGAATATTGAGTCAATCATCAGAGTTCTCCATTCAGACGCGCACAGATGGTGGTGCCAAGTCTCACCATTAAACCAAAAGACATGAGTTTCGGTCTTTAATTTTGATTCTCTTATGAGTTTGCATTTTTTCCAAATCTAGTTTAATTTTTTTGACATCTGTCTTCTTAAGAGATCAAAGTGTTCATATGCCATACAAATGTAGGTTTCCACACTCATTCCTATTGCCAACATGCTATATTTCAAGCTTTAAAAGACACATAACATATGAAATCAGTTTTTCCCAGAGCCCCATAGTAACACAATCACATTTCTACAGATTAATAATTCCCTTTACTGTAGGTCTCATGAATTCTTCCCCTTCCCTGCCCCACTCGTTAAAGTCTACACTGTGATTTCAGTGGTCTGGTCAGGTTTGTACAACATTGTACAGTGCTACTGCTTAGAGACTTTTCTTTGGAAAGCAAGAAGAAAACAAAAGGAAATTAGTAACAGGCAAGTTTTTGCTTAAGAAAAAAAAACCCTTTGCCAAAACTGGCATTTTTTTCACACTTCTGGATTTGCTAAGAAGAGTCTCATATCCTAATTCAACACTCTTCAAAGGGAGCCTACAGAAGACAACCAAAACCAATAAAATGCACCATCAAAGATGAGTGAGCACTCGAGAAGGGAATACTTCTTTCCAAAATATTTGGTCACTTGCTCGTGAGGTATTGGCTGTGGGTGGACACTATATAAACGTACAGCCCTGCTTTAGAAACACAGCAGTCAGGTGATCAACTAGAAGAGAGAATCACCTTGTAATGTTTTCCTACACCCAAACCTCAGTTTAATCTAGACTGCTGTGCAACATAAATTGAAAAATAAATACAATGCATTTATTTACCCTTGGCAATACAATAATCAAAGTGCTTTACTACCAAAAGGTCACCACATCTGTACAAAGCAGCTAACTGGGAAACCACAAAATAATAATCTTGCAGCAATGTCCAATCAAAAAACAAGCAGGAAGACAATCAATACTCAGAGAGACACACATGCACAAAATTATAATTAATTTGAAAAGACCTTGCCAGCATTTTCCTCCATAAACAAAAAGGATCAGATGAATTAATTAAACATTTCCCTGAACACGACTTTAAAGGACAGAAAGTTAGTGAAAACATCCACAGCAGACATTAGATGTCTCAAAGGGTATATCTATACAGCACTTTGGAGACACAGGAATTAGCCTCCAGCCTGGGTCAACAGAGTACCTTAAAATTTCATCACCATCCTGATCCCTTTAAATCTGTCTGTTCTCCAGAATGATGGCTGAAATATTAAATACAATTATTTACTCTGCTTAGACAATGCTAGACATGCCATTGGGTTTCTTTATGAGCTTTAACAGGGTATGCACATCTGATGGAGTCCTTTCCCTCTGCCTGTTTGCTCCATCCAGGTGAGGCCACAACAAGCTACTGCTTGAGCTCTGGAGATTAGAGCATGAGCAGAGCTGGCGGGACAGTGCAACATGCTTACAAAGGAAATGCTCAAGATCACTGAAGGGAAAATATACTCAATGTAGTTCTTCTACAGATCCTTCCCATTTATAACTCTCAGTTGGATTCACTGATTATTCCTTTTTCAACATTCCCCAAACGTACTACAGCTGCATTTCTGTGATGGGTTGGGTCGTAGGACGGGAAGAAATCGAACTTGGCAAAACTACATGTACACTTCTGAGATGGAGGCCACCCACAGCCATGTTTGTATAATCAATTTTACCTTGAGGAATGATACAAGTGGAGTCTGGGAGTGATACTCAAAATAAAAGAAAGAACAAAAGTCTTGAATAATTCTCATCCTTCTTCAACTCCCAACAGGACAGAAGCAAAGCTCCAAAATCTTCCAGCTAGGAAGTATGCTCTGAAACCATTCCCGAACTGCGCAACAGACTGTTTTACATGGGGTTTCTGATCCTGTACAAAAATTCTGCCCATCTTTGTCCATCTCTCAGTATCCCACAAAGCCGCGTATTTGTCTTCACAAGATAACAGGCCACCTTGTGTCACTCCACTGACTTTAATAAATTAGGCCAAAATGTACATAATAGGAAACACTATTTATTATGTGGACAAAAGCCTTGAAATGTGGCAGCGTGGCAGCAATAGAAGTTCATCAGCATCAGGGGCGGCTCCAGGCCCCAGCACGCAAAGCGCATGCTTGGGGCGGCATGCCGTGAGGGGCACTCTGCCTGAGGAGGGTCTGCTGGTCCCACGGCTTCGGTGGATGTCCTGCAGGAGTGCCTGAGGAGGGTCCGCTGGTCCCACGGCTTCGGTGGCTCTCCTGCAGGCGTGCCTGAAGAGGGTCCGCTGGTCCCGTGGCTTCGGTGGATCTCCTGCAGGCGTGCCTGAGGAGGGTCCGCTGGTCCCGCGGCTTCGGTGGAGCCGCGGAACCAGCGGACCCTCAGCAGGCATGCCTGCAGGAGATCCACCAGAGCCATGGGACCAGCGACCAGCAGAGCGCCCCCGCAGCATGCTGCCTTGCTTGGGGCGGCAAAATGTCTAGAGTCGCCCGTGATCAGCACTAAATATTTAAAGCACATTCAGTTAGATCTTGGGGAAACAACTTGCATATTTCTCAGCCAATTAACCTAAAATTGACTTTCAGGACTGCAAAGCATTTCTGTGTGTCAAGAGTTCTGAATGGAAAAGAACTTGATAGAGGTTGGGGCTTATATGAGGAAAAGGACTTGTGGCAGTGTTTGTTCTGAGCTAACTTTTTGGTTTGGGGCTTGTTAACTTTTACCTGCTGGATCTCGTTTGTCGTAATTTTGTGTCTAAAATTTTTTGAAGATTTTTGTGTCTAAAAGATTTATGTCTAAAATTTTTAAGGGTTTTATGATAGGTACTATGTTGTTTAACACTTTTATAAATCAAAATAATAGATATCTGACCTACAATAAGACAAAATTATTAAATATTAAACTATCTCCATTCAAATGTGGATTTCTATTGTCAAAACTACCAGGTTGCTGCCAAACCCATGGCAGAACTGTGATGCAGCCGGCTCAACAAGGAACTGCGCTAATAGCGCCATGTGGATTTCATTTAAAAGTCTGGACAGCAATTCAATCAAAATGAATTTTGTCATCCTGGTCAGGACTGGATTCAGTCTGTGTTGGCAGCCATGAAAGGACACTCCACTATACATTTTTATAACAACGACTCATTCTGCTGCTATAATCATAGATAGGTAGAGTACACTGCCATTGCTCTCCTTTCAATGGTAACTGTTCCTTCACTACTCACAAAACTGAGTGATTATCAGGACAGTGTTCTTGCCACCTGCTCTAGGGGGTCGCTGATTATATTCAAGGTTTTTCACTTCCTTTCAGTTTTTCCTTCTAACTGTGACCCCTTTTCTCAAGTATAAAAATGCATCTCATCTTTCCCTTCCAGCTACAAGACAGAAAAGCAGCGACTATAACAGATCTGTCTGACATGGCCCTTCTTGCCTGATTTGTCTGATGAAAAATGGATAAGCAGGTAGAAAATATTATTATCCCAATGCAATTCTTATAGAAAGCATAACAACCTACTAACCCTAGCAGAAGCAGCAACTAACTCAGCCATGATGTTTTCATTTTCAAGGGATTTACCTTCTGTCATTGTTTCCTAGACTGGTTCTGATGTTTATTAAATTCAGTGGAGTCAAAAAGCTTTGGCGAAATTCTAGACTGAATGAATAGGGAATTTCTTCAGAAAAAATAAAGGAATAATAATAATAATTGGGAACAATATGGATGCAAAATAATCTGCAAAGCTCAAGCTAACTTCATTCTGTGTCAGTCAGAACAACAAAAGCAACTAGACCCATATATTTGGATCTTAAGGACACAAAGTAAGTATAGATTTAATAACAAAACCAAAATGAAAAACTATTGGGAAGTAAAAATTAAATAACCATCAGTGCCAGGTTGGAGTCATTTAAGGGTCTGATCCAAGGCCTGTTAAAGTTACTGGAAGTAAGGAATAAGGAAATAAAGTTTATGTGGATACCATAATGAAGTAAAAATAATTGTAAAACAATTGTTCTATTTCATTCACTTTTTTTCTATTTAATCCCCACCACTATTTTCCCCTCTGCCCCATACACAGGATTGGTGAGGTTGGAGGTTTGGTTCAGATCACAATATGGAAATGCTTATCCAAACCTTACTAGAAATATCAAAATCTTACCGGGATGAAAAAAACTGGGTATCTAATACAATAACTAATACCTTTTTCTTCTAGCCAGGCCAACGACCAGCATGCTTTGCTTTTTTTTTTTAACAGTATCCCAGCACTGGCCAAAAAGTTGGAAGTGCAGAGGTGTGTGAAAGTTCAAATATTTTTAAAGGCATGCAAAGTTGTTTGGGGCTTTTTTGCTTTGTTTTTTTACTTTTGTTTTAAAACCTTTTGGGTTCACTTCTGGTTTGAGAGGAATAGACAACTAAGCTATGAAGACTCTGAGTGTGCGTGTGAGGGAATGGGATGGGCTGTACACATGCACAAGAAAAAAATGTATGAAAATTTATGAAAAATTTATGAAAAGTGAAAATCTATATAAATAGTGTTAACAGCATGGCTGACAGCTCGCAATCTTATTGTTACAATTCTATAGATTAAGTGCAATTGCTTACCTTTGTCTGTTTTCTCTTAGTTCTGAGTGCTGTGAAACAGATCTGTATTACATGTTCTGTGCTGGGAGGCGTTTATAGCTAGATTATTTGAACTAAACAACGAACAGACTGAAATACATGACTAGACCACAGGTATTTGGAACCAATAAGGCAGTGGTGCTGGAACAATTTTTATAGTGGGGATGCTGAAGGCAGAAACTATGCATTTGGGTTGTTACTACACCTCTACCTCGATATAACGCTGTCCTAGGAAATCAAAAAAACCTTACTGCATTATAGGTGCAACTGTATTATATCGAACTTGCTTTGATCCACCGGAGTGCGCAGCCCCCGTTCTTCCCCCCCTCCCCGGAACATTGCTTTACTGCATTATATCCAAATTCGTGTTATATTGGGTCGCGTTATATCGGGGTAGAGGTGTACTACTTCAAGTCAGGGCATGCATCAGCACCCCTAGTTCCAGCACCAGTGCAGTAATTGTAAACTCAGTGTATGTGCTGAACTAAAATAGCTCTCTAAATGACTATAAAAACTAGAATCCTTTGTCTGTCCTTAACAGTTACTGAGGAAACTATCCAAATTAAGTATTGTTTTATGTATCTTGTAAGATCTGACCAAGAAAAGGTTTTTGGATAGGTTGCAGTCACCTTACTAATGACTCAACAGGCCACAGCAATTGAAACTGACTAAATGGGGCTAATGCGTGTTAAAAATAAGTTTCTGATCTTTTAAAAAAAATTATACAACAATTTATTGAGCAGAACCAAACAGTGAGGTCATGTTTTTATCTAACTTCTCTGTGTGTTTACTGTGAACATGACAATAACATGCTTTGAAAATGCTTTGACTTCTCGAGGTCCCTTCCATACCTACAGTTCTGTAATTCCTATATATTGCACATGAGGATTCTTACTTTTCTGAGGGTAACTTACACATGGGGCAATAAAAATAAAGATTATAACTTACATTTTTAGGACCACTGTAAAAATCTGAGAATAGTTTTCTCAATGTGTGGATAGGAATGATGCGTTAACCATTGTGAATAAGTCTCTGGTGAATTCTAAGGGTCGTAGAACAGCCTGTGTTGCAGTTTTCCCATCCAAAGAATGTGAGATGCACTTTTGTAACCATTAAATCCTCAGGCATATAGTATAATGTGGATAGGAATAATTTTATCATTAGGCATTCCTTATACCTCTTGTAAATACAGAAGTGTCTCACAAGCATCTTTGGAGTCTCAGAACTGGCTCGGGAGCTACAAGAGATGCTCTCCTGTGAGTGTTGCCACCTTTATACATAAAAAGAGATCATAAAAAATAGGTGATAAAACTGATCACAGTAAACTGTTTGCATTTACAAACTGAAAGAAACTAGTCTAAAAATGAGGTAATAAACACAGAAACCCTGGTCTAGTTGGCTGCCTATCCCTTGGTCAGGCCCACAACACACGAATATTGGGCATACACAATCCAGTGCTCGAAGGGGCCTTCTCTCCACTTGGAAAATTCCTTAGATGAGTGTTTCCTACACGGTTTAGCCAGGTAGGTTTAGCTCCCAATTTTGGTTCCTAATTGTGGTGTATTGTGTACTGTGTTGGAATAGAAAACCATCACTTTAAGAGCATGCATGGGTGGGTGGGTTCCATGTCACGTTTGCAGGCTAATGGGCTCCAATTCTAGTCAACCTGGAAAAACCCAGCCACAGCTTCTACCTAAGTCAGAGAGGCACAACTCACCCCAACAAGGGAGCAGTCTGCTGTCTGTGTATTGGTTCTGGAATCTAAGGGTATGTCTTCACTACTCGCCAGACTGGCAGGCAGCAATCAATCCAGCGGGGGTCAATTTATTGCATCTAGTCTAGACGCAATAAATCGATCCCCGAGTCCTCTTCTGTCGACTCCTGTATTCCAGCTTGGTGAGAGACGCAAGCAGAGTCGACAGGGGAGCGGCAGCAGTCGACTCACCACAGTGAAGACACTGTGGTAAGTCAATCCAAGTACGTTGACTTCAGCTATGTTAGTCACGTAGCTGAAGTTGTGTAACTTAGATCGATCCCCTCCCGAACCCTCAACCCCCCCAGTGTAGACCAGGCCTCAGAATAAAAGTAGTGGTCTATTGTAACTTACCAGCAAGAGTAGTCTGTTTTTATCTAACATCTCTGGGTGTATGCTGTGAACATGACAATAACATGCTTTGAAAATTCCATTGTTAATACCTTTTGTTCCCATGTAACTTCACTGACTTCAGTGGAGTTACTCCCAGTTTAAACCAATCTGAAAATCAGGCCCATAGACTACGGGATATTATCAATTGATGAACAGAGATTTACGTAATAGATTATAAAGTACAGGTAGTCATAACTGCAAGGTTTTTTTAAAGATAATTATACTGGACTCTTTAAGTGCTTTGAAATTACAAATGAAAAGTGCTATAAGGGCTATGGGTTTTTTAAAAAGATTTTATGTTGTTGGAAATGTTTCTTTCGAAACAGAAAAATTCATTTTTTTTTAAATTGGGGAAAGGATATTTAGTTTGGAAAAAAAATTTCAAATATTTGGGTTTCTCTCTCTCTCTCTCTCTTCTTCCCTTCTATTCCCACATTTTTCCATCTCAGTAGTAAACAATGAGAGAAAGTATGTGTGTGGTGGGGAACACTCTCACCTTTTGACTTTTTTCCCCAGTAGAAAAGTAAAAAAAAGTTTAAATAATGAGATAGTATGTAATTTTTTCCTCATTTTAAAACTTTTTTCATACTTTCCCAAAGAAAAAAATCTTTAGAAGCGCAAGAAAATGTCTTCTCTTTCTGTCCCTTCAAAAACAAACAAACAAACAAACAAACAAACAAACAAACACACTTTTCTCCAGTTATTTCCAGTGGGAAAAGTAAGTAAATGAGTGTTTTTTCTCACTTTCTAACTTGTCTCTTTATTACCAAAAGTATCGCTTTAAGAAATGTCTGCCAATAAGTTTTAATGCTGAAAATGTATGTTCAGTGAAGGTGAAATAGATAGATCTTCCCAGAAAATAGTCAAAGGTCAATGATGTACACTGGAAAACGTACCCTGGAGAATAATCCTGAAATGGCAGGTCTCTTCCATGCTCAACTTCAGTGTTAAGAAAAAGAGCCAAGTGGATTTAACAGGCCTAATTCTTTTCCACTAAGATCTAAATCTATGTGATTAAATAACTGTGCAACACTGACAGCATAGATTTGCTGTCCCACTGGTATCTATTGTTCCTCCAGCAAAGCAGGCTGAAAAACTCAGTACTGCCTTCTTGTCTGATACTCAAAAATTGCTATGCATTTGTTTGTGTCAGTATGTTTTCAATATCTTATTAAAAGATTTACCCTGCAATTATCATATAATCCAATGTGATCATAACATGAGATTTGACAGGATACAGCTGAAAATTCCAGCTGCCTTTCTGGATTAGTAGCACAACAAGGCTGATTTTACAACTGTAAGTAGGAAGAGATGGTAGGGTCAGTGAAAAGGACTCTGCATAGTTTATGCAGACAGATGAAGCTGCTGCCAAATCATTGTCATTGCCATTCACCTTGTTGGTAGTTTCAGCAAACTGAATGGGTTGAATTATCCTTCTTTCTATAGAATGGTCTCTTCAGATAAGGCCAGTGGTGAGGTAGTGAATAAGGAAATGCAGGGAGTTTAGAGAAAGGGTTTAGTGTGCTCTGGAGTTTCAAGTATATGAAGCACTCACTGGGGGATACCAACTTCTGGAAAACCAAATCAAAGTGCCATAGTAGATCCATCTTCAGGGAGAAATCACAAGCCAGTCTCCCTCTCCTAAGGAATTTCTCTTTAGGAACTCAGACAGGAGCATAAAGAGGACTGCTCCAGGCTATATTGTGGTCCTTGAAACAACAGAAGAAGATGGCTTCTTTGGAGACAAGGAAGACTTATGACACACATAGTTACCAAGGTAGCAAAATAGGATGTCAAAGCAGACAAAGACTCACTTTCACCCCCTGTCCCTTACTCCTGAGGCTTCTAGTCATTAAATTAGCCTCCATCCCTTAATAAACAAAGGCAGAGAACAGTACTTCCTCAACCAGGGATTTAATGGTAAAAGACAGAGGAAGTAAGTCCTCTGCCCATTAAAGAAAAGGAAAGGAGACAAAGTTACAGCTCCTAGGATCATGACAACAATTTGATAACTCTATTATTTAGTATTATTTGTATTGTGATAGGACATAGGAGCCTCAGTCCTGGACCAGCATTCCAGTATTCTAGGCACTGTACAAACACAGAACAAAAAGATAGTACCTCAAAAAGCTGACAATCTAAGGCCCAGCTCCTCAAAGATATTTGGGCATCTAACTCACATTGAAATCAGCACGAGATAGGTAACACCTAACAACCACCTTTGAGGATCAGAGCATAAGTAATTACTAAGACTAGCAAGAACTAGTTACATTTCTAGTTCCACCATAGAACATAATTAAGAATAATATAAGAAGCAGACAGCTAATTCTGTTTATTTCATTTCCTTTAGGCAGACTTCTTCAAAGACGCTGGAAGAAAGACAATTCAAGAGGCAGTCTTAGCGTACATCACAGTCAGAGCTGATTCAGAAATAGAAAAATGCACCACAGAAATTTTGGCTAATATAATTTCTGTTCCATTATTTTACAAAATAATTTGATTTTTCATTTTCTAAATTCTCTATCAAATTTTAAGACAATATTTTTGATATTTACTGTTTAAGATATTTTAGAATTTTGAATTGAAAAATATTGTACCATGTGACTGAGTTGACAAAGCAAAACCAGAAATACGACCTGCCCACCAAAAAAAACTGAAACGAAAAAATCATAATCAGAAATACATTTTTGCAAAACAACCCAAATGGGCTTTATAAATTATTTTTAAATCAACATTTTTTTGAAAAACAAAATGATTAGTTAAGATGTTTTTTCACAAACACTTTCATTCTCAAAAAAGGACAAACTTTGATCAGCTATCATCACAATGAGTAGCTCTGCTCAGAGCTCGAAAAAAGGAGCAGAGTCGTCGTCATCCTTCCTTGGGCAACACTTTAACTGAAAGCAAAGGGGGTTTTCCAGCGGGAGAAAAATAAAACGAGTCATGCAGGCAGGAATACTGAAGAACTAGCAAGTGACATAATTAGGAAATATTAAATTTCAGCCATTAAAAATATACTTTTAACAGAATAGCCTCCCAGAAACAGGAAAGTAATAGTCCTGCAAATAAGTTCACACATAATTAGGCATGGAACTTGGTCTGGAATGCAGACTGCAGGGAATCTGGCACATTGAGGTGAAAGTTCACCATTTTGAACAGCAAAATAAACCAAACCACTGAAAGTTTTCTGTTTTCATTCTCTTTCAACTTGTCACTCAACATCTATAAACATTTTCCTCCTTTCTGCGTAACAGTCTGCACAGCTGCTTTATCTCTAGGAGGGACTGTTTGTGTTCCATACAGTGACATCATCAGCTTTGTTGTTAAAGGGAGAAAAAGAGAAATTATTTTCATTACAGTAACTCCTAGAGGCCTCGGTCAAGACTGGGGTCCTCTGGTGCTTGTCACTGGTGTGAGAGACTTTCCTTGCCTCCCTGTAGCACTCAACTGGACAAGACAGACAAAGGGTGGGAGGGGAAACAGAGACAGAGAGGGGAAGTGACTTGACCAAGGTCACATGGCAGGTCAGTGAAAGAGGCAGGGATAAAGCTACCGACAGAGCCAGAGCCAGATACTCATCCCTGCTCTGTATCTAGCAGAGGGAGGAATCCCCTGATGCAGGAAAGAGGAAAGATGAATGCAGAGCATGTCCTTTATCATTAAGGAAGACTGGTCAATGTGAGGTGATGGGATTTCAGTGAATTTCCGCCATACCACAAAGGTTACCGTTGAAGTGCTACTAAATTAGTCTGTGCTAGTTTTGCAATTGTAATGTAGCTACTTGGTGCAGTGTGTGTGTGTGTGTGTGTGTGTGTGTGTGTGTGTGTGTGTGTGTGTGTGTGTGTGTGTGTGTGTGTGTGTGAGAGAGAGAGAGAGAGAGAGAGAGACTAAAGCAATTCATATCTTTGGCCCACAGACACAATTAATTAATAAATAATGTTTATACAGAGGAGTCCGGGACTGGAACTCTTCTTCTAGTCCCTGACATTTGAGCCTAAGGAAGAACTTTTAGCTGGTAATAATAGTAGTAATAGATCCGATAACTTCCCTGTGGGATAGGCACTAGAGAGCAACCTCACAAATGCATATATGCAAAAATCAGCACAGTACAATTGTAGAGTCATTGAGTGACAAGGTACCCAAAGGGTCATCTAGTCTCACCCCTGGTCAGGCTTGCTTGTGTCTAAGCCATCCAAGAAAGATAGCTATCCAACCTCCTTTTGAAACCCTCCAGTGACGGAGCTTCCACAACCTGCTTAGGCACAATCTCCACTATGGTTCTCAACAGGCAGAGTAGTTCAAATTAATCCTGAAAGTGAGAGTTGCACCAGGAATAAACTGAGCTGCTATTTTGATTATCAAATTTATATGTTTTCTTGGCTGCTCACACCCTTCCTTGTAGGGTAATGGTAGCAGCAAGGCAGCAATGTCAGCTGCTGATGGTGCCAGACTTCATGCAGCACTGACAAAGAGAGGTTCTGTGACACTATATTCAACGATTTCACAGAAACCACATGACTTTTTAGAAGGCTTATTCTGCATTTGTGTGAAGTCATTGACCCTGACCCCTCTGCTAAAGTGGAGTGCGCGTTTATGTCAACAGAACAGGAAACACTATTAATGAAATAAACAAAAATCCCACAGAAGACTCTGACTTACCCTTTTTTGGTGACAACTTTAAAAAAGTTTCTATTGCAGCTGCTGTTTTTATTCTCCATGCCTCCCTCCCATTCACACTATATTCTTGAATATGCAAATGGTCTTGCCTGTTCTTCCTACTTATGATCAAGCCGTTTAGTAGTACGTCTTAAAAAGGGCTGGCTCCGGCTTTTTTGCCACCCCAAGCAGCAGCAAAGCAAAAAAAAAAGAAAGAAAAGAAAAGAAAAACCTAATTGAGCAGCACCAAAGTGCCCCTGAAGAGGAAGTGAAGGACTGAAGGACCTGCCGCCGTATTGCTGCTGCAGACCCAGATTTGCTGCCCCAACAACAGATGGAGTGCCAACCTTTTCTGTTGGCCGCTCCAGGCACCTGCTTCCTTCACTGATGCCTGGAGCCGGCCCTGGTCTTAAAAGATGGGCATCATGTCAGGTACACAAGCAGCCTCCTTGTCCCACATTCTTGAGCTCCACTTTGAGAGTGTAACCCCCAAAATGATTTAACTGAAGTAAGCAGGAGTGGGAATTTGTTCACCAGAATGCCCAATATAATTGTAAGTGGACTTCTTTGCACTTTGCTTCAGGAGATAGCAGTGAAAAGATTCAGATCTGACATCACTGATGGATTGGGTAACTGACTTCAGTGGCTCCAACCAGCACTGTGGCACAAAGTAAACAGTTTAGCCGATAACTGACACACAGCAGCAGGCGTTTTAAATGTAAGAATTATAATGTACATTGACATTATGTGGAAAACTCTAGCCTAAGGTTCTCTGTGAGAAGTTTGTTCCCTAAGCTAAACAATTAAGTATAGTTGCTAATAAATCATATTGTGAAATTCCATATGCAGGTTTGTTTCACAGACAGGCAGGTGAGGGAATGTTGAGCTGAGTGTGATGGAAGCAGTGAATTAAACAGACCTAATGACCTCTTTTTTTTCCAAATACTTGTCCAAATTTAGTTAGCTACAAAAAACACACTCCAGAAGTTATAAAATGCACACGAGTGCAGTACAATTCAGGCTCAACTAGCAGAGGTGTCCACATCAGAATGTTGCATGCGAAATAACCTCCTTTCCTTAGTGCACTTCTAGAAGGCACTCCAATATTACTGTGATAAGAATAGAACTTGAAGACACTGACTAGAATATTCAGATAAAGAGAGATTAATATTGCAACCCAATTACACTTTAGAAACTATTTATCAGGCAGTTGGGCCAAAACTGGAACCTCAACTCTGAACCCCTTTGAATTCTGGGGACTTTTTGAAACTGAAACACCATATCTAAATCTGTCCCTTTGGTTTTTGTCTCAGGAAGAAACCTATTTTTATTGTTTTGGTTAGGATATGGTGAAGTTCTCGTGAGACCGTTTTGTGAGATTTTGACCCAAGCTGGTAGCAATTTCATGAGAACCACTGATCTGATGATACGGATGTCATCTGATGCTCTTGTGAGATTTCTGCTCTTTCAGCAACTTGCAGGATTTCAGCATTATCAAATCTGTATCTGAACACTAGTACTGATTCAGATTTGATTCAGCCTAGTCCAAATCCAAACACCACCTCCTGGGCCCAGGCCCCATTTAAATGTCTGGGTGAGGTAGTTAGGGCACCTGAATTAGACTCAGGGGATTTGGGGTTGGATTCTGTACTGCAGTTAGTTAATCCTTCCAAAGGGCATTAAGCCAAAACAAACTGTCACTTTACTTCTGAATGACAATGTCCATGCAGGGGTATAAAGCACTTTAACTCATGGGCGTTAAATTCATACTTTCTGTTAATTCAACTTCACTTTCCTGAGCGTTCCCATGAAGCCTGGCCCTTAGAGCTCACATTCTGGGCAGAGACGGGGAGCTAAGGTGGCTTTATACCACTTACTTCCCTCCTAATTTTGTGCTGCTCCAGGAATTGGAGATTTCCGAGCATAATTTAGACACCATTCTGGGCCTGACTAACGTATGGCAACCTCCCTGGGCTGCCCTATGAGCTCCAGTACTGCCTGGAATCGCTGCAGCTCTGCGTGCTACAACCCCAGGAAATTAAAAATATGTTTAAGGTATGGTGCTCCTCACATCCCCTTTAATTATTCCCAAGACCTTTTCCCTTTCTTCCAGTCCTCTCTGCCTCCTGCACCAGTACCTCATAGAGCAACAAGCTGAAGTTTAGAGCTAAGCCCAGCTCCTGACTGAATGATGCTTCTCTCTAACCACTGCTATTAAATCACAAGTGCAACACATTCACCAAGTGCCTTGTAAAATAAAGGGCTGTGAACTCCTTGCAATGTAATGGTTGATTTATCATGGAAACAACAGAAGGAATGACATTTCTATCAGGGAGTCTGATTCAACCTTTTCTACTGATGAAGATTTTGATGGATTATGTGAGCTTGAGTCAAGCAAATGCACATGCCATTACATTAATACAGTAAAATGTTCTTTGGCAGCCTATCTCTAAGTACCTCTGGAGGACTATCAGGGTGTTAGCAACTCTACAAAATTCATACCGCAGTGCATTGGAGACATATAAATCCTTAGGAGAAATAAGGTCTATTCAGAATGGAACACATCACTGTCCAGGCAGATGGCTGTCCTTTGGTTAACCAAGTGTTTCAGTTGAGTGGAAGTCAGATAATCAGCATTACACTGAAAACTGTATTTTCTTTCCAGAGAATTATGCATTGCTAAGCTCCTTTCCGCAGCTAAAGTATAAAATGGGTGTAAATCTGACTGAGAAGGGTCAAGTTACACCCAAAAAGAATAGATATCAAAACAGGAATCATGCAGTCAGAAAGGCACAGCCAGCAGGGAGTGTGAGAAGACAAGCAGTCACATCTTCGTTTCACTAGTAATTGCCTTGCAGTTACTGTGTGCTTCCTGTCTATTTGTTGTATTCTCCTGCTGTCTCTTGTGGTATACTTATTCTGTAAACTCACAAGGGCAGGAACCATCTTTTTTTGTACTGTGTTCAGGCACAGCCTAGCATAATGGGGCCTCAATCTTAGTTGGGGGCTATAGATCCTACTTTAATGTAATGATCACCTCTATTCTGTACATTGTGTGATTGACAGGTGTGAATGCAAACAGAGACTTGTTGCTGTCTGTGGGAGCAAGGGGCATGCCCACAAAATAACATAGACATTATCTACTGCTGAGAGGAGAGGAAAAGGCAGTGTGTCCATCCCTCTAAGAGGGTGATCTGCCCTTTTGGCAACCAGGTGGGGTGGCCTAGGACCAGGTGGCAATGGGTCAACCTATAAGGGGCTGAGAGAGCTCACCTGGAGGAGAGCCACAGGAGCAAAGAGCAGACACTGTACGTCTATACTGCAGTTAGACACCCACGGCTGGCCCGTGCCAGCTGACGCAGACTCATGGGGCTCAGGCTAAGGGGCTGTTTAATTGCAGTGTAGATGTTAAGGATTCGGCTGCAGTCTGAGCTCTCAGACCCTCCCCCTCACTGGGTCATAGAACCTGGGCTCCGGTCTGAGTCTAATATCTAGGCTACAATTAAACAGCTTTCTGAGCCTGTGCCAGCTGGCAGGGACCAGCCATGAGTGTCTAATTGCAGTATAGACATACCCAGACAGATGCAGCGTAGAAGGTCTCTGGCCTCCTGCAACTCCTGTTGGCCGAGTAGTGTTGCTGTAAGTACTGCTAAAAAGGATTCATCAGTGCCAAGTACACTATTACAGAAGTACTTATAAGTACACTTACAAGTATCCTGTGGAAATAGTACTTATGTATTTATAAGTAAAAGCACAAGTACAAGGACTTTCAACTCCCATATTCCCTGCAATTGTCAGGGCAATACATGGATAACTACCTAAATAATACAAGCATGCAGTGGAAGAGAAAGAAAAATAACAACAATGAAATTTTATTCATATGTACAAATAAGCATTGAATAACAATAAAAAACAATTGCTTATAAATGTAAATAAATTTATGTTTCCTTTCTCACATATATACACTCATACACACAAAAGTATGTACCGACAACATATCATAACATGAAAGGGGCATTTTTCTTCAACAGCATAATCTGAAACATTTCATCCTTAAGAGGGTTCCTTTGCATCAGAATCACTACTGAATAGTATTTCCATGCGAGAAGAGCTTGGCAGTGTGCTGTTACATCTGATGAATAACCTAACAACTGCTGGATATCTTTGCAGTTGATTCAGTTCGTGCGATGGATCATGGAGGAGTTGCATCCAAGCAAGTTTTAAGTTGGCATCATCTGCAGATGCCTTCTGGTTATCAAAGCCATAGAAATTAGTGGCAGCTTTGGATGCTGTAGCTTGATCTATATGCTTCGGTAGGTTGTCACAACAAACCAGATCTAGTTTAAAAAAAAAAATTCCTCTCTAAATTTTCTCTGATCCTGATTCTGCTGCCAGTGCAACTTTAAAAAATGGGTGTGGTGCAGAAGTGGCAATGAACGACTTTGGACTTCTGTTATTCACAGTTGCATCAAAGGTCAAAATATGCATGAACTGTCTTCTAAGTCCCTCCTTCAAATTTTCTACCAATCAATAAAACACAGAAAAGCTCTGGCAGCCAGAACTCAGGACTTGGAACTCTGAAGCCAGGACAGTGGGTTTTGGGAGCAAACCATAATCTTGGACAGTTGGGAGGGATGTGATTGTTTCAAAAAACTATTCTGAAAAAGTACTTGCAGATTTTTAAAAAGTGACTTGTTCATTAAAAGTTACTAAAGCACAAGTACTGAGTAGAGAATATTTAAAGTACATACGTACAAGTCTGTACTTTAAAATACTTAAATACATGGCTGTGGCTAAGGGAATAGCTTTGTTGTGAGGTTTGGATTTTCCTTGTTTTTAATTAAGAAACTGTACCCTGAGGAAAGGGTCTGATTCAGACTCTGGATTCAGTCCTTCCTGATCTAGGGAGACAGGCCCAGCAGCTTGTAATCCTACTTACATGTCAGTTCATGGGCCTATGCGGTTTATCCAGGAATTCAAATACAACCACACATGCTGCAGGCTACTGGAGTTGTATATGCTATGGGAGATAACTGCATCAACTGCTCCCCACAGATATAAAGCAAGTGAGGCCCTAATGAAGGACAAAAGATTGGCTGTTGTTGAACAGACAGCAAACAAGGTATCGGTGAAGCACAAGGAGAAAGCAGAGCCCGAACGAGGCCATCTCGGAAAGGCAATATAAAAAAGAAGCCCAGCTGCATGGTAGGAGGTAAGTAGCTATGTATGGAACTGTAAAGAGAGGCCATCATTCTGTTTTCTGCTATTGAACCTTTCAATGTTGGTGAGTCGCTTTTCCTGCTGCTGTGGCAGCTGTGGCCTTGTGTTTCAGTTTAGATGCAGAATGTTAAAGTGAATCTGGTCATTAAGTTTCTCTTCGTCAGGTCAGAAACTTATTTTTCTCTCCCTCTTTTGCTATTTTCCTTAACCTGAAACAAGTCATCTAACCTGAGAGAAACATGTTTACACTTTATGTGACACATTCTGGCAAATATAATTAACAAATAAACCCCCCAGAAATCACTGATACCTGATAGTACATCATTTAGTACACTGGTCCACCTATTTTTGATTTGTTTGACACCACTTTATCTTAAAGGATTGTTCCATGTTTCACCCACAAGATAGGTGTACGCCCCTTTTGTATAAACCAGGAGCAGGCAACCTATGGCACGCATGCCAAAGGCGGCACGTGAGCGGATTTTCTGTGGCACTCACACTGCCCAGGTCCTGGCCACTGGTCTGTGGGTCTCTGCATTTTAATTTAATTTTAAATGAAGCTTCTTAAACATTTTTAAAACCTTTTTTACTTTACATACAACAATAATTTAGTTATATATTATAGACATAGAAAGAGACCTTCTAAAAACATTAAAATGTATTACTGGCACGTGAAACCTTAAATTAGAGTGAATAAATGAAGACTCGGCACCCCACTTCTGAAAGGTTGCCAACCCCTGGCATAAACCATGCCCACTTTCAGCTGGCCACACACTCCTATTGGCATTATAGCTAATTACCCTCCTCAGAAGCCGCGTCTCTCAGTTGATACGCATTTTGCACAACTGCATAGTTAACAGTAGATGAAGTCAAGGTGTGAGTGGCCTTCCCATCCTTTGGATGCCCTCTTACCCCACCAATGAATTAAGCCCAGGAAGAGGGTATCTTGGAATTATACCCATTATAGTATGAATTTATTCAGAAGATAAAACTCACTAATCTCTTTTAAGAGAATTGAATTATTTTTTTTAAATGGGCCTATATTTAACCATGGCTCATTTGAATGCCATCATCGAGTAATTCCACATAGAGGTAATACATGATGACAATAAAGAACAAATAGGGACAAATTCTACCCTCAGTTAAACTTGTAAGGTTGCATGGGTGTTCAGTGTAACAGGGCAGATTTTTGGCCCATCTTTACATGGGATATTTATAGTTAGGCTGAAACATGTGCATGTGGAATGTGTGTATTTACCGGGTCGGATTTAGGGCAGGTGACCCAGGTGACTGTCTAGGGTGTTGGGCTTGGGGGGCACCGGGCTTAGGAAGCTGGTTTTTTGTTAGCAACAAATGGGAAAATAGAAAGTTTGAAATAAAATGTTTCAGGTATTCTGTATGTGGATTCATTTTTCACTAACCTCCTAGAATGTTCTGGACCTTTGTAGAATCTCATGGAACCTTCCAGACTTTGAGAACTATATTTTGCTTGAACCTCCTAGAATGTTGTCAGTCATGCCCTTGTGGGTATATAAGAGGTGGGTTGTCGCCATTCAGTCAGTGAGCTAGAAGAATGAAGTGAAGTGAAGCGAGAGCCCAGCTGTGATATTGTGAACCTTGCTTTATTGTGTAATTGTGAAAGCATCCTTGTGTTTTAAGACTTGAAGAATATAAGTAGCAATTAATAAAGGATATATTTAATGAGATGGTAGAGATATCTATTAAACCCATATCAATGTAAAAATGTAAAAGAAATACTGTTACTTCTGTTGCCATGCTTAACACATGCTGTTTGATGACTTTCTAAGACTGCAGAACATAGACTTTTGCTCTCCCTAATACCATTTCTCCCCCTAGAAAATAAAAGATGCCCCCGAAAAGAGCTCAGTATAGGAAGCAAAAACACTCAATTACAATCTACTTTGCAGCAAGGGGCAAATTTGGTGGGAAAATATCTGAAACAGAACAACATAGACTGGGCTTTAGGCAGTAGCGATCATCCCAGTGCAGAAGAAATTGAGGAGTGAAGCATAAATGATGGAAGTCCTATTACTAAGAAATTAGCAAATTTATCTGAAGATAAGCAATAGAAATGTGAGGAAAATTATTGAGAATTGTCCAGTTTTCCTGGTGGCATAAAGGAGAGTGATGATAAAGAAGAGTGTAGCTCAAAAGTAAAGGAGAGTAATGATAAAGAAAAATCTAGTTTACATGAAAAGGAGAGAAACAATAAAGAAGAATTAGCCTTGCATGATGACAGAAACAGCAATGAGAAAAATTGCACACCACAAATTGATACATTGGATCCTGCTTTATGGCAGGCGATTCTAAACTCTGCCAGTATTGATTGCACAATTTTGAATGGACTGGGCAAAATCAAGAATATGACATTTCCAGTAAATAAATAGAAGCAACACTTCTCAAAATCACACTGTGAAAGGGTGATTGAGAATGGTGAGAAACTGAATCGGTGTTGGCTAGTTTACTTGAAATCAACTGACAAAATGTTCTGTTTTTGTTGCAAAATATTTGACAAGAGTGCCAAATCATTTCCTGCCCTTTCTGGGTACAATCACTGGCGTAACTTAGCTGGTGCTTTGAAGCAACATGAAAATTCACCTGGCTGTTTCATGGTCTACTCCAAACGAATGGAGGTTGAGTCCAGGCTCAAGCTTAATAAATGCACAGATGCAGAAAACCAGCACATTCTTAATGCAGAAACCCAACATTGGAAGAACATGCTCGAGTGTCTGATCTCAATTACCCTCTTCCTTGCAAAAAATAATTTGGCTTTCTGGGGCTCCTTGGATAAGTTGTTCACTGAACATAACAGTAATTTACTCAGTTTGGTGGCACTCCTCGGGAAATATGATGATGTCACACAAGAGCACCTACGCAGGGCCGGTGCAAGGATGTTTCGTGCCCTAGGCGAAACTTCCACCTTGTGCCATCCCTGCGCCCCCACCCTCATCCCCCCCCACGGCAGCTCCCCTGCTCTGCCCTGAGGCGCCCCCTTTGCGGCAGCTCCACCCTGAGGCACCTTCCCTGCCCCAGTTCACCCCTGGTCCGCGCACGAGCACCCTGAGCATGCCGTTGCTGCTTCACTTCTCCCGCCTCCCAGGCTTGCAGCACCTAAGCTGATTGGCGCCACAAGTCTGGGAGGCAGGAGAAGTGAAGCAGCTCACCCCTGCCCCCGGCGTGCTCAGGGAGGAGGCGGAGCAGCGGTGAGCTCGGGCAGGGAGTTCCCCTGCGTGCGGCCCCCTCCTTACTTGCTGCACGCAGCCCTGCCTGCGCTTCCCTGCCCCAGGTCCTTCTGCCTAAATGCTGGCGGCGACTGGGGCTGCCGAAGAAAATGGCGCCCCCCCAAATCCCAGTGCCCTAGGCGACCGCTTAGGTCGCCTAAATGGTTGCACCGGCCCTGCACCTACATCGAGTAGTTCATAAGGAAGCTACGGACCATTGCTGCAGCAAAACAAATCAAAATGAATTGATTGACCTTATGATAAGGAAGGTTCTTGATAACATGATGATGCAGCTCAGCAAAGCAAAGTACTACTCCACAATAATGGACTGTACTCCCAACATAAGTCACAGTAAAAAGATGTCATTTACAGCAAGATTTGTTGATGATGAGGATGGCTGTATCCAAGGAACACTTTATCAGTTTCTGGTCTGTGGACGATGCTACTGGAAAAGACCTAACAGAACTGTTTTGAAAGAGAGTAAAATGAAGCTTCAGGACTGCCACAGCCAAGGCTATGACAAAGGCATGAACATAAGGGAAGAAATGGTGGCATTCAAGCAAAAATCTTTGTGCTGAATCCAAGAGCTTTCTTTGTGCCTTGTAGCTGCCATTCCCTCAGCCTGGTTGTGTCAGACGCAGCAGCATCTTCTTTAGATTCAATATCTCTCTTCAGAGTACTGCAAAGGATATATGTCCTCATTTCAGCATTAACTATCAAGAGGAAGATCTTCACAGACAATGTTACAAATCTAACTATGAAGTCATTGAGTGACAATCACTGGCAGTGCCACATTGACTGTGTAAGGCTAGTGAGGTAACAAGTGACTGAGGTTTATGAGATTTATGACTGATGAAACTGGTGCAGTTGAATAAAGCTGAGGCCAGAATCTGACACAAGGTGCAAAGCCTGGCAAACCAAATCACTAACTTCAAATTTCTGATCTCATTTGAGGTTTGGCATAATATCCTGTTCCAAGTAAATGTTATAAGCAAGGCCTTACAAACTCAGTCAATAGACACTGCAACCACTACTACTTTGATGAGAAGCTGCCTTGATTTCATTGTGGCCTCCAGAGACAACTGATTTGAAGATGCCATCATGGCTGCCAAAGAAATGGCAGAAAATTTAGTAGTCAAGCCTATTTTCAAGGAAGAAGTTTGGTTACAAGGGCAGAGATGAGGTGATGGGAAGCTCGGAAGAAAAATTCAAGAGGGAGCTTTTTTGCTCACTTGTTGACACTGCTCGAATGTCCATCGAAGAAAGATTTGGACAAATGAAGCACCCTGAAAAGACCTGGCCTTCTCTAATAAAAACGAAAAACAGCACATCACACATCAATGCCAAAAAAACAAACAAAAAATTTCCACATGCCATTATCCCCCAAAAGAAGAGGGAGAGAAGAAAAAAAACATATATGACAAATGCTAGTCATGTTATTTACTGAGCTATTGAAAGGCATTCAACTATCACACTGGTGCATGTAGCATGAGAACTTAAATTGAATATCTATTAGTAAATGGCATGAGGACCAAAAGAAAAATGCAGTGTCTTTCAGGTCAAATCCAGCTCAAGTTAGCAATGACTGAAAGTCATTGTCATCTTAAGACTTGATGACCAATACAAAATTAGCTGCTGGGCCATGAGCCATTGCTTCAGAATCACTAGCCAAGCTCATTATCAAGAGAATACAACACTGTCTATAATAATGACAGAATAGTATATGTTAGGATATAGATATTCAGGCCTGTATGCAAAGGCCTATACTTTAAGAATTTAGGTGTATTATTATCACTAAGCTAGTTATAGAGATATAAAAGAAAGAATCAAAAATCACTGTCTGTCTGTGTAATGGCCTTCTCTTACTGTGACGGTCTGAGGCCCTGTTTAGTCATATTGTAATAAGGCAATCTGGGGCTGTTAGGAAGGTGATCCCATCTATCACCTCCAGAGAAAGGGAAGAGCCTAGAAGATGTAAAAGTAAACTTAGTTTGATAGCATCCTGTCTGGTAAGAACTCACTTTTCAATAGACACAGCTGGAAAACTCTTATATCTATATAGATGTAGTTGTGAAATCCTCACTTCTGTATTGTTTTGTGTGTTTATTTGCATGGTGTCTGGTTCTGTAATTGTTTCTGTCTGCTGTGTAATTAATTTTGTTGGGTGTAAACCAATTAAGGTGGTGCGATATAATTGGTTAAATAACCATGTTACAATATGTTAGGATTGGTTAGTTAAATTTCAGTAAATGATTGGTTAAGGTATAGCTAAGCAGAACTCAACTTTTACTGTATAGTCTGCAGTCAATCAGGAAGTAAGGGGTGGGGGGTTCGGAACAGGAACTGGGGTTGGGGAAATTGGGATCATGTTTTGCTAAAGGGGGAAATGGGAAATGGGAAACAGAAACAGGGACACAGGCAAGGCTGTGTGGTGTCAGAGCTAGGAAGTGGGACACTAAGGAAGGAAACTGGAATCATGCTTGCTGGAAGTTCACCCCAATAAACGCTGAATTGTTTGCACCTTTGGACTTCGGGTATTGTTGCTCTCTGTTCATGCGAGAAGGACCAGGGATGTGAGAGGGTGAAGGAGTAAGCCCCCTAACAGTATAGTTTCTGTTTCTTTCAGTAACCATTTGTCCTTTGGTTACCTCATTGTTGATGACAATTTGATGTTCTGGTAAACATACTGTATGGTCCAGATTCTCCATTACCTTGCACCTTGTGTAGTCCTTTATACCTGTGCTGTGAGAGTGCCAAACAGTCGTATAATGCTACCATTTTGGTTCTGCAGCATTTTACACCCACTTTTCACTGGCATAAGTGATGACACAAGGTGGTGAAGAATCAAAGCCTACCTGTAAAGTCAATTCCTCAAAGGATTTGTATTCTGAGTATCTCTAGTGAATTGTACTTTCCTTAATGAGCTCCGGAGTAATGTTACATCATCGTTAAAAAGGACCTGAATAGTTATGGCATTAAGGGTAAGATATTAAAAACAAATTCTGCTTATACATTTCAGAGGGCTAGTCACACAGTCCTCAGAATGTTCTCATTTGGAAACTGGCATTTCACAAGGCAATTTTTCTGAATATCTAAAAAAAACATGTGAAATTGTTTCCCACAGTGCCTTGAAAAAGCCATAATACATTGTCAGTTACAAAAGGCTTTGCAGAGATTTCCTGAGAAGACTGGATAAAGATGGGTAGTTCAATGTTTTATGAGATTTTTTTTAAAGGCTTTACGCATGCAAGCTCTCACTGGCTAGTGAAATATTTGCAACTCTAAAGTGCAGGTGAGGTTACTGAGCGTCTCAAAAAGTAAATAAACTTAGATTTTCTCTATCAATGTCAGACATGCTATGGATGGGCAACAGCGAGGTGGCTCCAGAGCTTTTATAATTTCTCAGAAAGTGGAAGGTGAACAGTTGAAATAATATTTACTCTTTTGACAAGGAACTTGGCAACACATGTATGGTCCAGAAAAAGGCAGAGGCATTTGTTTAAGATTCGTGCACATTGCCAATCAAGCAGTGGTTTGGGGACGGGAAGGTGGATGGCTCAACTAAAAACTCATTTTTAAATGTAACCTGAGCCAGAATTTGAACTTGGATAGCAAGAGATAAAAGGACAGCTCATTGATTCATTACACACCTTGCCTCCCACAACCAGCTATCACTACAGTCTAGTGCTTAATTTGTAACAAAAGAGGTGCCAGGGCTCAAGCAATTAGGTGCCAGGGCTGAAGCAATTTTTTTACATTCGTAACTGATGCAACAGGCCCAGAGGTGCCATGACTAATAACAGCCAAGCCTAGAGGCACCAGGACTCAGCCCTGGGAAGCGCTGGCACAAATTAAGCCCCGCTATATACCACTGAGGCAGTGGTATTGTGTTGCTCATAAACAGTGATAGACTCGATGATATTTTTTTAAAAAAGTCTCCCCAGGCCTTCCCTCAACTCTACTGAGAAACCAAGTGTTGGTACCTCTGGAAAACAGTGTTATGTCTTTGCATCCCATGCACAACTTGTTTACTGCCCCATCCTAAGGGAATAATAAGAGCTGGGAGACTCCTGGATCATTCTGTTGGGACCAAATTCAGCCCCAGTGTAAGTGGATGCAACTGCTGTTGAAGTCAGTAGGAGTTCTACCCACTGAATTTACCCTCAGAATGGGCTCTCCTTGCCCAACAGCTTTTGAAGGCAGAGACAAAAACAGCTTAAAAGAGTTGATCAAAGACAGAAAACCTTTGAAAAGATGAGGGGAAAGGTCATCTGGGCAGGATGCTAAATATTGTTTTTTTAGAGGTATTTTAACGTAATTTGGACTCAGGCTGCTGATCCCTATCCTCCAGCTACAACTACAGGGAGAAGATATTGAGCGCATTATCATAAGCTTCATTGTGCTATCAGTTTTCTTTGCTGGACATTTTCTTTTTGTTCTGTTAAGACCCCTTTGGTCTTCCTCTCTGCATGTGCAACAAACTGCTGTGACAACAAACAGGGAGGATGGTCAGGTACAGAACTGTGACTCGGTTGTGGGTTCTGTGCACAGTTTTCTCACAGACTTTTGGTGGGACTTCAAGCAAGGCACTTCTCCTGACTGTGCCTCCATGTCCATGCTTGCGAAAGAGGAGTAATTTCCCTACTTCTCGAGGGCGTATTGAGGCATAATTCATTAATGTTTGTAACATACCTGAGATGTGCAAAAGATTATTACGTTTAATTAAATGGCACCTTTGGTATCAAAGCTCTGAATCAAAAAGACACAGAAAATGCTTAAGTGTACAGCTTGCTGTGCTGGTCACACCTACCTATGCACTAAATATGTCAGCCTTTCTACTCTGATGATGCATTCCGTTTCTGCTATTTTAAAGTGACCTTTGCTCTGCAGAAACTCAATAATCATTTCGGATTAGTCTACAGGCTAAGAGCTTAGCAGGAGTCAAAATAAAGATTTGACATTTAGATGGTTAGTGGGAAAACAGCCATAGTTACATTAGTTAGGACAAACAAATTTTAAGCCAAATGGACCGTTATGCTTCAGGGTATAAGCCCGTTCCCTAAGGGTATGTCTACACTTTGAGCTGGAGGTGTGATTCCCAATGTGAGGAGACAAACTCGTGCTAACTATGATTGAGCTATCACACTAAAAATAGAGAGTAGCTGTGGCAGCATGAGTTGAAGGATGAGATAGCTACTGAGTACGTGCCCTAGGATATTTATTTGGGGTGGCTAGCCACTCTGCTCCCCTCTTTCCACTCTACTCTGGGTTGATTAGGCCTCAGCTGAACTACTGTGTCCAGTTCTGGGCACCACATTTCAGGAAAGATGTGAACAAATTGGAGAAAGGCCAGAGGAGAGCAACAAAAATGACTAAAGGTCTAGAAAACATGATCTCTGAGGAAAGATTGAAAAAAATGTTGGTCTTTTTTAGTCTGTAGCAGAGAAGACTGAGGGGGAACATGCTAACAGTTTTCAAGTATATAAAAGATTGTTATAAGGAGGCGGCTGAAAAATTATTGTTCTTAACCTCTGAGGATAGGACAAGAAACAATGGGCTTAAACTGAAGCAAGGGAGGTTTAGGCTGGACATTTAGGTTTAACTACACCAAGCAGCCACAGCAGGAACCAGGGCGTGGCCAGTTATAGTCTAAGATTGCAAATATTTGGCCGAATAAAAGATGCAAACTCGCTTTGTCAGTATTCATGATCCATTCTATCCTCTTCTTCTGAACATTCACGCAAGGCGAATTTTGTTTGCAAGAACAGTGGTTGAATGAGAAAAGTGTTCTGCCTATTCATGCAAACATGTATTCCCCAGTGGCTCTTCAAAAAGTTCTTTGGGAGTCATCCACTCAGGGAACAGAGACAACACCGTGGGCTAGATATTCAAAAGACCTCAGCTCTCATATAGATTCCTAAATAAGGGGCAGATTTTCAGAAGAGCTCAGTACCCATAGTACACCCAATATGTGCAGTTCTTTTTAAAATACAGCCGCATGTTTTGGTGCCTAAAACATGGAAACTGAGCATCAGCAGCAGGGACTGTATCTAAGATCTCTAGATGTTAATACATGAGTCTCTACTACGAGCTAAAAGACCTACCGTTCTAGCCAAGGCAGTAGCAGACTCAATCACTAGTTGGCCCAGCTACACTAGAGGAGGACACTGCGCTACACTGAACAGACACAGTTTACGCAACTTTGCAAATTTTAATCATCATGTCCATTTGCCCTTGTTACCTTAATTCATCTTCCTTGTGAATATGTGTTATGATACAGGCTTTAATTACAGGACCATATACTATTTTCAACCAGAACCCTGCCTTCTTCAGTGCATAGGATGGACCTATCTGGGGCTGAGTCAGGGTTGTGTAATAAAGGAGACCTTTCTGTAGGCCCCCTGTAAGTTGCATAGGCAACTTTAATTCTGGCATTTTGAGTACTTGACCTTGCAACATTCATAATGTTCTTTTAGTGTAATTGTAATGATATGTATATCTTTATTATATAAATATATGCAATAATATAATATTTTTCATTTTTGTAGCATCTTTCATCAGAGGCTTGTAAATAGCTTTAGAAATATTAAGCAATTAAACAGCTAATTAAGCATTGCCACTGTTATTTTACAGATGGGGAATCTGCAGCATAGAGTGGGTAAGTGAGGTGTCAAAGGTCACATAGAAAGTCTGTCTGACAACTAAGAATAGAATTCAGCTCACCCAATTCCCATTCTTATGTATTAACTAGAAGTTCCATCCTTTCCAACAAAACCAGAACACATATCCCCTTTCTGAGAGCAATTCCTTTAAAATATTTATCTAACACTGCCTGGTATTCTGTCCTCCCAAAGGAAGTTCATAGCATGGCATATTTTAACTCTGCTTCTATATATGGCCAGGAGGAAAAAAATCCTGCTTTTCACACACTGAAAGCCAAAGGGAAACAAGCATTCGGTCTCCAAACGCAACTGCCCTCAAGTACTTGCAAGCTCAAAATTAAGACTCTGATACTGTGACGACTCTGGGTTTGATTTATAGATTTCCATCCTCTCTCTGACAGTGATCTGAAATATATGTTTTATGCTACATAATTTTAAGCAATGTATATTTGACATTCACGTTGCCTAACGGGAGTTTCCATGTCATAAGATTTCATCATTATAACAACATTTTGAAATGTGTTAAATAGCTTATTCCTAAATGTATCTATGTCAGTGGTTAATTGTAGAATTAAATCAGGAACATTATAATAAAGTGTTTCATTAACTATCATCTCTAAATGTGTATAATGTAGCTACAAGGGTAAATTCAGGAACAGCCTCTGACATTTCACAAGATATTTATTATCCTGTCAAAAGGGTTCCAAAGGTAATAACCATGAATAATGTTAGTTTTTAAATGCTGTTTTAATGAAGTCAATGTTTACAAATAGGTAGAATTCGTGCAGCTCAAGGGTAAATTTACGCACAAACACAGGGTCAGAGCCTGAGAGCTTTTGTATGGTCATCTAAGAGCAAAATGGATTTGATGGGCCCAATTCTGACCTCACATCCATTGTACACTTACAATGCCTTTAAATGCTCCTGCTTGACATCAGTATGACACAGATCAGAAACCATTTCTGAGATTTTAATGGGAATTGGGTGTCCAAATCCCCTAGGCAACTTTGTGTTTTCTGCCATACTGTGGTATAGAAAGCAGCAAAATACCCTGCCAGGGACCCCGCATCTCTTTGCACATTTTGATGTGACATCCACAGCAGCTATCGACAGGGAGGAGGAGAGCAGTTATATCACCCACAATCAAGGGAGTGGCCAGTGGGTCCACATGGTCAAAATCCCACATAGGGAAGTAGTGGGGCATCTCTGCAGCTCACCATCACACTCCCAGCAGTGGGGTGGCTATATGGGTGTCCAGAGCCTGAAACATAACTGGGGCTGAGGACCCCTTCTCTCATTCCTGTTGTTTAGGAGCACATTTCCACAGAAGGAGGGTTTTGTTTTCTTTTTTCAGAAGAAGGTCCCCCAGATTTTAAGAATATCTTGAGGTGCTGGGATGGAGCCCCCCATCCCCTCTCCCACACACAGACACACCAGAACTTAAGGGTTAAGAGGAGCTCAATAAGTGCATCCAATTATACCTGGAGGGACCAGGCCCAATCTGGGATGAGACCCAGCTGAAGAGGAATGGATGGCTACTATAAGGGAGGGCTTTGGGAGACAGTGGTGACCCTGGGGGAAATTGGGCCTTGGGGGAGAGGAAGCATTGGAAAAAGGTCTGGGAAGCTGGGCTGTAAGGGAAGGGAACATCCCCGGCAGTGGACCCTGAAATGAGGGCAGGCCTGGGTAAGGGCTTTGAAAAAGAGAGTTAAGCGCTGGAGGATCATGGTTAGGCAATCTGGGCTCTGGAGGAAGGCCCAGACGAAAGGGGGAAAGGAACTACAGATGGTCTTGCATGAAAGTGTTCATAGTCTGGTACTGTTCCTGAAGGGAGAGTGCAAGCTGGGGAGAAGCAGACTTCTAAAACAGGCCTGGGAGAAGACACACTCCAAGGAAACCGCCCTTAGGATCTGTGGCTTGGGAGATGGTGGCCCTCCAGGATGAAAGCCCTGGGCAGCAGTGCGCTGTGACAGAGTGAGAAAGAACTCTGAGGTGCTTGGGAGAGGGACCAAGAGCATGCAGAGGACTGATTCTGGGGAGGATGAAAGAGTTTTTATTCCTTTGAGTCTGGACATTGTTACCCCAAAAGACTTAAATGTGAGCCCAGGAGTGCCTGCTGGCAGGGGGTGAACAGAGAAAGGAGCTGCTACTCCATGCCTGGCCACAAGGAGGCACTCTAGTGGTGAGTTCACGCTTCACACCTGGGTTTTGAAGACAAAACATGCTAGTTTAAACTTGCTATGCCTCTTGTGAATACTCCTTGCCTTGTGCTCTTGCATGTAGTCCAAAATGCATGTGAATTTTCAGAAGGAAAAAAAACTTGTTAGGTATGCTGATGTAAGTAGAACTGTGCAAATAACTGATTTCAGTTCATGAGCCAGCCAGGAAACAAACTTAACAAAATACATTCATTTCAGGTTGACATGAAACAAAAAGAAAATTAAAATTTTGGCTAACCAAAAAAGTCTAAAAAATTTCATTTTGAGTTGAAGAAAACATTTTATTTGTCCATAAACAAGTTTCATTTAGTTTGAGGGGTTTTTAACCTTTTGAAATAAAATAGACATCAAATTCAAAACAAAAGTAATTTCGAATGCAAAAATCTCATTTAAAAATGTCAAAATGAATAGTTTGAATTTTTTTTGACCAAAACAATTCAGTGAATTCACAAAATGTTTTGGTCAACCTGAATCTGTATTTTTCAGCAGAAAAAAAGATTTATCCAAAAAACTTTGCTCATCTCTCAATGTAAACACTAAAGGCTAGAAGCTCCAGAGGGGGAAAAGAAGTTTCTGCTCCCTCTATTGGTGAAAAGGGGAACGTGCTGCCACACAAAATGTCATTTGCTTTGGCTACCTATTCACAAATTCCTTTAGCCGGTGACCAGATGTCCCGATTTTATAGGGACAGTCCCGATTTTTGGGTCTTTTACATAGGCTCTTATTACCCCCACCCCTTTCCAATTTTTCACACTTGCTATCTGGTCACCATACTCTAGTGACACTTGGTAGGTCATCATAACTATACATGAACTTGGATTTTGTGGGGTAGTGGACTCCCAGAGACGCTCAAGAGGGAAAAGAGCTCTTATCTTGTGGTCAATACTGAATCTGCAGGCAGACAGAACTCTGCTGAAGAGTCCTAAATGCTCTTGGTTTCCCTCCTGTGGGGATTTTGCTGTAGGCAATAATGCACACTGAGGACTTTGCTGTGAGCAATGACGCAGAGCCAAGATTTTGCTGCAATAGACAGCACAGAGGACTTCACAGTGAGAGATGATAGAGAGATGAGGTAAAACACAGAAGCAGAACTGAGTGAACTCTGGTGAGACCGTTCCTGCTCAACATCTTCATAAAACTGAATCACTAAACTGGGGTAGGTGGTGGTGCCACCAGGCAGGAACACACAAGCAGTTCCCTTGGTGCTGGAGACAGATGTGCAAAGAGATATTTAGGCTTCTGCTACTTGTTGATTCCTACCATGAGTGGGTTTTGGGCATGGGTAAGGTGGTGTGGTCAAGAGACTGTTATGTCTGGGACATTCTTACTGGTAGGTGGGAAGGGAGTTAGATGGATTACTGTCAAAGTTACTGGGGGTGGGAGGGAAGGTTACTCTATTTGCTTAGATATTCTGTTGATGGTTTTCCCAAGTTTATGACTGTTTGCTTCCCCTAACAAAGATTTCCTTGGTTGTACACACTCTTAGAGTGCTTGTGAATGGGGAAGATCTGCCTGTTAAGGGCACCAAGGGAGGGTGCATTTAGTTTTCCTAGGTATCTGCATGGGGGCTCAAGTCAGTTTAGTTATTTGTCAAGACGGACTCTATGTATATTGAACCTGACCCATTTATTGGCCATTAACCACCTGGCAGAAGGATTACACGGTGAACGAGAAAGTGGTACAGCACAGCAATCTCAATGCAATGACATCAAAGGCAAAGATGAGCAATCAGAAGAGAACTGGGACTATAGAGTGGAGTAAGTTTACTAAGCTGCTCCCAGTTTAATTTTAAACTTGTTAGGGTCAGTGGCATTTAGTTTCATTTCAACAAGTTCTGTCTTTTATTGTCAGATTCTCAGCTTTAAACAAAAATCTGTCATCCTATCATAACGATTGCTGGATGGAGCCAGGTGAAACTTTGTAGTAGGCCTCTCCATCCCTCATCATGCTATTTCTCTGTCCTTCCACACATCCCATGCCTTTGTCTTCCACCCACACAGCCACGATACCCATTATCTCTCTGCCCCTACTGATGTATGTCTGTATCCACTCACTCACAGAGGCTTATGCAGAGACACCCACATAGCCACTTCAAAGTTTTTCTTGCTACTCCCCCGCTTTACAAGGAAAAGGCTAGGGGGAGGGTTTCAGCTGAAAGAATTTGCAGGAGCTTTTCATGGACAAGCAGCAGTGTCTCTGTCCCGAAAGGATGCTGTCAGACCTTCTCTGCCAGAAGGGCAGTAGGAGTATTAGCTTCAGTGGGACTATTCCTGTCAGTAAGTGCTCAAGAACATGAGAAAGGGCTTTATAGCCAGGCTCTGACTGAAATTTTTCTTTAGTTTAAAAAAATATTTTCATCAATAAGGAATCTTAGGACAAGGGAATTAAACACTAATGTTCCCCCCTCATACAGCCCCGTTGTTGTCAAATTTGTTTATGTAAAAATGTATAGTACTGCTAAGTATTAACTTTATTATTCCATTTGGCATCTAATGAACAGTATACATGATATCCTGAATTGATTTGCATGGGCTCTAAAACAGAGATCACCCATCCCAATTTGAAACTCAGACACTGCATGTTAGCCAACCTGATGATTGTAATTATTTGCAAGGCATTTCACAGAGCTGATTATTAGTAGTGAGCAGATCACATTATACAGCAAAGGTTTTCAGATTTGTCTAGCAATAATGGCTAACATGACAACAATGCAATAATCAGTGAAGGCCTAAGCTTAATCCTGAGCTCAAATTTATATCTTGAATATGAATCACTCAATACCAATTTGGATATTAATTTTCACACAAAGGCATGTAAGTTACTTCTGCAAAGTGTATATTTGCCACATCTGGATTTGCACATCTAAACCAGAATTTGATCTCCCAAATGCCAATTGTGAATATGCAAATACCTTACAGCATACAGAAATGAACTCGTCCACACTATTTCAGTTAAATTTTCTTCTTCAACACTTAGGCCTTGGCTACACTGGCGCTTTACTGCGTTGCAACTTTCTCGCTCGGGGTGTGAAAAAAACACCCCCCCTGAGCGCTGCAAGATACAGTGCTGTAAAGCGCCAGTGTAAACAGTGCCGCAGCGCTGGGAGCGCGGCTCCCAACACTGCAAGTTAAACCCCATCAGGATGTGAAGTACGTGCAGTGCTGGGAGAGCTCTCTCCCAGCGCTGGTGCTGTGACCACACTTGCACTTCAAAGTGTTGCCACGGCAGTGCTTTGAAGTTTCAAGTGTAGCCATACCCTTAGCCAAGCAGTCACTGATAGTGATCATTCGGTCTGTTCGTGTATGGCTGCAAGGGCTTGGACTTTCGGCCTGTCAACATCAGATCAAAATCGATGCACCCATGTAATAAGGGGTCTGTCTCTGGGCCGCCTCCATCCCTCAGTTGATGGAATTTTATCCTGAATGTCGCAAGCCACCCAGAGAACAGGTCTTGCTGGAATGTCTTGCAGCATTCTGGAGACATGTTCGAAAACTGTAAGATGCCAGCTGCAGACAATGGCCCCAGTAGTCTGTAGACTGGAGAGACCATAAATGTCTGTGTTATGAATGAAGTTGTTCCACTTTATGCCCAATATACAACATTGGCATTTTGTGTGGAAACCCTCCAGCTTTGCCCAATCTGAGCAGCATCGTGTCCATCTTTCACAACCATACACCAGTACGGAATAGATACAGCTCAAATAGATCCTGAACTTGGTGGTTGTGCTGAGATGATATTGATTCCATATTTGTCTTAAATGGCCCATGGCAGATGCTCCAGTGCCAATCCAGTGAAGAACTTCCGTATGAGAAGTTGGAGAATTGGAGAATATAGAATCCAAATAGCAAAAGCTGCTTCCACAGTTTCATTATTCAAAGAGATAATGAATTTTGGTGCTCAAAATTCAAAATGTGGCCCTAGAAATAGGAATAACTCAAGCTCAGCTTATAATGTGAAAGACAAGACTGTAACTATCAAGAAACAGGAAAAAAATACTGACCAACTTAAGCAAATACCACATAAATTTTCAAATGTAAATGAAAACCAGTTTCCTTCTACACTACATTTAATAAAATGAAAAATCAAAGACATGTTGACATTCATCCTTTCTCATTTTATAGCTATGGATGTTTTATGAGGTTGCTCTATGTTAAATGCATTTGTCTCTATCCTGTGTATTTATTTCCTAATGAATATACCCTATGGAATGATACCACCTCACCTTCAAACAGGCTTTTCCCACACTCCACTCACTAATATTAAATATTCATATAGTTATCACATATAATACTTGTTTATAATTTTTACCTCAAGAAAAAGAACGCAATCTAGATAGGTGTGTGGGGGTGGGTGATGTGTTGCTGGGGGCTGACTCACAAACTGCTTTTACCAGATGAACCCTACAGACTGCAGATGAAATCAACATGTTCAATCATCAAACACCTTTGAAAAATGAAAGAAAAACTGTGTTAAAATGGCTTCTGCAAAGCAGCTCTGAGTGTTTTGTTTTGTTTCACTGTTCTCAACAGCTGTCTTGCTGGAACAGAAATTGTCCAAGCCAGCTCTTCGCTTCCTTGATGCCTTTCTCTCACCCCAGGATAGGAGCTGTCACTTAGCTTTCACCTCAACTCTGTCTCCAAGAAGAATCAAGTCTGGAAAAAATACTTTCCCTCTAGTAAAAAACTTATATTTGGCTTGAAAAAAATGCCCTTTCTATAATAAATATTCAGTTGTTGAACATGTTTCTGTCCGTGTCCATAGCTGGCCGCAGCTTTGAGTGCTCTACCATGACTGAAAATGCTGTGGCTTCTGCCATTTGTGCAAGGGACCGAGCACCCTCATCTTCCATTGAGTGTAAGTTCAGAAGTTATTTGAAGTCAGTGGGAGTTTAGGGTTCTTAGCATGCCACAATTAAGTATCTTGGATATCATAACTTCTACTCAGATTTGAACCTTAGCGTTCATAACCTGAGAAGTTAGCATGAACCCCTCTAAGCTTAATTACCAGCTTAGATTTGATCTCGCTGCCACCAGCCAAAAATTCCAGGGTTTTGGCTCCCTCTGGTCTCCCCAAACCCTTCTCTGGGGAACCCCAAGACTCAGAATCCCTGAGTCTTACCACAAGGAAACTCACTCCCTTCCTTCTCTCTCCACCAGAATTTCTCTCTGTTGTGCCCAGCTTAGCTTTGATCCAGACGCTCTATATCACTGACCTGTGGCTCAACTCCTGTATGAGTTCACTATGATGCAATCCTCATTCTACATCATCTTCCCTACTAGCGAAGCATACTCTTTTCCTCTTCCTACGCAAAGAAGATCGAACCATCAATTACTATGAAGCAGAAATGATTACTCCTTTCTTTCTACGTTCCGCCTCCCACCAATTCCCTGGTGCTTGCCAGAGCTTTACCCTCGTAGATACTCACAAAGAGAATTTTACCTTCCTCCCTTCATGTCCTTAGCCTACCAGTATGTATGATAAACTTAAACTCTCAAACACAGCTGAAAGAAAGCTTGATGATTCATTTAGAAGAAGATGAAAAAAACACATTGAGAACATGATCTCTGCATCAAGATTAGACAATACACAGGCTATACTTAAAGTATAAGAAATAGATAAATCAGCCTTATCAAGAGAAATGAAGAATGACAACTTTAAAAAGAATCCCAGCAACTACACACATGGAAAATACAAAAAAAACCATTCACCCACGCCGTATTGGTTTTAACTCTACCTTCACTGACTTATGACAACTTTGAAAATTGACAAGATCCCACATGAAGCTGTTACAAGAATATAGGAAGAAAGATCCCCTCTCATAGCTGAGAGCCAGACAAAGACACAGACCCAAACATTCCCTCCCCTGAGCTTTGAAAAATCCGGTTTCCTGATTGGTCCTCTGGTCAGGTGTTTGGTTCCCTTTGTTAATCCTTTACAGGTAAAAGAAACATTAACCCTTAGCTATCTGTTTATGACACTTGCTCACAGGCAAAGCTTTGGAACCCTGATTCAACAAAGGATTTATGAACTTGACTTTAAGGCAACTACTTATGCACTTGATGCTGAATTGGGGTCCTGCAGAGGGGAAATAAATAATAATCATTAGCATGAGTTGAAAAATCTTCATGAAAATTTTTCAAAACATTTCACAAATTTTGTTGAAATTCTGAATGTTCAAAAATGTTGTCCACTCTATACACTGGTTTAATTTTTTCCCCACAAAAACTCTTGAAAAATATTTGCAGTGGTAGATTAATGCACCAGCCTATGGGGCCTCCGCAGCAGTGCCAGAACCTGGGTAGACGTGGGGGTCACTGGTGCCAGAACTGTGGCCTTGCCCCCTGCTCCTCCTCTTCCCCCTCAAGGCCCCATGCCCCTGACCAAGCCAGAAGCCAGAGCTGGGCTGTGGTAAGAGCTGCCCAGAGATTCCAGGCCACTGTGGGGAGCTCTGGACCCTCCATCTGTCCTGGAGCACTGCCAGTGGAACCCAGGGGCAGGGGCTCTGGTCCAGCCTCCTGTCCCTTCCCCAGGACCTGCAGACACACTCTGCTGAGAGAGGAGGCCCTGCCCTGGACTGACAACTGGCAGGGAGTCCTGGGAGAGTCTCAGGCAGTGAGGAGTCAGGTATGGAGGGCTCTTCTGGCACAGCAAGATTAAGGATGAAGCAGGTTTTGAAGGAAGAACATGGTGGTGGAGAGAGAGAGAAACGGTGGTTCTTTCACTATAATGCACCAGTCATTGTCCCTGTCTAGCTGGACTGCAGGAGTGGTGGGACTATTACTGCAGACTCAGATTAGGAATGTGGAAGGAAGATTCCTTCTATTGTCACCTGTTATGAGGCTCTCTCCTGACTACTTAAGTTTGGCATGAAGGACAGGATTTACCTTTAAAAGCAAAATTATGGGATAGATTCTTATCTTACATAGAATCATAGAACTGGAAGGGACCTCAAGAGGTCATCTAGTCCAGTCCCGTGCACTCAAGAGCTTTTTTCCTACACATATAGTGGTGTAGATGAGGAGTAACTCTAATGAAGTCAGTGGTATGAAGCCAGTATGAGCTCAGATTCAGGCCCACTATGCTTATCATTTAATTAAATCTGGTAAAATGTATGAAGTGAAATCCTGGACCTATTGATATCAATAAGAAAAATTCCCAATAATTTCAATGGGGCAAGAAGTTCACCTATAGACCTCTGTGGCATAATTTTTAGAAATAAACAAGGCAATATATTTTTATAGCATAAAAAGCTTCAGATATGTTTAAATAAATAAAAAGCAAAATGGTGCACTATTAAGTGGCACAGTAATTTTGGAAAACAAAATAAGTCATATTGATCATGAAATCAGTATTTTCAAATGTATTTATAATTGACCTCTCCCTGCATTAATGCAGCACTTTACAAAAACTATTTTATTGTCTAATACACCTCTACCCTGATATAACGTGACCCAATATAACACAAATTTGGATATAACGCGGTAAAGCAGCGCTCTGGGGGAGCAGGGCTGCACACTCTGGTGGATCAAAGCAAGTTCGATATAACGTGGTTTCACCTATAATGCGGTAAGATTTTTTGGCTCCTTAGGACAGCGTTATATCGGGGTACAGGTGTAGTTTTCTTATGTGGGCATGTAGGTTAGATATATTTTTACTGTTCCTAAATGGTGGATATTTCTTTGTCAAGACCAAGTAATTGGGATCCATCTTGCCAACCAGTTAGTTCATCAACAGCTGCAGGTCTTTCTGAATGATCAGCCAATTGTCTGTGACCAGTACCCTACTTATTTGGAGACAAAGCTTGACCACGCTCTGTCCTTGACAATGCACTGAGGAAACATGTGCTAAGATCCAGTTGAGAGTTGCACTCCTCCACAGGCTTGCTGACAACTCATGGGGCACTAGTGAGGCAACCTTATGGACATTTATCAATGCCCTAATTATTGCAACTGTTGAATACTGTGTGGCAGCATGGGGCTCCAGTCATCACTGTGGCAAATTGGACTCAACTATCAACTCTGCTCTTAGTATCGTTACTGGTGCAACTGGACAACTCCAGTTCTAACCTTACAGTCCTTGCCAGCATTGCTCCCCCAGCAGTTGGATATGAAGGCAAGGGCCTGAGTGCATTACTATATGCAGCCAACTATCAAAGAAGCTTACTTCTCAAAGCCACATCAAAAAACGCTGGCTAAAGTCAAGATTCCTCTCTTCTGGCATAGTTGAACCTCTCAGACAGTACATCAGACACAACCTTTCTAAGGAACAATGGCAACGGGTAGTATGGGTCTATATTTTGGATTGATTGTGCATTTTCTGGCAGATAGACACCTCATATCTGTATCCCTTAGTCTTGCCAGATTAGCTCCTGCATGCCCCATAGGACTACCGTATGAATCCTGTTACATTAGAATAAGTTATGGTCATGGGTAGTTTAACTTACATCATTACCACTGGGGTTTCTTGAGCTCCCCGTCCTGCCACTGTGAAGCTCAAGAACAAACAACCTGACATCTGCCCTCTTTATCATCTAGATGATGGATGGATGTGTTTGATGTCTCTGGACAATGTTGCTCTGATGGAGTGTCTACATCACTTACCAGTATCTAATTCATTGTTTGTGCCATCAGAAGCCATACACCAGAAGACGATTACATCAAACACAGACCTGATATATTTTGATAATGACAAAACTACACATCTGAAATCTGTATTCTGTACCTCCTGGGAAACCTAAATTCTAGGAGGGAGACAATTCAGGTAAATGTGGCTCAGAGGCTTTTTGGTTTTATCACATCTGATCCATTTGCCTCAAATCAAAAGAGCAGAACACTGCGGAGAATCACAATCTTCATTGCTGCCATAAAAATGACCTTATTTTGTTTTACTACAGTTTCTTGGCTCTACAGATTTCTAAATAAATATAAAGTCACAAGCAATCAAACAGGCAAGTAAGAACTGACAAGTGTTTTGACAGTGCTCATAACACTTTGAGGTATTTTTAGCATAGTTCTAAGTCCTATTAGCTTAACCTGTAATAGAATATAAATGAGCCCATATGGCAGAGATATAATTATGTTCCATGTGAGAAATCCCTGTGGTAGATTTGGAGAAGAGAGAAAAAAAACCCTCACCACATGTGCCTTCTGGAGGGCACGATTTACACATGATTACCTACTCATTTGCATTGAGAAGAATATGAAGTAACACAATGCTAACAACACTGTAATGAAAAGGGCAAGCAAAAGACTTGACATCCCTGGGGGTGCTGATCCCTATGACTGACATCCAGTTAGGAACAGAGAATTTTTCCCCTTAGGGAGTACATTTTATGAAGCGATCTTTGATTATGTAGGCACAGTAATCATGAGTCTTAATTATTATTACTGCAAGAGAATGGGCTACAAAAATCTCTAGGGACCATCTCTGTCACAGATACTTGGCTGTTGAATGCTGAAAATGAATGTTTTCCCAAGGATCATTTTCATTCCAACCTGATATTTAGTTGAAATTTCTTTGACTACTAGTCATGAAACATTAAATATAGATTAGAGGGAGAAAGATGTTGAAAGTTAAAATTCACCAGAGGTGCACACCCGTGTACTTGAGAGACAACCCCAAATGTTGTCCAGATGTTGTAGCAACAAGGCTGACGGTTCCCAAGCTGCAGCACAGCCACAACAGAAGAGAAAGTGGATGTTTAGCATTCCACAGGCCTTCTGTTTAGTTTACTTGCAGTGTATTCATTTAGCAGAAAGTCCTAACAGCCTGTTAGTGGTAGATGTTACAAAGTCTTCACTACCCTGAAAGAATGAAGAAATACTTTTATAGCAGTAAAGGGAGTATAATTCAAAGCACATAATTGATTTTCCACATTTTCAAACTGTGATAAGACTAAGCTTTAGCAGCAGAAACATATGTCTGCAGTTTTGCCAATATTTCTCAATGAATTTAAAAAATTGCAGCCTCTTAACTTACTGGTTAGATTGTTAACTTGTTTCGGGCATTTCAGTGGCTATTAAGACACTTGCAATAATAAAGTGATCTGGGAAATAGACTCAAGGATGAGGTGAAGACTCATTTTATGTAGCAGGATATGCCAATACATTTTAATGGCCATTCAAAATAATTATCTACAAGAAGAAACGTGTTAGAAGAACACCATTTCTTTCTCCTTAATGTATTGGCACTGTATTTACGTGTTAGACACGCGTACCTCTTCACCACTTTCTATACCACATGAAGAAACCAAGAGAGGAACATTGATTGTATGAAATGGTTTGTTACAAAGATAAGCAAAGACTAAGCAAAGTATCTACAGAGTAACAGTGTTTTTTACCATCATGTTGGTGCATCCACAAAACTATTGTATCAGTGCATTCTGGTACTCCTGTATACTTAGTCCACAATGTCCATCACTACTTTTAGGAATAGGATCTTTTGGATAAAACACAAATATAAGGCAACACATTGCAGGGTGGAATTAGGAGTGTCAGATAAACCAGTGCAGCTGCAATTCATAGATAAATTTTTAAAGTTGAAGGAACCACTGTGATTATTGAGTCTGACATTCTATATAAAATAAACCTTAGTAGTTCACCCAGTAATTCCTGCATCAAACCCAATAACTAACAGGTGAACCAAGCATATCTTTTGGCAAGCCAACCAGTCTTCATTTCAAGACTCCAAGTGATGGAGAGTCCACCAAATCCTTGATAGGTTCTTTCAATGGTTTACTGTTAAAAATGTGTGCTTATAACCCAGCTTCCAGAAATGCCTATGGCTTCCTGTTGACACTGGGAAGAAATCATTATTAGTTGCACCAGTTCAGCTAGATCTGAGTTAAAGATCTGCACTCCAATTGTTGCAACCAACCTTGTATCCAATACTTATAAAAAGACTGGGAACATCTGTGGCACTGTACTAATGCTACAAGCTCAAAGTATTTACAAGCAGTGAGTTCGGCAGTACTTCTTATCTTCCATAGATGTGACCTTATGCAGCCTTAGTTTTGCAGTATGTCACACAAGTGTGATAATTTTGGCCAGCTATTGGATTGGAAAGTATACTTGGACTAGTAATAGAAGTAAAAACAATCCAGTCTGGTAGAACACTGTGTGCCACTCTGAGGACTCACATTTATAAGCAACCTGTGATTCTCATTCCATGAGTTGGAGGCACTTAAAGAAATGATTCAGTTGACTGGAGCCAAGACCAAATATTCTAGCTTGAATTAGAGCCTAGATGTTCATGGAAAAAGGAGAGTAAATTGTGAGCATGCTTTCCCTCTGCCCCCTTTCCTACTCCATGAAGACACAGGAAACAAAAAAAAACCCTCTGAATTGGACTAGCATTCATGACTATTAAATCTCAAGGTGAGCAGATCATCAGGTGGGGTCAGAAAGAAAATCCCCAGCATGTGTATCATTGGCAAGGTGTTTCATGAGTACATTAAATATTTAATATAGGGCAGGCTCTGTCAAACACAGGAGAACAAACTAGAGCAGACACTCATAGGAACTGTTACATTAGAACCTATGTTCTGATGCTAATTTTTTTTCTATGTAGTTTGCCACACTGCAGCACCAAACAGAGGTGCTGGAATAATTTGCATAGTGGGGGTGCTGAAAGCCATTGAATCAAACTGTAAACCCTGTATATGATGGAGATAACTTCAAAGTCAGCATCCCTAGTTCCAGCCCCTATGTTGGCCACTGACAATCATTTCTCCTCCAGTGAGAACGGGAGTCTCACATTCAGTCAGAGACATCAAAAGAGATGTGGTACAAGCAGATTAAGAAGGCATTTGTTATACCAAAGGGGTGAGTAGGTAGTCTCAGGACCAAGCTCACTAGTATGGCAAGACATGCACCTAAGAGGAATAAAATTTTAGCAAACTTACTTTTTTGTAACTAGAAAGTTTTAAGACTAGTTCTAGAATTAATCAGAAGCCTGTTACTGTAGGAGGGAGGCACCAGCACCTAAACACCAAGTGGAAGTTTGCTACCTTAGGCCTTTCTCAGATTCCATTGAAATCAGTGGTAAAACTGTCTTCAATTTCAATGCAATTGTGACCATACCACTGGTGTATTGCAAACAGGAATGCGGTGTTTCAGTTTAGAAACTCTTAGCATTCTGGTTGGACCCTAAGGAAATTTAGCATTGTTTTTTGTGTGTTGGCTTTGCAAGCCAAAGGCCCAAGACTGCCATGAGGAGCAGGACATCTCTGTCAGTCATGATAGCAAGCTGGTTGATTATTCATTAATCATATGTTAGATAAAACACAACACTGGGTGCAAAGTGGACTTCAGAAGCATCCCTCTGTTAAAATTCTTTTACCTGCCATTCACAGAATACTTGTAACTACAGATATATTTCCAATTTTAGTTCATTTCAATCAGAGGCGAGGATTAGGGTTGTGGTGGAGGGGGCCTCTGTGTTTGGAAAGGGAAAGTAAAAAGAGAAGTAGAAAGGGAGATGAGGTTCCTTCAGGGATGGTGGTGAGGGAAGGGAAAAGAGTTCAGGACTGGAAAGAAGTCAGCTCATGTTCAGTCCCTCAGCAGAGCAGTGAGGACATGGATGTTCCCAGTGTTGCTAGGGTTAATGTAGTTTGCAGTAGGAGACTGAAGTTCAGGAGATAATAGTGTACAGAACCTCATTCAAATTTGCCCCAGAATGGTTGTGGCTCAAAGCTGTCACCCATCCAATTACTATTTGGTGGAATCTGACAGGAGGTGATAGTCTCATACCCATGCCTAATGGACAGCTGCCCATATCACAGAAACCACCATCATAATTGGCTGCAGTTGGAGCAGTCTCGTCAAAGAGACCTAGGAGACTGAGTGATGCAGTTCAAATTTCATGCCTATCTTTCATTTGCAGAAATGGTTCATTTCTGTACATCTAGAACATTTTGTCAACAATAAGTTCATTTGTTTAAAAAAAAAAAAAAACAAACAATCTTAAGTGAAATGGGTCATTGGCAAAACCCAGCTCCCTTGGAGAATTAGTACCAGCTGCAGGGTCATATCAATGGAACTTAATGGCAAGTAAATGATCCTTTTTAAAAATAAGATTCAACAACTTAAACAGAAGTGAATCCTTTCTGTTGTTTAATTTATCAGCCTGGGGACATAGCCTGCAAAATGAATAGTGAAAATGGCAGCCCAAGAAGTGAAAAAATAATTGATGGTTTGCCCCCTCTTACACGTTGCTTTCCTTCCAGTAGCCAATCAAGGTGAAAACAAAAGGGAGATCAGTATTATGTCTATAAGATGCTGAATAACTCTTAATAATGACCATACTCGTTGGCATAATTGTTCATATTGATTTATAACTTGTGTTGCCAACTCTCATGATTTTGTTATGAATCTAATTATTGTTTTCCTTAAAGCCCCAGCTCCTGGAGTTAAGTGGATATGTGATGATTTCAGCCTTCATTCTTAAAGAAAAAGTAAGTTTCTAGCCCTCATGGCTGTGAAGAAGCTTCAAAATGTGACACCCTCTCCCCCAGTACACACTAAAGGGTCAAAAAGCAGAAGGCAAATGAAAAGAGACCAAATATATTAGTTTTACATAATCTCATGATTTTCAAGCCAAACAGGTGATTTTTGGTGAGTCTGACTCAGGCTTTTTGAACATTTGGGATTGGCAGCAGTCACACCCACAAAGCTCCGTGAGTCCTGTTGAAGTCAGTGGGAATTGGGGGCACTCAGCAGCACACAGAATCTGACCCTTAAGCATCCCAGCAACTTTTCCTGGTTTCTGCACCTTGGCTGCTTCAGAACATCACATAAACACACCCGGCATGCCACACCATTACTCAAATGGAAGAGTGATGGTTTTAATTTTCAGCCATTTTTTGTTTTGCTGTATTTTTAATTATGCTTAATAAAAAAAAGACTTGTGTATGTTTCTAGTCATGCTGTGGCTGATTCAGTTTCTCTTGAAGTCAGCAGCAAAACTCTTTGAGATTAATGAGACTGGGCTCTCACATTGTATTTACACTAAGGGAGAATAGGTTCCAGCGTAACATTTGGGCAACACCTGCAGGTTGAATCAATTCCTGTGAATATTTTAAATGGGTGTCACCATGAGGAATTGATCGCACAAGTCATACTGCCTTTATTACCTCTTGCAGGCTGCCCACACCCAGTTTCCAAACTGGTTTCAGGGAAGCAACATGTCTTGTTACTGACTGCAAAGCAAGGCTATTTGCAGAACTGGGAGGAGGTTGCGGGGGGGGGCACGGCCTCAGCTTTGAAAGTGTGTAAAATATACATTTTTAAAACACAGAAGTGGAAAAAAATACACAATGACAGAAGGGCCCCACTACACGTTCTGGTCATCAGTATGTTATACAGGAACAAAAGTAGCCTCATTTTAAATATGTTGTACAGCTTTGCTTTAGAAAACTCTAACCTTGAAATAAATAAATTGTCACTACTGCTTGGGATAAACGTTTAACATGTATTACCACAGACAGAATTTCAGAGGAACTAATCTGAACTACATTTTTTGGTGGGGAGTCGGAGGAGAGAGGTAGTGAAGATTCTCAGATTCTTAGATAAATTATCTGCCACTGGAAGACAACCATGTATTCTGGATACATTTGACCTGAGTAACATTAGAGGTGCTTTTAGGGCTTAATGAAATGAGCTGCCACTGGGATCTGTTTTCTCGAGAGAAGTTTGTAAGTTACCTTTGACCCTACCCATATTTTTTAAACTTAAAAATTCATTTTTGAAGCATTTTAAAAAGTCCTTAGTTGAAATCCTGACCCTAGTGAAGTCAATGGGAGCTTTACTACTAACTTCAATAAGGCCTGGATTTCACCCTGATGTAAGAGATACTTACAACACTGGGCCAAATTGCCCACTCCTGTGGAAAAATCAACTGGAAACTCAGCCAAGCTCACCACAGAGCTTCCTTCCCATTTTCTCTTGAGGGGAGTGGATTTCTAATCTCGGGGTGGAGAATGTGGCATTGGGACCTCTGGGCACCATACTGTGTGGGAAACCAAGCTGAAATCCTATATATCCTGGGATTGTAATGCAGCAAGATCTGGCTTTTCCCTAGTACTCCTCACATTCCCCTCTCCCACCAGCTAACAAGAGTGCTCTAGCTGATCACTGGCCTGTCCCTTTCCATGGGGGACCAGGAGGCATGAAGTGGGTGTTAGTTCTGTGTAAGCCAGTATTAGCTACGAGATTTCTCCTCTGCTGTGCTCAGAAACAAAAATATCTCAAACAGGAGCTGCTCCTCTGACTCCACCTTGTTCCGGACATGGGAGCCCAACACCATAGTTCTTTTGAGGGGTTTCTGCAGTGTGACAAGTACACTGCTGAGCCCCTCTTCCCAATTCTGGTGGCATCTGGCATGTGCTCCTTTTACCAATGCAAGGGGAGCAGATCAGCTAGGCCTATGTTCTGAAGAAGGAAGGGTAAAGACCAGGCGTTTTAAATGGGATCTTATCACCTCCTATTTGCAACTCCACATATGTAGAGGCCTGAGCCTGCAAGATTGTGAGGACTTCACACTTCCCTTCCATAGATTTCAATAAGTTTGTACAGCACCATGCACCTTGGTGGAGGTAAATAAGTAATAACTTGTAACAAAACAACAACGCTCATTCATATGAACAAACCAACATAAAAAGTCAGTGGGGTGTTGTTACTGCTCAGTTATATATTATATATACTGCTTAGCGTCACTAATATATTAGTCTCACTAAGATGGTATTGTGACTAACATACAAGGCATGCAATTTAGAATGTAAACAATTATAAAGTACAACACCCTAAATGTATGTGCTATTTTAAAAGCAAGAAATATGCAATAACAAAATATAAAGAACCACCAGGCTTAGGGATTTCAGCTACTTGAGTGCATCTTGTGACTTTGTCCTCAGCAGACCCTTCAATAAAATTATATCCTTTTCTACGTATCCTTTGTATAAGTGTGGTTTATTTTAATAAAACTGTATTAAAGCTGGAAAAAACCCACAGACTGTTCTCAGTCACAACAAGAGATACTGACAACATCATGGTAGCATGAGCAAAGCTCACATGATTTGTGATACTATCAAAATAAGAAGGAGACAAAAAGCCTTATTTGCCATTGCAGTTCATCGTCATTAATGTAACTATTTACTGTAGACAGTTAATTTTAGTTCTACTGCTTAGGGACATCAGATTGGTTAAGTGCCATAAAAGTTATTTTAGGTCTTCCACCATGAAATATCTTTCTTGCTAGCTGGCAATGGAAGTTTTTCTACATTAATTCTCTTTATATGCAAAGACAAATTTTAAATTATATTGTAATGATTATGACAAAGATACACAAAGGGAAATCGCAATACCAATTACATTATTATGTTGTTCACGTCCTCTTATTGCAACCAAACCTTATTTTGGAAAAAAACCATCTGATTAGAGGATGGTAACTAAATGCACATATTATGGGTTTTCTGAGTGCAAGCCTCAGTGATGACTGAATTGTCATAAAATTGCATTGCTTCCCGGTATGTGATGTTGGTGTGTGCGTGTGGGTGCTCATAAAGGGCTGTAAGCAAATGTACAGTATAAATTTCAGTTTTTGTAGTTGCATGAAATTAAGTGTTGATTTTTTTTTCTCTTTGTTTATTTACAGGACACTCTTGTCAATATTATCCAGCTTGATATGATAGTTACTGGGCTAACCCAAAAGGATTTTGTGCACAAGATAAACATCAAGGACCCAGTCTCTTGAAGTGCTAAGCACCCTAAACTCCCACTGACTTCATAAATTGTTAGCGCCGTCTTAATAAGATGTCTTTGAATAACAATGCCTCCACTTATTAAGTCACCAGGCTTTGTTTCCTTTCTCTCTTTACTCATTTTAAAAACAAACAATGTTAACCTGCTAAAGCTGCTGAACTTTAGAAAATGTGTTACTCTCGTCACTCTTCTGCACTGTAAACATTTTTAGGGCATCAAAGGATTCAATCTTTGAGACAGAAAGAACTCTGTCCTTCCCTCTCTTGTGTGGATTATTGCATATCTTGCAAACTCAGCAAGTGACCTGTATGTCTGATAGATTTAAGATTAGGGGTGTTGCATGCCAGTACCAACACAGCAAAAGACAGAATTTGTCACAGGATCTAATGTACATAAGTGCTTGCAGGATAGAGGCTTTAAGACTGTGATCTCCTAGTAGCAGAGCCCATACCTTTGTTTGAAGAGTGCTCACCACAGAAGGGCCTTCCTTGATCTGGACTAAGTTGCTGGGTCTCATTATGGTACAAATAATAAATAGTACAAATTGAACTGGATCTTTAAAAACAGGATATTCATAGTTGAGGCTGAATTATGTTGTTACATGTCCCTGTTAGATACTCCAGAGATCTTAGCACGCTAGGTGATGTTACCCACCAAGAATATTGCAATTATATTGTCTGGGCACTAGAGGGTGAACGGAGGATGAAATAACAGCCTTACCTCAGTTTCCAAGTCAAAAGGCCACACTATAAACTAAGTTTGTGAGGATTCTCTTCACCATTTACAGGGAAAGAATCTTTAATTGCACTTGTACATGGTAGCAGATATTGAGATAGAAATATACAGAAGTTCACCCCCTATGTTAAGTTAGAATTTAGGTCCATTAGAATGCAGCATTTCAGTTTTTAAAAATTAGCCTTTTAAAATATTCTCATAAATTGGCAGTTTTGTGGATAATATATGTGAACAAGTTAAAAGCCCTGAAAAAATAGGATTTATTACGGAAACTATAGTGCAAGTGTGCTACTTTACAAATAGTGCTACTGTTACAGAAGGATGAACTCTAGTTTAGCATCCCCAGTTCTCCAGGCTATCATGATATTGCCCTCTATAGAGAATAGCTAGAGAAACATGTTTATTTATATATGCCTGCATTTTAGATCAGTGGCGTTCTAAATGAAAGAGCATAGCGTTTGATTAAAGAATGCCTTTTACCAATATTCTTTAGTCTCTCAGTCAAACTTTCCCGTATCAAAGCTTTTGTTATATTATCTTCTTTAGAAAACACAAAGTCGAATTTTGTAACGTTGTTTCTTTTTATACTACAATACAGTCTGCTAATAAATATGGTATACCAATTATACATAGCGTTGTCAGAAATCCTATGTCTAGCTAAATTCACTTGAACACTGGATATGTTTGGAGTCTTTTACGATGGTGAAGCATAAGCTATTTTAATATGCCCAAAAGAAGACACCTTGACTTTTACAAAAAGTCCTAAAAACCACGATAGGTGCATTTGAACTATGTAGACAAATAAAAGTATGCCAAAGAAAAATGCACGAAGGAAGTTGTGCACTATGATAACACCCATGAACTATGTAATCTATTGAAAATTATTGAATTTTGCAAATTAGCATGCAAAGGAACAAACAACAAAACCAAGAATGACGCACGAATAAGATGGAGCTTGCTCCAACAATTTAATTGTATGATATACTGTAATCTAGTCTGCAAAAATAATGAAGATTGAGCAATGTGAAACACCCTACATTTAAATCTTAGAAGTACAAATTATAAAGTGTGCAGACCACAAATGTGTAGACTAGCAAAATGTTACTTTGTATAGAAACCACATTTCCATTATTAAATACAAAAATTGTTATAACCCTAACATACTTTCTGCAATGCATAAACGAATAAACAAATATTCAGTTTCAAGGTAACTGGTCAAAATGTCTCTAATGTTCTAATTATTCACCTGACCATAAAGGACTTGCACTTCAAATGAATTTGAATGGTTTGTGCTTTAGAACAGAGAATTTATTTTAAAAAGACAATATTTAAAAAAATGGACAGTACATTTATGCTAAAATTAAAAGCCCTATGGTTAAATTCTGCTCTCATGTCTATGAGGACAGATTTTTGCCTCTAATTTTTAAGTCTTGCTTCCTTCATACTGCATGTTAATTTTTGCCTGGGTTTTTTTTTATAAACAATTTATATCCCCTACAATACCGTATAATGAAACACAATACTATCTTATAACAGTGGAAAGCATCAGAAACAAAAATCTCAATTATCCAAGTATGCCTACCAAAACCAAACGTCTAAAAAGGCACTTTGGAAGATAACAAAAATGTTTTGGAAAAAAGCTTAGAATGTATGTAATTCTTCAAAAACCCTAATGGAAATATTGTCATGTACATATTTTACAACTCTGATTTCTCTAAACAGTCAAGATTCCAAGAAAACAAAAAGGGCTGCATACTAAAATATTCTGAGAAAGACAATTGTTTATATTTTAGAAACATAGCTTGAATGTGATTCTGGCAGTGAGAAACTGGCAAATTTTTAATAGCAAATGTAGAAGAGTTTTTGCAACTTAATCTCTCCTTTGCCTCCCCCCCCAAATCTGCAAGCTTCTTTCTTCTCCTGCCATATAACAGATCTCTTCTTGTATTTCACACCATCAACCATATCCTATCAAGGATCTTGAACAGTATACATTAGTTCTTTCAAAAGATTAATCTGAACTGGCCTAGACATAAAAAACAAGCTATATAATGCATTCCTACACTGAATTCTAGGTTGTACTGTGAATGCAGTTAAAAAACAAACAAAAAACCACCCACACCTTGTAATATATGAAAATAATGAATACGTATATATTGAATTACTGTGATACATATGTAAAAGGACAAACTCATTTTGTACAAAACCTCAATTTATTTAAGAGAAATTAAAAATATGGTATTTAATATATATAAATTTCTATTCCTCTATAAATATAGATGATCTTGTGATAATGGAAGAAATAAATGAATACCAAATTCCAATACCATTGCATTTCAGGGTATGGTAGCCTGAGATAATATTTATGAACCTAAATACAGACATTTGTTATATAAAAACTTTAAAAAAATACAATCAGGAGAGAGAAGCATTCTGCTGTTTTTCATACAGAGGACTAAATATTAAAATGCATCTGGGAAGAGTCACATTTGATGTATCTTGTTTAAACCTCTTTAAAAAAAACACAGGATCATACATTTTTTAAAGATAGACATATTGCACACATGCTTCACAGTATGCAATGTAATTATGGTACTAGAAAGGACATCAGAATTTCCTTAAGGTCTCATAGGTCAACAGATTAAGTATTTTGTTTCTTGGTTGTTGTTTATTTAATAGTGGAATAAATCATTCCTCCCTCACAATGTGTACATAATGGAGCATTTTAATACAGGAGCATTTTAATGTTTTAAATATTTCCAAACTGAAAAGTCAACTTATAGATTTAATAAAAAAGCTGAATACAGCATGTCATTCCAATTAATCTCTTTCTACTGAGCTCATATCTTCTGACCCTGTTTATACTGAGCAGTCTGTTAATCTTAAGTAAATATCAAGTACCTCAACACAACCATCCAGGTAGTTCTCCCTCACCAATTTCATTGTCAGAAGAAACAATGTTATACCACACACAAGCTGACCCATCAAGGAAGCAGACAGCCAAGAAACTGAGCACACAACAATTAACATTTATAACTATCCTCAGTCTTTCTTCCCTCCATACACCGTGAAACTTTTGGGACAGCAATAGCCAATAACCCTATTTCTGATGGAAGATTAGCCAGATCAATCACCTCTTGGGTTTGCATTAAAAAAAGAATTAAGTTTATTATACAGGTTAAAAATAAAGCTTGCTATCTATGCCCTCTTCTCTCTCTTAAGCCATCAGACATACTACAGGTGCAGCTCATATTAGACCACCACTCCTGACCACTGAAAAAACAAACACATGGTACAATTTAATTAAGATAAAAAAGCAGAAGGCAGCCAGTCCCCCCACCTAATGCTAAGTGTTGACAGAAAGGTTTAGTCTGCTGCTCTGCCCTGATCAGGCACCTCTCGGCAGGGCTAAGGTTAGGTAGCAGGAATAAGATCTCCCTGGGTATATATGGCACAGACTAGACATGTCTAGTATTGAACAGCAGTGGTCAGACCATCTTCCCCTCCACCATCCATGGCGGAGTGCACAGAAGTGAGGTAATGCTGCCGGCTCCTCCATCCCCTCAGGATGCAGACAGCAAGACTCCCCTGTTATCCATCAGGTATATGGGGAAGGGATCAAGTCAGGTGTCTGTGCCCCTCCCCATTCCCACCTATCTTGTAGGCTTGCTGGGATCAGGACCCAACCTGTGTCAGGAGGAACCTTAGGGCATTACAGCAGCCTCAATCCAGGCCATGCTGTTCATCCAACTGAACTCCAAGCAAAACCATTACAAAACCTGTGCTGGGATGAAAAGAGTGGTTTGTTTTGGTTGCTTTTATTTTCCCTTCCTGTACTAAAATGAAAAATAAAATCCAATGCCTGTTAAAAACAGTGGGGAAAATCTGCAAATGAGTTAAAATGTCCTAAAAATAAAAAAGGTCAGAGATCTTTGTAATTTACAAATACAAATATACTTACAAAATCTTACAGAGGCTATTTACAACCCTTTCCCCCAGTCACACATAATGTTCACTCCCCACAGCAGGCAAACACTGTTCCATCTCAGGAGTTTCCTCACCCGCCTCATTTCTCTCACTTCCCTGCAGGCTGGAGAAATGGCTAGCAGTCTGGAAAGTTTGCCAAGAGTGGATGTGCAGCAGCCTCTCCCCCCCTCCCTGATTGGGATTGTGGGCACACAGTGGAGTTTGGTCCCTCACCCACCCTCTCTGGTTGGGATGGTGGGTGTCCCTTGGCCTGGCTGGGTTGGGTTTCATACTGTGGTTTCCCCTTGCTTGCTGTTGGTAAGCCTGGTATAGAACTTCCTCCAGGAATTGAGTGTTTTCCCCGACCAGATCCAGAAGCCTGAGGTGATGCCCACGATTAAGGTCATGAGATATTTGATCATGAAGACAGTGAAGTCAGGGCTCATGGGTGGATGGTGGTGGCTGCTGTGGTTATTGGGGCAGGGGATGGCATAGCTCTTACAGCTCTGGGCGACCCAGCTTCTTTCCCACTGTTCCCTAAAGGCTTGCTCGTAAAAATAGCAGGCAATGACTATAGTGGCAGGCACCGTGTAGAGGACACTGAAGACCCCTATCCTCACCATCAGCTTCTCCAGCTTCTCTGTCTTGGTGCCATCGTGCTTCATGATGGTCCTGATCCTGAAGAGGGAGACGAAGCCGGCCAGCAGGAAGGAAGTGCCAATGAACAGGTACACGAACAAGGGGGCCAGCACGAAGCCCCGCAGGGCGTCCACGTTGTTGATGCCCACGAAGCAGACGCCACTGAGCACGTCGCCGTCTACCTGCCCCAGGGCCAGGATGGTGATGGTCTTGATGGCGGGCACGGCCCAGGCGGCCAGGTGGAAGTACTGCGAGTTGGCCTCGATGGCCTCGTGGCCCCACTTCATGCCGGCGGCCAGGAACCACGTGAGGGAGAGGATGACCCACCAAATGGAGCTGGCCATGCCGAAGAAGTAGAGCATCATGAAGAGGATGGTGCAGCCCTCCCGCTTGGTGCCCTGCGCCACCGTGCGGGCGCCGTCCTCGGCGAAGCGCTCGTTGCAGACCACCCGCTCCTCCAGCAGGAAGCCGGCGATGTAGGCCACGGCCACGGCGGTGTAGCAGCCCGACAGGAAGATGATGGGCCGCTCCGGGTAACTGAAGCGCTTCATGTCCACCAGGTAGGTGAGCACGGTGAAGAGGGTGGAGGCGCAGCACAGCACCGACCAGATGCCGATCCAGGTGCGGGAGAAGCGCAGCTCCTCGGGCCCGAAGTACATGAGCCCGTAGAGGCGGCCGGGCTCGCAGGGGGCGCCGCAGTCCTTCTCCCCGAGGAAGCGGTAGTTCAGGTAGGAGGGCACCTTGAGCGCCCGCGGGCAGGCGAAGCGGCCGCCCCGCTCGCCGCCCGCCGGCCCCGCGCCGCGCTGCTGAGGGTTGCTGGTCCAGAGCTCGGGCAGCAGCGAGGGCGTGGGGGTGCCCCGCTCGGACGTGTTCTGCCCCACGCACAGCTCGCCCGCGCCGTGCACCGGGAACTTCTCGCAGCGCAGCGTGTCGGGCCACTGGAAGCCGAACTTGTTCATGAGCGCCTCGCAGCCCAGGCGCGCCCGCTCGCACAGGGAGCGGCAGGGCGGCAGCGCCTGCTCCAGCACCGTGCACACGGGCGCGTACATGGAGCACAGGAAGAACTTGAGCTCGGCCGAGCACTGCACCTTGACGAGCGGGTAGAACTGGTGCACCTCCAGCCCCGCGTCCTCCTGGTTGGTGTGGCCCAGCAGGTTGGGCATGATGGTCTGGTTGTAGGCGATGTCCGTGCACAGCGGGATGGAGATGGGCTGGCAATAGCCGTGGTCCGGGATGGAGATGCCCCGCTCGCCGTTGTACTGCTGGGGCTGGCCCCGGGCGGGCAGCACCGGAGCCTCCGCCCACAGCAGCAGCAGGAGCCGGAGACACCAGCTGGGGCGGCTGCTGCTGCTCCTCTTCCTGCCGCCCGCCGCCGTCCCCCCGCCGCGAACTTCCCGGCCGTGCCCGGCCGCCCCCGGGGGTGCCCGCTGCTCAGCCATACTTCGCCGACCCCTGCCTCGGCGCCGCTGCCGCCCCAGCCGGACTCCCGCCGCCGCCTGCTGCCTCTGCTGCGCCCGTATCAAACTTGAGACTCATGAAGGGGGGCAGGGCGGCGGGAGGGGGACACCCCGAAACGGCCCCGTCCCGGCCCCGCCAGCGTTCCTCACTGCCCCGCAAAGCCGAGTGGCGAGAGGCAGCGCGCGGCTCCCCGCGGCAGCTCCAGCCTCCGCCGCCGCCGCCACCTGACCATTTGTGTCAATCCCTCAAGTGCGCTACCCCTCGCCTCTCTCCCTCGGACCGGTTTCCAGGCGCCCCGCAGTCTGCCGTTCGCCAGAAGGGAGGAGCCTTGAAACTGACGCCGGAGTTGCCTGCGGAAGGGACCGTGTCTCAACATCTCACTCAGCTTCCAGGCGCAGAACGAGGGTTGGTCGCCCAAGCGCTGCTTTTCAGCCTGTCCAAGGCACAAAGGGAGCGCGCGGGGGAGAGGGGTGGGGGCTCGCTGTGAAGGAGGCCAGGCTTGATGGGTTTTGCTTTAAAAGAAAAAAGAGGAAGGCTTGGGAGGAGAATAGCCCCATATGCTGTGAGAGGATAATGAATAGAATAGGGCAGACAATTGCTTTTCATTTTTATGGTTAAAAATTCTGCAGTTCACGCTAATGAAAGAGGGTGAGTCAAGGCTAGGATCAGAACAGATGTTTCTAAGTTAAAGTTTAGTGTTTGCAATTTAGGAAACACATTTATTCCATAGTTTACAATAAAAACTTAAAGATTGTAAGCTGATGCAAGAGATTCTTTGGAGTCTGATAAATATAATAGTGCTAAGTTGACATTGTCTTAATACCCTTTGCAAACTTTAAATTGACACACTATGCCAGTGAAGTACATAAGTAAAACTCTAAATGTCTATTTGTAAACCAAACAAGCAAATAACCTCTTCCTAGCACACACCAAACAAACCCCAAAACCCTAAACCAGCCATTTTGTGTGGGACCCTCAAAAATGTAAAGGCTCAACTTCATCTCTGGTGTGAGTTCATAGACGTCAGAGATTAATTTGACCACTGTCTTCAGAAAGTGAAGAGGAAAACATCAACCTGTAATACAGAAACTTTGAAATATGCTTTAAAACTATCCATCTGCTGTCTTAACAGATCTGTCAAAGAGGAAGGCTGGACCTACCAAGCTTTGTTATAATGGACATTTGTGTTCTCCCTCCGCTCTGCTTGCCTGTTCTCTCCTTGTGAAGATTTGTGCATATTGTGATACCCTGCTTCTTCAAAGGAATGGAAAAACAGACAAAAAACCACCACCAAAAAAGCAGGATGGAAAGATAGTTTGTGCAAACAGCGCTAAGACTAATTCCCTCCTGAAAAGTTAGGATTTTAGGAATGTTGCAGACATTTTTTAGAAATAATTGATAATTCCCGATAATCAATACAGTACAAAACATTGACTTGTTTAATATATGTTACATTTTGGGTCCATCAGTCTTGACAGTGTCCCTTTAAGGAGAGGCAGCTCTGTTACTTCCAGCTCCATTCAAAACGCAGCAGGGATTTTGGGGAGTGGAATCAATATTTGCCTCAGGGCACAATCATAGGGGTGGGGGAGAAAGGGATTGGGGGGATGACAATATAATTGTCAGGCTTCCAAAATGCAATTGCAGAGAATGGAGAGTAAAGTAAATTAAAAACCATGAATAGTAACTGACCATCTTTGTAAGACTTGTATTGCTTTAATTTGTTTAGTGTAACAGGTTTTTTTGGCACAAAAATGAGGAACAAACCTTTGAAATTAGGGTCCTGATAGTTACATTCAGTGTATACTAATGGTGTTCTGAAGGTTGCAAAATAAAAATAAGTATCAAAGGGTATTTATTCTATCAATGTTGAGTTACTTGTACATTCTAGGATAAATAAACTATAATAACCTAAAATATGAAAGTAATAATTACAACAGTTTTTTCTTGCCTAGTAGACAGTTATTTTAGGTCAGTGTAAGATTAAAGCCACCTTACTTACAAATACCTTGGGGTAAGTTTTTTGAAAAATATACTCTGCTTCTGTAGATTGTGTGTTTTGTTGAGTGAATGTACATACAGTAATTACCAAGGATAGCCATTTCCTCCTATATGTCTAAGTTACATGCGCTCACAGCCAGAGGAAGTCAAGTTGGCTATTTCAAAATGCATACTCAAGTTATTAAAAGAAAAAAATGGTAAAAGCTAGATGGGAAATTTACTTTACTCACTGAAATTCAATAATAGTAATAATAAACTAGACTCCAATAAACTCAAAGCATTTTACCAACATGGAGTATCTGGATCCTTAGAACACCTCTGCACTGTGGAAATTCAAATTCCTATGTTTGACTGAATGTCCCAAAGTCACACAAGCTATAAAGATACATTTCTTACCATCACTACTGTGTGTCCAAAGTCACAGAGTGAGTGAGTGGCAGAGTCAGGAACAGAAGCCAGGTTGTCCTGACTGCCAGTCCAGTGCTCTGACATGTTGGACTGCCATTTTTCTTTCCCTAAACTTTTGGACCAGAATAAACATGTCCATTGAAGATAACGTGTCCAAATATGAAATCTGCATCAAATAGCAACATATAGACTATAAACCTCAGTTGGCTCACCATGGGATTCTAAATGAGCTAATAACTGATTGTGGGCCACAGTTCACGAGTGCCTTATTTTGGCAATTCTCCTTGAGATATTCATTTTAGCACATCATGTCAAGCCCTTACTATTTATAGTCATGCGTTAGAATAAGATCAGTACAAATAGCAAAAATGTGAAAAAATAAAATGTAGCTGATTCAAGGATTCCACAGCTATCATTGTAGGATCATCAGAACACACCTAAGTGTTTTATTAGGGCTACCATTTCAGAGACTTATAGGTAGAAAAACAAAAACTTTAATCTACATATAACAAACTTCTTGAGCCCAAGACAGTTAACCCTGAGGTAGGTACCAAAAGATTTATGTGCCTGAAAACTGGAAAAGAAAATATACTCTTACAAGAATCCCAGACAGACACGTCCATTGCAAAAGAGAGATTTCAAACAGAAAGTGTCTATCCACCTGCCAAGGTAATAGCCATCTGCACCAAGGATATATGTCATGACAACATCTGAGGGTCATTCCTATAGGAGGAAAAAAAGACATCTAAAAAACGCTAAGTTGGACCCTGTTTCTTGGGAGATCCAGAATGCTACTGTCAGTGTTCCTGTGCTGACAGAAATAGCACAAGTCCACACAGTCGCTAGCAATGAAAAACACCAGGAACAGGGAACATGAGGCCCACGTGATTGCCCGCCCAGCAGCCAAACAGGCCACTGCATAAAGAGTTGTTCTGAGAACATGACGCCATGTGAGCAGAAAACCATTTAGGTTCAGAGGCACTAATCAGAGATGCAGAACAATCCTCTTTTCTGTCAGGGGGGTTCAGGTCATCTAGCCCTGAAACCTATCCCCAGATATCTCTATTTATAGATTTTGTTATTAGTTCGTGGTGGTCAGTTTTGGTGGAAATTGTGTTTTATCTACATTTAATTTGGGGAGAAAAAACCTACCATGTGATAGCTTTTGTAAGCCTGATCCATATCATGTAACTTGGGCCAGGAATAAATATCAGTCTCTTAGGAGCGCTCCTGGAAGTTAGACCCTTTTTACATCTCATACTTAAAGGAGGCACAAGAAGAAATGTTAAGCACATTCAAAGCGCACTATAGAAAGCCTCTTCATCACAGTACCCACGCAATTTTTCTGGTCAATAATGTTTATAGAGCAGTTTAAACTAAACTCAATATATATTGAAGATGCAGGCTTATTATTTGGTTTTGTGTTCTTCTGGAAGAAATGTAGATGATCCCTTGTAAATTAAAGCCCTATGTTGCCTGTGCTTCTGGATCTATTCTGTGATTGGATGAGAGAGCAGCTGGGACTGTAATCATTCTAGTGCTGGAACAAGTTTTTTGGAGAACAAGAAAAACTCACCACTCTTAAAAGGGCAATTATAGCTCATGATTCATTTTGTTTTAGGGAAAACATGCACATTTTTCTCTCTCTCCTTTTTATTTTCCCATCTTAACTTAATTCTTCTAAAATTATATACAATGCATCAAAGTTATATGCAGTGCCTCAAAACAACCCATTTTTTAATGATTTTTTCTCCCACATTTGCTGGATTTAGGGCCTGATCTGCAATCCTCATGCTCAAGAGTAGATTTATTAACTTCATTGACACTAAGTGAGTAAAGCTTTGTAAGGTTGTGACACAAACCAAGAAATTCACAGTTAAGGCTGCTCTTGATCTCACACTGTTTTTGGGACTGGTGTAAATCCATTGATTTCTGTGGAATTACTTTTGATTTACATCAGTGTAAATGAGATCAGAATCATGTCTGAACTGTTGCTCAGAACATACATGGCAGGGGATGAAAGGTTGTGTGTCTTGCTCTTTTTATGCATGAATTTCCCAATAACATTAGTGAGCGTTGTGTATGTAGATTGATGGGAGAGTGTGAGACCAGGTCAGAGTCACTGATGTCCTGGAGAGGACATGTCAGGGGCTTGCAGATGCCCTTGTTAATGGCCTTGGTCCCTACAAAGGAGAATCTCAGTTTTCACTTAGAAATCTTTGCTCCTTTTCCTTGCAAAGATAGCCTTGAAAATACAAACCAGTATACATGGATGTAAACTGACCAGGGTAACTGAAAGGAATGAGCTACTAGGTTCCACTTCTAATGAGTTCACCCGCTGAACATACAGTTTCTATAAGATGGATCACTTAAGTTTGGGGTATAGTTCAAAGAACCTCTTTATTAACCCTTGCCAAAATCTTCAGGCTGGCTCCGATAAGAGTGGTGTAGTAAAAATGGGCAAGACGAGACCAAAAATTTGTTTCCTAGGCTCTTCCGAAAATTGGAAGGCAAACTTTACTTGTTAAAATGTTCAGCTCTCTCTGAAGCTGGCTACTGACGCAGCTGCTGCACACTCAGACAGCCGCCATGGCATGGTGTTCCCTCCATTCCCATGGCAGCTGTTTCCAATGGAACACTTCTTCCTGTGTCCCCATCAGAATCTCTACGAGTACATGGGGGATGCACCACATTGTTCCTATACACACAGCAAACTGCTCCAGGGGTATGTGAGGTGGAGAAAGGGAAGCACTTTAAAGAACTCACCTCCTGTGTATCAGCATTCTGCACGAGGGAGTCTGCCTTCAGATCATTAAGATATTCCATAGCCTCAGTGTTCATCTGCTTATGGATATCCCAGTAGCCACAAACATGAAAAATTCCCTTTTCCATCTGTGAAAGGTAAAGATACTGTACCATCTTCTGCTGAATTCAGACATAGCCATGGTGATCTAATCATTCATTACCTGCAGACTTGATTACTGTAAGTCTCTGTACTTGGCTATGAAATTACAGATGGGGGGGCTGCAGTTTGGTTCACAGCACAGAAGACTATCTGCTTAGCAATGTAAGCTACTGAGATGTCTTTATTCCAGGGATCTACTCTCTTCACTGGCTTCCCGTTGAATGTTGGATCCAATTCAAGATTCTGCTTCTCACCTTCAAAGCCTTACATGGGATTGACCCAAGTGACCTGATGGAGTGCCTCACCCCGAGCAGTTGTGACCTTCTGTGACAGCTGTATTCTATAGAGCAGTGTCAACCTCAAGATGACTGTTCAGGAGGCATCTTTTGTGCAGAAGATGGAGCTATTGCAGAAGCTGGCCCCCAAAATCTGCAACTCCCAAGAAAATATGTGGGTGACCATGAACCTTGGCACTTTTAGAGCAAAATATCAAGCCTATTTATTTGACCTACAGTTGTCATCCCACAATAATGTAAAGTGCCATCCCTGCTGATTATAGGAAAAAAAGAGAGAGAGAGAGAAATATCTCTTTATTCATTCTTTAATTTTGAGGGTCCCTCTGATATCATGGTGATGGGCACTGTATATGACTCTAGATGACAGATAGAAAGATAGAATGAAAAATATACTGCATGTAGTGCAAACTAATGTGGAAGGTTTTTGGATGGAGCCTCTTGTTAAAATTTTGGAAGCACATTTGCTCTCAGGTTGTGTAGAATATTGCATATTGTTCACTGCTCTGAGACTCTTGCACTATTTAGACAGTAGGACAGACAAGTTAAAGATGGCATCTTCTTTTAAAGGCCTTATGGTTAATAAATAAAGTGGAAAAGGAGGCTTTCTACAAAGCCATTAATCTCTTGTACAAGGATATATTTATGTACTTTTCACAAGGCAGCTTATTTAAAAACATTTTGCCTTTTTAAAAATGTAGATTGTAATAAGCCATTAAGGTATATTGTGTTTTTTAAATCTTTAAACATTAATAAAAATATTACCTCATAGGCAGTAAAGGCTTCTTAAGAAACATTATATTTTATTATGTAACTGCAGGATAGAATTTATTTGAGCACTATCTAGGATCTCCATTGTGCTCTTTTGCCCTTTCATCCAACAGCGAGGATACCTACAGTACAGTATTTATATCTTTCCATGCATTCATTTGCTTGGTGGTGTGATTCAGAGTTAAAAGGTACCACATTTTCCTTTTGGCAAGGGAGGGTAGCCACAGATCACCCTGAACTCTATTAGTGCTGCCTCCAAGTTGGCTGAAAGGTTTAGCAGAATTGCTTCATAGGGTTGCCAGGTGTCCAGTTTTCAACTAAACACCTAGTTGAAAAGGGACCCTCCCCAACCTGGTGAAAATGAGCGAGTGAGTGAGGGTGGGGGAGTGCAAGCGATGGAAGGAGTGGGGATGGAATAAGTGGGGCACGGCCTCAGAGAAGGGGCTGGGCAAGGGTGTTCGGTTTTGTTTGGTTAGAAAGTTGGCAACTCTATAAATGGTGAGTTTTACCCTCTTTCTGCAGGAGGTAAGCCTGCTGCCTCCGGATTACATAATGTAGAAATTGCACAATTGCACTCAATCCATAATGGAAATTCCTTGGCTTGTCATGAATCTATAAACCTCAAGCCTCATTCTGATGTTATCCCAGTCTCATTTCATTCCTTAAAAATTCCCATGGGACTTGGTTCCCATGCAAAGCTCTAGAACCTACACACTGAAGGAACCATATCAAAGCAAGCCTAATGTTGAGACGATGCACTTGAAATGCTAAAGATGGGATGTGTGTCTGAACCCTAATTCTTTTTGCCATTGCCACTTGGCTACTTTCACTGTATCTTTTTCAATGGAAATGTACCCCTCTAGGTTTAAGGGACTTAGGCCTTGTCTGTCTGAGAAAAGTGTACCAATATTAAACTAGATATATTTACACATTTATTTAGTTAGATCATTGCAACACTTCTTCCCTTGTGTTGACACTCAGATTTCACTTTCAGAGTGGCTTTTATAGATTAGGTTTAGTTGATTCCGTGCTGATTTAAGTTTAATCAATAAAAAGCACTCAGGCTGATAAGTGATCACACTAAAGGCATGGCAGTACAGGTCTCCTACAGGTAAAGCCTTATTTACTGAACATTTGCAGCACAACATTTTGGTCAACAAGAAAACTAGTAACTTTAATAAGTAAATAATACTTTGCACTTGTATAATGTGTCTTCCATGAGAGCTCTTGAAGCACTCTGTGACCATTAATAAAGTTACAGTTGCCTCCCAGCAGTGTAATTATACCCCCATTTAGCACACATAGAGAAATTAAGGAAGTTATTTCAACTACGTTTGAACTAAAGATAAGAATTTCTAACCTTAAAATGTTCATATAAATAGTGTTTTTTAGACTAGAATTAGGGGACAGTGGAAATGTATGGATACAACACTATCCATACACTTTCGGAAAAGCTGTTACAGCCTGAACAATAGTCCCACTTGTTCTAAATTAAACAGATTTGGTAGTAAATGAAAGTTTTCATCACAACATGAAAACATATACATTAGTACAACTGGCAGTTTTGGACAGGACAAGCAGTTATATGTTCCACTAAACATTCCTGGGCATATAAATGCTTATTAATCCTTTTCTGCCTAATGCAGTATCCTTTTTTTTTAAACAAAGCCAGTTCTCACAAGTGGAGATTGATCCTTAAGTTCAGTTTTAGGGGTAGCGAGTAATGTTATGCTATGACTGCTTGTACCATAGTGACTTAAAATCCTGAATTACCAGTCTTTTCTCTGTGTACTGTTTATATGTATTCCAAATTCTCTTGCCACAAAAATATTTCAGTGCTACTGTAGATTGTTATAAATTGCAGTCCAGATAAAATATTTTTTGGAAAAAAAGGCCTACATTCCTGAACACTTAGTTTTTATATGTAAAATTATATTACCCAGAAGTCAGTTACTACATAGTGTCACTGAAAACACGAGTAGAGGAGTTAACCTGGTGTTTCTAGCACTTTAAACAAAACTCAGATTTGTCAAACTGTACAAATAGAATTAATAAAAGGAAGTTTCAGACAGAAATATTAATCATAGTTCAAAATTATTCATAGATATGACACCCATTACCATAGTACCTGAGCATTCAGAGTCTTTAATGGATTTACCTCGGAAAACCCCTGTGAGGTAGGGCATTGCTTTTATCCCATTTTACAGATGTGGAATGGAGGCACAGAGAAAGACTGTGGGTATGTCTGCACTGCATATTGGACCAATCAGGAGGGAGTCTCCCAGCCCAGGGCGACAGACTCCGCTAGTGAGGCTCATGCTAGTGCTCTAAAATTAGCTGTATAGACAGCAATTTGAAGTTTGGGATTTGAAGTTTAAGAAGGGGATTGCGCATGACCTGCAACTTCCAAGTGCTGTCTATACACTTCCAAGTGCTGTCTATAGCACCAGCCCCATTAGCTCAAGTCAGTTGACCTGGGCTTACAGGCTCACTCCTGCTTGGTCCAAAATGCTGTGTAGACACTCCCATAGTCTTTCTCTGTGCCTCCATTCCACATCATTGCATACAGAAGTTTAAATATATATCAAACACAATATACCAGTTAATTATTTAATGAAAACCTCAAATAATTTTGAAGAAAAGTTTATACAAAACCAAAACATTTTCATTGGAGTTTCTTGTGGGAACAAAATAACATTTCCCAACCAGCTGTACATGATGTACATGACAGGGCAAGCCAACTGCAGTTGTAGCTCCCATTTATTCTTCCACAAAATTATTCCTCTCTCTCACCTCCACCCCTTTTTTCTTGGCATTAGAGTATCCTGATTTTCCCTTTGGCTGGGGTAGGAACATGTCATTGACAGAGTTTTTGACAGATGCTTGTCATACCATGCAGAATATCCCCAACAAACAAAAAATGAAGCTCAAGAAAGGAAATACACCACAAGAGTCAGAGACCATTGATGATGAGCCTCACTGATTGTCAGAAAAAGTCTAGCAAAAATTACCTCTGATGATACAATTGTTTTGGACATGGAGTTGCAAAGCTGATGGTTCAATAGAAACTCAGTTAGAAAAAAATGAATACTGTACAAGAGAAGAAGGACCAGAAACTGTCTCAGAGATGGAAGGATAAATTCTCTACCATAAACATTGAACCAACAGAAACAAATAGTCAACTGGCAGAAATGACAGAACAAGTAAAACTGCTGTCTAACAAAATGGAAGACCTCAAGAACTGATCCAGAAAGACAAAATTGAAGAGTGCTTGAGCCCTAAGAGAGGAGAGACATATCAAGGTTCTAAAGGATGAGGATAATACACTGTATGTGTCAAGATTAGATTTGAGCTTGTAAGCTCTTTGGGGCAGGGGCAGTCATTTACCGTGAGTCTGAACAGTTCCTAGCACAATCGGGCCCAAGCTGGCTGGAATCCAGAAGCTACCACAGTATCAATGTTAATTAATAATAATAATTAAATAAGATTACTCCAGTGGTGTCCAGCAAAAGTGGGCAGAACTCACAGAGGTCAAGAAGATACTTCACTCATCCTCCCATATCCACAAACTCTAAAAATATTCTACATTGACCAGACACCCACTTTATGTTCCCAGGAGAAGGTAACGACATCTTCTATAACCATTCTTGACTGACAGACTCTACAAAGACAATACAGCTAACATATGGGAACTAGTGTGAGAATCTGAGTCCTTGGGAAGGCTTCACATCCCAACCACCACCCAGCAGCTTGATAGGTAACTTGTAGGTTGAGTTGCTAATGGCATCCTGGCCCTACCAGAAGTACCATTCATGGGGGTCCTGATAGGAGGAGTGCCTGGCCTCAACAATTGCCCTGGCTGCACCATTTAGGCCAGAAGGAGGCACAGAAAGTGGTCTGTTAAATTGAATGAATTGCTGGCTGACTGCTACATTGGACCCCATCTTTTCGCCTGGCTCCTGAGCCCTGCTTTCCTGGCCTGTTCCTGGTTCCTGCCCCTGGCTCTTGGCTCGACTCCTGACTCCGACCATTGCACTGACCACAAGGTCTGATTGCCCGAGCCCCAGTCATGACAACTAGTCATGTATATACTCTGGATGTTTTTGTAGACTTTCTACCAAGTAGACGGGCGTATGCTAAAGGGTTCCATTTTGTAACCCATAAGACTATTCCATCTTACTGGGATAGTTAGGGATGGTGCAAGGATATTTTGCACCCTAGGCGAAACTTCCACCTTATGCCCCCCGCCCCCTGGAGCATCGCTTATTATAAACTTTCAAAAATGAATACTGCATAATATGGCATTGTTCATTAGAATTAATACAGATTTGTCTTGAAAATTTATTAATTTAATTATTTAGTCTATATATTTAATGAAAATAAATGAATAACCTGACAGAGTGTGGGGCTGGCTAGCATTGGGCATGGGAGAACGGCAGGGGCTGAGTGGAGACAGGGGAGTGCGGGGCTGGCTGGCTTTGGGCATGGGGGTGTGGCAGAGGTTGGCTGGAGATGGAGGGGTGGGGCTGGCTGGCTTCGGGCAGGGCAGGGGATGCAGAGCTGGTTAGAGATGGGGTGCGGGGTTGGCTGGAGACAGGGGGTGTGGGCTGGCTGCTGGCAGGGCAGGGGGTGTGGAGCTGGCTGTGGGCAGGGAGTGCGGGGTTGGCTGGAGACAGGGTGGGGGGCGGGCAGGGCAGGGGGTGCAGCAGGAGCTGGCTGCAGGCAGGGTGGCGGGTACCAGGGCAGTCCTTAGATATTCTGGGGCCCTACGCAGCCACCCTGTATGTGGGGGTGGTGTCCCAGGCCTCTAGAGGGCGGGTGGGAGGGGGGTGCCCAAGGCCTCCTCAGGGGGCTGGGGCCGGGTCTCTGCACTTCCCCTTGATGGTGAGTGCAGGCTGGGACCTGCTGCAGAGCTCAGGGGAGTGGGGGCAGAGTGGGGCTGAGCAGGGGCGGGGGCCCTGGGGCAGAGCCAGAGCAGCAGGGAACAGCAGAGTGCCCCCAGCGGCCAGAGGAGGAATGACATCACTTCCCGGCCTGCCAGTCGGAGCTGATCAAAACCACAGCGCCCCCTCGCACAGCAGTGGGAAGAGGGATACACATTTAGCTGGCACCAGGTGAGCGTCCCTGACATACATTTGGGCACTGCTTTTTAGCACCCTCAAATCTTGGCACCCTAGGCGGCCGCCTAGTTTGCCTAGTGGTTGCACCGGCCCTGGGGATAGTAGCTTACCACATACCTTACAAATACCATACGATTTACAATATATTTTCACTCTCTTTTTAAATCATATGATTTAAGTGAAGTGTTAAGTGCTCTATTATCTGCACTGGCTGCTGATTACAGTGGAATTTAAAATGTTGGCATTGATCTTTCCAGTCCTAAATGGGCTGGCCTGGGACCTACCTACCTAAGAGATGACTTTTCTTCCTGTGCCATACTGCCATAGCTGAGATTGACAAAGGAATTTTGACTTACCTTCTGCCCAGCTTGGTCCACTATAGTCCAAACCAATTAACTCTTAAAGCATGTTGCAGAGCCCATCTATTTTTCCTGGCTTTGGAAGGAATAGGAGGAGGTGTGATGATAGGGCCAGGGAATTTTTCAGCCTTTATTCCTTGACAGCTATTGTTGATAAAGGGAGATAGGTGGCATTGACAGATCAGTAATTATGGCGGAAGCTCTTATGTTTGTATTTTTTAAAAATTGTCTGGAGTGCCTAGAGCTGTAGCTGGGCATTCTTATCTTTTCCCTGCATGAATCTAAATAAATAAATGAATATGGAATCATAGACTATAAGATTTTACTATCATGTCCCCTTTATATCAGTTTTGAATCTAAACCCATCTACAGATGTATAGGACTGTAGAGTTAATGGTTTTGAGATTGGACAAGCACAACCAGAAGGCTGTCAACTGGCTGTCCGTTTTGAGGGTGTTCAAATGCATAAGTTACTCCATATCAAAACTGAGTTGTGACTAGTTCAAAATTGCTTCAAAATCAGCCTGGCACAGACAGCAGTTTAAGACATACTTAAGAATTTTGCTCATATAATTGCTGATTCAAGAGCCTAACTTTAGGCACTCAGGTTTGAAAATGTTGGCCTGTGTGCCAAAGTCACTTCAACTTTCTGTGCCTTAATTTAGCCATGTATAAAAGAAGGTTAACAATACTTGCCCATGTCACAGGGATATTGTGATACTTAATTCATAAATGAGTGTAACGTATTTTGAGAGTGGTGATTGGGTAGGTCACTGTATGTGAGTTGTTACATATATTACTTCCCGCTTAAATTTGATTGTTATCTTTAAAATGTTATGAAATGGTTATGTTTCTTCAGTCAAAAAAGATTGCTGGCTACAGAAATTTAATAGAACTAAATCAGTTCAGCAGGTTTCTAAAATATTCGTGAGGAGTGAAAAAAAAAGTGTGTATTTCTTTTAAAAATTACACTGTGAAGAAGTAAATATATCCTCTCTGTGTATATATTATGTACACACCATATATACGGATGGAGTGACAAAGAGAGAGAATGAACTATGCCAACAACGACAAAGATATATTAAGTACTTTCCAAGACCTAACTTCACAGTTATTTTTTCTGTATGTAAACCAGTACACTGGAATAATTGAAATATCTAACAGAAATTAAGCAAGTGTGTATGTGTGTGTGTTCACCTCTGAGAAAAGTATTAATACAGCAATACAATTAGTGAGATGGTTTAAGAAAATATGCCCTAAAAATGTAAAAGCTTTGTGTTCAAAGGATTTAGAAAATAAACTCTCTTTCTGGAGAGTCCTGCCTCTTGGGATTTGGCATAAAAAAGTAAAGAGAATTTCTAAGAAATATCAGGTTGTCTTTGCTGGCCTATTTTTTCTTTGTTCTGAATGGAAACAACTTGAGCTCAAAAGGTAAATTCCATTGACTGTAGATTTTAATAAGTGTGAGTTTAGAAGAGAAAGCTCAGGATGTACAAAATGTGACTATTTTACAGCCCCTTTTTTCATCTTTTTTCTTTTGATAAGCACTTAACAGAAGTCTATTCGGTGAAAGTTGCCAATTCTTATATTTACTATATGCACAGATTGGGAATGTCAGAGAAAATATGTGTGGCAAATTAGGGTGACCTCTGTGGCCTGAATTTTAAATGAGAGGGCAAAAATATAAGGGATTCATCTACTATTTCATTGCACTCACTTGTGATTTCTTTCCATGGTACCTTTATAAAACTGTCCTAAAGCCATTATCATAACTGAATACTTTGCATAATGGAAAACATAGTCACCTCAGATGTTCTTTTGCATGACAAACCCTTCATTAAAAAAATAATGGGATGGAAATGGAATTGGTATTTACTATGGCTGGCTTACAGGGTTATTCTGGAGAGGAAAAAATCTGGTTTTAAAAGCATCAAAGGCAAAAGAATTGAAGCTACACTCAGTACACTAGGGAATTGATACAGGCAGAAGTCATCCGTATTTATTTTCTGTAAACTGTTTATAGTCCATTTGTAAGCTAAAAAACAAGGGGAAAGTGATACAAATATCTCCTCTATGGTGAGATGTTCCTTAATCTCATAAGAAAAAGTCCTTATATTATTCAAAAGAACCACCCATTGTGAGAAACCAAAGTATTATTCTGTACCAATAATGGACCACCCTACAGTTCTTATTGAACTGTAATGCTCATATAGACTAATGTGAAACCATATTCTGCAATATTTCAGAACTGTATAAATACTGAAAATATTAAGCACTGGTGATTTACAGTCCTTGGGTCAGTCTGTCCAGGATTATGGATCTCTCTCACAGAACTGAGAATAAATATATTGAGCTAGATCCTCATCTGGTGTAAATTAGCATAGCCAATTTACATCAGCTAAAGACCTATCTACAATGTCTTAGGATCTGGCCAATTATGCAGGTAAACAGTATATCACTTGCAGAATACAGCCATGTTCCTGCAAACACTGACACATGCAGGTAGTCCCTTTAGAGTCCATACATGTGTAAATATTTTCAAGATCATGGTTGGTGTGTGTTTGTGTGTCCTTTTGATATGTTGTGTTATTCTCTTTTTATAACTCAAAAGATTACTGTGCAACAATAAATTAATTTTTCTGTTACATGAAGATTTGAAACATACAAAGAATCTGATTCTGCAAGCCTTCTGTGCATGGGTCTGACATTAAAGGCAGATAATGGGAATGTCACGCACAGGTAGCTTGCAAGAGAGGGCCTTGATATAATTGTCTAAAATATATGTAGCTCAGATCTATCGTTTCTCATAGCAGGATGGGTATTATACCCAGCATATGTTCACAGGGTCATGGAGGTGATAATTAGAAATATGCTCAATGGTTAATTCTACAGCTGTGTTGAAATAAAAGGTGCTTGTCCAGCCTCAGTGGGACTAAGTGAATCAGTTTGCTGTATTGAGCCAGTTCATCTCTGTCTGGTAAAAAAGTTTGTGGGGCTTCCCTTTCGTTCTGTCACAGCTGTCCTCTCACTGTTCTTGATAGTATTACAGTTTAGTGGGACATTCTTGGCCTCATCCTTACATGTTGAGCACCCACAGTTGCCATTAAAGTAAGTGGAGGTGGTAGTGCTCAGTCTCTCTTAGGATCTGCTAATCGATATTAGGTGTAAATATTTGTGATAGTTCTACATATATCAATCTGGAGATAATTTTGTGACTTTGCTTTTTTCAAAGATCTTGAAAAATAAAGCACTGTTGCTCTCTACCAAGATCATAGTGTGCAATATCTTCTCACATTTTTATTATTTCAGCAGCAGAACTCAAACTCACTGCAGTTTAGCATCATCAGTTTTTCCTTTTAGAATAGATAAAACCATTTTAGCTTGTTCAGTCACAAATTCTAGGCTAAATGATAAATAGGGTACCAGACAGGTAACAGATATGGCGATTTTTGTTCCTTCCCACCCCCTGCAAAAAAAAAGTATCTTTACAATTTTTTAAAATGACATACATGTGGCTGCGATAATTATAAAATACACAAACAAATGCTGCTGAAAGCCAATGACTAAGCTTTTTAATGAAGTGGCTGAGGTGCGGATTTAATTTCTGTGAGTAGTATTTCAAATCACTCCACCTGGTTTAAAGTGAGTTGTAAGCCTTCTGATAAATGGACTGAGAAGTTGTCTTGATTCAGTGTATTGTACTCCTGTGAGGACAACAGACTGTCCCTCTGCTGAAATACTGTATTGTAACTTCCTTAGAGGAATACTGCTCAGTGAATCAGCAAGAGCCCTCCCCTTTCCTCTTCCACAGCATGAGTGTGCCAGACAGGATTTTTGTGTGTCTTCCTGACTCTGACTCTCCCATGGCAGAAGCACAGCACTGTCACAAAATGCTGCTCAGCATCATGTCTTGAAGATAGCAATAGGTCCTGCACTAACTGCGCACACTTAGTGAGTGTATTCCTCTCCCTATGGTGCATTCCATTAACAGATTGCTGTGTCAGAGTTACGCTTAATCTACTAAAACAATGGCAACAGCTGTAAAAGGCAAAAAGATTCTAAAACAAAAAAGAAAGAGATTCTAACAAGAGCAATGTAGTCTAGTCAGATAACACTGAGCAGCAGTACATATAAGGCAGCAGGATTTGCTTTGTTTTGTTTTAAGATAGCAAACTCAGTCATGGCACCATTTGTAAATGCAACAGACATTTTTCCATTCCCCCTGCTTTAAGTAAGCTGATACTGGATGCTTTTTAGCCAGTTCGAATTTTGGTGTCTACTCTGACCCAGTGAAAGCAAATAAACAAAAAAAAAAAATCCCATAAGGAAGGGCGGAAAGTTCTGAGAGCTGTTACATGGTTATTGTTACTAAGGAAACCACTTCCTTAGTATTCATGTGTTCAGCAGATCTGTCTGCCTGTGTCTGAGTCTCAGGCAACATCATGAAGTGAGTAGCACCAGGAAAAATAAAGACCCAACCCAGCACATTTTACAGTACAAGTGTCAAAACCCACTAGGAAAAAAACCGATTTCGGTAAACCAACTCTAAACTGCAACATGCCTTTTTCTTAGCACTGTTGTTGTACCAGGGCTGAGTATGCTTGTGATGTGAGGGATGAGGAGCTCTCTTTCATTCAGTCTCGTACTCTATGCCTGTATCACAGCCATAGCTTAAATATTGAGGGGGGGGGAGAATTAACATTTTTCAGTACTGATGGGTCAGAACTCTAGGCTCAGGCTCCAGAAATGCAAGTGAGAGGTACCCCAAACAGCAGCGGCCCCCCTTTGCCCTCCTGACACCCTCACTAATGTAAAAAAGTGGTTACCTTGTCAGTAATGATCTCACTACTGATGCATTTGTTTCCCCTTTACTGCATCTTCCTGCAAAACTCAAATGAAAGAAAGAACAAGCAAGCAAACACGGCTGCACACTCTCTAGCTGAGTTCTTTTGGCCCCAGGCTGTCAACGTTAGTGCTAGCCCAACATGTGAAGATCGTGCTATTGATGCTTCTATTTTACTGCTCTCCCCATTGGCCTCCAATCACAAAATAAAGTCTTTCGGTACATAAAAATTCCTGTGGATGGAGTTAGCAAATTAACCACTCTGAAAATCTCTCTCTCCTGAGAGTTAAAGCTGTGTGCTGTATCTAAATACAAACTACAGGGTTCATGCCTGCAGTAAAAATGGGGAAAATTGCAATGTGCAGGCATTGTGCATAGCATGATCCAGGGGTTTTGTTCACTTTCTGTTGGTGAAAGATATTTCTCACCTGACATTTCAGAGAGGGACTGAGGTTGGTGAGAGGCAAAGGGTGAGGCTAAGGGAAAGAGTTACAGAGAATAGGTACAGAAAAAATGTCAGTGTCTGGTTCTCTAACAAAAGGGAGGAAAAAGAAGCAGAGGAGACAGACAGGGACATAGGGAATAAGTTGTTTTTCCAAGAAGAAGTAGAATGAGCTTGCAATAAAGTTGAGACGATCAGCAACTAGCTAAGCCTCGCTGAAACAGGAGACTCAACCCTAGCGCAACTTGAAACTCGATACATTAATGATTAGGGGATGGAGTGAACACAGAAACTGGATGGAGAAGCCCTCCACAGACGCAGAGCCTCCCAAACAAAATTTTAATTTCTCTCCTTTTTCTAACTATTGAAAAATAATATCTTTATGTCCTAAATTAAAAACTGTTAGTAGTGTGCATTCACATGGGACTTCACAAACATAGGGCTTGATTCTACTCTTATTGACAATAGTTTTACATCAGTATAACGTCACTAACTGCAAGAAGCAAATGAGAAGAGAATCAAGCCCAAGGAGTTCAGAGATATTCCCTGCCCCAAAGAGCTAACATAGACAAGAAAAATCAAGACAAGACACAGGATCACAGGTCAAGTACCTGTAAGGGAGGGTGGTACACAATACATTCTTCCAACAGCACGTTGCATTCTATAGTAGACAATCTGAGCTGCTGATTGACTAAGTTAGAAAGAGAATCAGAGAATGCTTAGCATAGACTGTACAAAGTCAAACTTTCTAGCACAAATCACCAGGGAATAATTTTGTATGTTAATTAACATGCACTCTTCTTGGTAGTTCATCGACCCGATGCGGACAAATCTGTGCAGAACATCTATTGTTGGTCTCATGTGTGCCCTCTGATGACTGTACAAGCCAATTCTAGAGGTGCACATTTTGCTGCAGATGGTGCATGGGAAGTTTGCGGTCAGTGGATTGTGCGCTGCTGATGCTCTGTGACGTCGTTCGCGTGCCTCTTGTAGCCGCCGGGAGCGGTCTTCCTCAAAGGCGATGCAGGTATTTCTAACTGTTGCACGCCACTGTGTTCTGTCACTGGCGGCGTCCTCAAGGTCCCTAGGTTTGATACTGCTGTACTGCAGATTGGCTTTGATGGTGTCCTTGTAATGTTTCCGTGGATGACCTATATGCCGGATGCCCTGGGAGAGCTCACCATACAGAAGCTGGCGGGAGATTCTGTTGGCGTCCATGCGGCTGACATGACCAGTCCAATGTAGCTGTGACTTGATGATCATCATTTCGATGCTTGTCATCTGGGCTCTCTCAAGGACCTCAAGATTGGGAACTTTGTCTTGCCAGCGGATCTTCATGATGTTTCAGAGGCAGCGCATGTGGAATGCTTCAAGCTGCTTGGTGTGACACCTAGATAGTGTCCATGTTTCGCATCAGTACAAAAGAGATGAGAGAACAACAGCTCTGCACACAAGTTTTGTTGACATCCAGCTGTTGTGGTGGTTTAAAACTTTGACACGCAGACAGCCAAGTGCCTGGCTTGCTTTGGATATTCGTGCGTTGATCTCATTATCCAGTGATCCATCACTGGATATGACACTACCCAGATATTTAAAATTCTCCACTACTTTAAGATGAGTGCCGTCAATGGAGATACTCGGGACAGAAGCATCTTATCCAGGTGCAGGTTGATGAAGAACTTCTGTCTTTCCGAGGCTGATAGTTAGTCCGAAGAGCTGCTAATGCATGAAATAAAGGAGAGAAATTGTTGCACTAAAAACTGAAAAAGGCAGTGAACCAAGAGAGTTCACAAAGTGTGAATGGAAGGCACCAGAAGCGAAGAAGCCAATACACTAAAGAAAGAAACTGCTTATTGATGCCCTGAATCTAGGGTGATCGGATAAGTGTGAATAAAGTTAACTGTATTTCTTTCAAGTGACAGCATAGCACCACAACACCAGTAAGCACTTTCACTTTTCAGGCTTCTGGCTGTAAGAGACAGAGATGAGATAATTTTGGAGGTCAAGCAATGTAAGAATTTGTACTAAGGCTAAGGAAGAGGGTTCTCTGGACCAGTGGTGAGCCCTGCATAGTCAGTGAAACTGTGGGACCAGCTTCCACCAATGGAAAACAGGTCAATCCCTGTTTGAGTTTTGTGCATGGCAAAGCTACACCTCATTAGGAAGCTGCTAATCTTTCACAGAATCTATGGCAATGGCTGAATAGCTAACAAAATTAACAGCAAAAAGAGCAATTAGGACAAAAGGCAGCCTTGGGAGCAAGAGACAGACAGCTCTACTATTTGTAGGATGAGGTGTGCTACTGGCAGAGAGCTGGAGCTGCAGGGAACACCTCCTGTGGTTCTCTGAAGCTGCAGTTATCTGAAGAGAACAGGAGCCAGGTCACCAGCTTCTGCTGTGCTTTGAGATGTGCAGTCAGAAGCAAGTTAGAAAGGGAGACGGACCCCACCAGCTGAGTTTGCACTTCCAGCAGGAGCTGTAACAAGAATTCCAGTCTGCAGGAGATCAGCTGGTCTGCTCTGAGGTATAGGTAATTGCACAACCCTAATTTGCATGAAAAATTCTACTGTAAGAGGCAACAACTCAGTGGGACTAGTGGGTTTTATGGTGTGAGAGATGGGTAAAGTTTCAGTAAGTTATGATCAGGAATGGGCCCAAGCCAAACCCCTGTACCTGAACAACACTATTTTTTGAAGAAGGCTGAAAATCCAGATCTGACCATTGTTGCTCAGGTCCATCTCTATTTACAATATTCTGAACAGGAGGAAGCAGTGCAGAAATAGCTAAGTAATCAAATAATAGATATTGAGGGCCACCCATTGCAATCTGATCACTGGATGGTTTGCACATGAACCATGAGGGAAGTTAATGCTGATGAAAGCTCTCTCAGCCAAAAATCTTCCAGGAACACATCTATACTTCACAGTTAAAACTAAAGCAAAGCCACTGCTGCTTTTAGAAATGCAGGCAAAAGACACGTTCTTAACTTTTCTGCAGGTTACAGAGTAAATGAAATGTTTGACAGAGAAGACTATATGCCGGTAACATTGTTCGATAAATGTTTTGAAAGGAGAAGATTAAAGCCAGGCTTCCATGGGGTTTAGACATTTATCACGGAAAATACTTTGCTGCTAAATGCAAGGAGACTATGAAGTCAGCCCCGCAACTCCCCCCATCCAGGAGACAGCATCATTCAGATTCAGAGCAATATCCTAGTAATCCACAGAAAGAGAGGATGAGGAACCAGCTGAACTGGTCAAACAAATGTCATTAGCCCTTCTTTGAGAAAGAAAATAACCTTGTGAACATCTGTAAAGAGCTGGGAGAGGCACATCGATAGCATGGCTGTGCAAATTTACAAAACCAAGGGCCATATTAATAACGTGTTAGGCACCTCATGGATGCACCACATACATTGCACATAGATTTCTAAATCAGAATGGTTGCACATAACCGGATTGGCTTGCTTTTGTAATTTGAAACCATGATGATGAGTGTTGTATGGAAACATAAGTAAAATGCTAGATCTTCCTTGTAGGAAGAAACAAAATTGCTTTATATCACCAGCAACAGAAAGCCTGTCATTGATTGTTCAAAAATTGTCATGTTACTAACAGAGAAATGCCATTGAGCTGAGTGCAAGGCCTTGCTTTGCTCAACTAATGATTGTCTTTATGACACCCTTCTCAGAGATAAGAAGCCTGGTAAGGCTGATGCTGCAAAGGCTCTTAGTTGATATAAAGTAACTGTGGAGCATCTAGAAAAATGCTTTAAATTCTTTGCATAACTTAATGAAACATAAATTATGAGGAGAATGTAAAAATATATGAAAATATGTATGCATATGCGTCTCATTCCCCATAGTGGGACCCACGTAATCAAAGGAGAACCACTATGGGATTTGTCTTGTGGCAAACAGGAACACACCGCTTTTTCTTTTTGAATGAACCATCTATGACTCCAGCAGCACCATTATCGAGAGTAAAAGAAACAGACTAATTTTAAGGGAAAAAGAAATAGACAGCAATTGCTCCTTAGTAAAATGAGTGTCCATGTAGAACTTCCTTTGTTTTCTAGGTTATGAGTGTAGCATCATACTGTCATATAATATTGTAATAAATAGGACCTAATTTCATTCCATTTTATTTAAAGTGAATCCTTTGGTATTTGACATGATTCCTAAACTTCTTGTTTGGGCCAGAACATTATATTTATCCACTTCAGTTTAATGTGCTAACAATCACACTTTTCTTAGTTAGTTTACAGAGAAACATTCACCGCTACTTAAAATGATACTGGAGCCTCCATGTCATCAAACTTCAAGTCTCAGAGTGACTATAATCATTTTTCAAATACAATGAGGAATCCTTGTGGCACCTTAGAGACTAACAAATTTATTTGGGCATAAGCTTTTGTGGGCTAGAACCCACTTAATCAGATGCATGGAGTGGAAAATACAGGAGCAGGTATAAATACATGAAAAGATGGGAGTTGCCTTACCAAGTGTGAAGTCAGTCTAACGAGACAATTCAATTAACAGCAGGATACCAAGGAAGGAAAAATAACTTTTGTAGTGGTAATTAAAGTGGCTCATTTCAAACAGTTGACAAGAAGGTGTGAGTAACAGTAGGGGGAAATTAGTATGGGGGAAATCAGGTTTAGGTTTTGTAATGACCCAACCACTCCCAGTCTTTATTCAGGCCTAATTTGATGGTGTCCAGTTTGCAGATTAATTCCAGTTCTGCAGTTTCATGTTGGAGTCTGTTTTTGAACTTTTGTTGTTGAAGAATTCGCACTTTTAGGTCTGTTATTGAGTGATGAGGGTGATTGAAGTGTTCTCCTACTGGTTTTTGAATGTTATGATTCCTGATGTCAGATTTGTGTCCATTTATCCTTTTGCACAGAGACTATCCAGTTTGGCCAATGTACATGGTAGAGGGGCATTGCTGGCACATGATGGCATATATTGGTAGATGTGCAGGTGAATGAGCCCCTGATGGTGTGGCCGATGTGGTTAGGTCCTATGATGGTGTCCCTTGAATAGATACGTGGACAGAGTTGGCACCGTGTTTTGTTGCAGGGTTTAGTTCCTGGGTTGGTGTTTTTGTTGTGTGGTGCGTAGTTGCTGGTGATGATTTGCTTCAGGTTGCGGGGGTTGTCTATGACTGGCCTGTCTCCCAAGGTCTGTGAGAGTGAGGGATCCTCCTTCAGGATAGATTGTAGATCCTTGATGATGCGCTGGAGAGGTTTTAGTTGGGAGCTGAAGGTGAAGGCCTGTGGCATTCTATTACTTTCTTTGTTGGGCCTGTCCTGTAGTAGGTGACTTCTGGATATCCTTCTGGTTCTGTCAATCTTTTTCTTCACTTCATCAGGTGGGTATTATAGTTTTAAGAACGCTTTATAGAGATCCTGTAGGTGTTTGTCTCTGTCTGAGGAATTGGAGAAAATGCGGTTGTATCTTAGAGCTTGGCTGCAGACAATGCATCGTGTGATGTGGTCTGGATGAAAGCTGGAGGCATGTAGGTAAGTATAGCGGTCAGTAGGTTTCCGGTATAGGGTGGCGTTTATGTGACCATCACTTATTAGCACTGTAGTGTCTAGGAAGTGGACTTCTTGTGTGGACTGGTCCAGGCTGAGGTTGATGGTGGGGTGGAAATTGTTGAAATCCTGGTGGAATTCCGCAAGGGCTTCCTTCCCATGGGTCCAGATAATGAAGATCAGTGTAACGTCAGTAGAGTAGAGGCATTAGAGGACGAGAGCTGAGGAAGTGTTGTTCTAAGTCGGCCATTAAAATGTTGGCATACTGTGGGGCCTGTAGGTACCCATAGCAGTCCCGCTGACTTGAAGGTATAAATTGTCCCCAAATCTGAAATAGTGGTGGGTGAGAACAAAGTCACAAATTTCAGATACCAGATTTGCTGTGACAGTATCGGGGATTTTATTCCTGACGCCTTGTAGTCCATCTTTGTGTGGAATGTTCATGTAGAGAGCTTCTACATCCATAGTGGCTACAATGGTTTTTTCTGAAAGATCACCAAAGGATTGTAGTTTCCTCAGGAAGTCAGTGGTGTCTTGAAGATACCTGGGAGTGCTGGTAGCATAGGGCCTTAGGAGAGAGTCTACATAGCCAGATAATGGTGCTGTCAGGGTGCCAATGCCTAAGATGACGGGATGTCCAGGATTCCCAGGTTTATGGATTTTGGGTAGCAGATAGAATACCTCTGGTCGGGGCTCTAGGGGTGTGTCAGTGTAGATTTGTTCCTGTGCTTCTTTAGGGAGTTTCTTGAGCAGATTGTGTAGTTTCTTTTGGTAATCCTCAGTGGGATCAGAGGGTAATGGCCTGTAGAATGTGGTGTCAGAGTTGTCTAGCAGCCTCTTGTTCATATTGTTCATATCCATAAATCTGGGAATCCTGGATGCCCCATCATCTCAGGCATTGGCTTAGGATGCACACTACGTAGTGCTGTCCAATTATAGGTTTTAACGTTCAATGTCTCTACTTTTCAGAACTACAAATGGAATCGTTATACTGCTGGAAAGTTAAGATTCCCATTGTTCCACTAGGATGCTATTTCTAGCTTTAAAAGGTCATGAGAAACAAGTTTTTTGGGTTATCATTTAGAATTTATTTTTTCTTTTTCTGAGAATTATTTCACAGTTGGACTCACAGTATCTTAAGATACCTCAGGGTTTTACAAGTGACTAGATATTAGAAATGATACCAATACCATTTGAAAATACTTTCAAAAATATTTCTAAAATAATTTTTCTATAGACTGTGTCAAAACATCACCACTTGTGGGCAGCCCAAACTCATGTCTATAAAACCCTTATACCACTCCACTCAAAAATATATATTCTCTATAAGGAAATAAAGATCACATACAAGTGGGACCATTAAATAGATTAATAGTTTTGAAGGCCTAAAGGGACATTATGATCATCTAGTATGACCTCTTGCATAGACCAGGCCACAGATGTTCACCAAGTGATTCCTGCCTCAAATCTATAGCTTCTATGAAATCCTGGCCCCACTGAAGTCAATGGGAATATTTCCATTTATTTCAGAAGAGGCAGGATTTCACCCCCACTCTTCTTTTAAAGACTTCAACTGATAGTGAATTTACTACATCCTTAGGTAAGTTGCTCCATTGGTTAATTATCTTCATTGTAAGAAATTTTACCTTCTTTCTAGTCTGTATGTGTCTGCTTCAGCTTCAAACATTGGAACGCTTTACGGCTTTTTTCTGTTAGCTTAATGATCATCTATGATCAGATATCTCTTCCCTCTGTAGTTACTTGTAGTCCATGATCAAGTCATCAAAATAACGATGAGGAAAATAAAGCAGGTAGAGATGTAGGAGAAAATACTAAATAGCACAGCCCTTTCTCCCTTTGTAGTAAATGTCCAAGTTAAGAAAACCCCACCTAACACTGTTTTTCTAACTCAAGCTCCAAGGACCGCTTAAAGAACAATATTGGAATCTTTACTTCCTTGTTTGGAAGAAATTAAGAAAATGTAAGTTAAAACGATCAGGATCTGGGGCAACTGTGCAATGGAATTTCCACAGATGTATCTGGGAGCAGATTTGGACCCCAATACAGTAAAAAAGCTGGTTTTATCTGAGTGATTTCAATATAACATTTCCTCTTTTATTTACTATGCAGTATATTTAGTTAAAAGCTTGGAGTCATGACTAAGAAGTGAACCTGGAGGATATGACTGGTAAACATGTATGCCATTCTATGAAAAATCCAAATTAATCTCAGTGAAAAATTTTAAAAGCCATGAGAATTTTTCATTTTGTTCAAAAAAAATTCTGGAAATGTTATTTTTCAGTAATAAAAATCAAAACAATGAAATAAAAATGTAGAATTTTGAATTTAGTTTTATTCTTTTTTGAAAATCAAACATATTGTTGTTATGTTTTATGTGTTTCTCCTTCCTGATCTATCTTTCCTCTTTCCTCCTCCCCTCACACTGGAAAAAGGGGAAAAAAAGTAAAAGATGGAGGGAAAGTGGGGAAAAACATGAAAGAAATGCCCCTTCCTACTCTCTTTCACTTTTTCTATTCGTAGGTGGTTTTCAAAATTTCTTTGCAGTACAGATCTCTTGTGCATTACTTTAATTTTAGAATCTTTCTAGTCACCTTTTCCATGCATCTTGTAAAACAAATTGTTGCAGTCTTTCCAAAGTGACACTGAACATTGAACAATTGGGGTCTGAGCTGGCAGAGTCTGCTAAATCTTCTGAGCCTGGCAGAGATTCTACTAATGTGTGTTTGCTCAAAACATATTATCTAAAGCAACATTAAGCAAGCCCAGTGAACATAAATGTGCCCAGTTTATGTTACTGGAACATTCTAATGAAGTATTCTCGGAGTCAACATATTTGGTGGGAAGTTAGCTCAGTAGCTAGATTTACAGAGGCAATAACTAATTGAGCTCAGTATCTGAAGGGCATTTCAGGTTTCTGTTAAGAAAGTCACTTTATATGTATTAGAGGTACATCAGACAGACTGGATAAGAAAATATGGAGACTAATGAATATGGAGGTTTTATTTAACAAAGGCTGTATTTTGATTTATACATAAGAACTGAGACACAGTTAATAACTAGCTGAGAGAACTTATGGCATGTGGTGAAGCCAGATTTAACTCCAGTAAACTTTTTTTTTAAAGAGTAAGGCAGAGCGTTTCCCCTTTCCCTACACAGCATGATTCTTCTTCCAATACTCCTCTGCACTGGGGCTTGCTTTAGTCACAAATCTACCTCCATCCCGCACATACCTAATATGCTTTCATTTTTACTGTAGCTTACCACAGAAATGTTGGCATATGAAACTGAGGCTCCAGATAGTGTTACTAATGCTGAAGAAATGAATCCCACATTGCTTAAACCCCCCTGTGTTATCTCTCTGCTGTTCTTCATACTGTGATACCATTTAATGTGATCCCTAATATCCGGGGCCTTGGACAACGTGGTCCAAACACATTCCGGGAGCCCTGCAGGCCCATCTGGTAAGAAGACTTCACTTTCCATTTAATCATTCTGTTTTTCCCCCCACTCATCCTTACAACTGAAAGTGTGTGTGCATGTGTGGAGAGGGCACAGAGGGAAGTAGAGAGGAATTTAGAAGTCAGGACAGGAAATAAGCAGACATGGAGCACTATAATAATATTATTCAGGGGCAGTAGCCTGTTAGTTGGTTTCTGAAGCAAGGAAAATAGCCAACAGGTAAGGCTGCCAGACAAGAGAGGAGAATTCTTACCACCCATTCCCCACCACCCAGGCACTCAGCCATCCAATACCCTCACTTCCCTTTCCCTAGTGTCTCACCTCTGAGGTCACAGCAGGGATCATGGGGCAGACAGCGGGCAGCACCAAACCAGCCAGCTGGGTCTGAGGGGCAGCCAGAGCTTGCCTTTGTTCATAAACCAGTGCTTCCTCACTGAGTCTATTTGAGCTACAGGAAAAGTGAGGTGCAGGGGCATAACTGAACATATATGGGACTGCTCCCAACCTGGGGCTCCCTACCACCCAGGTTACATGCTCTATGAAAACCACAACAGTGCCTCTGCCTTGTGCATTTTAAACACTGACATTAATCTTGTATCTGGCAATATCTTTCTCTGGGCAGATTTCTGACGGGGAGAAAGTTGGGGGCGTGTGTAGATACACATGTGAGAGTAATAGTCAGAGCTTGCAACCCCTCCACTCACCACATTCTCTTTCCCATAACAAAAGTGCAACTCCGGTGCAACTATTCTTTATGTTGTTTCTTCTTGTTAGAACATACTCTCTCCTCAGGAACAAGACAGGAAAAACAACAGGAATTCAGAACACTTACCAGCTAGAAGTGAGCAAGCCTTAACTATCTCCAAAATGGATATTTTAGGACTATGGGCATTGGCTGTCCAATTTAAAGAGCCAGACCCCCAGAAAGGCATGCTGGGAAAAGTACCTATAAAATGCCAGCCCCTCTGTGCGTAGGGTCATCAGAAAGGGGCTGTTTTTATGTACTAATACATCACTACTCAGATAAAAAAAATCTTTTTTATTATGTTGTATGAGTTTACTTGGTCTGCATTCCAACTGAGGTTCAGTTAGGGTGACCATATGTCCTGTTTTGTCCAGGAGACTGATTCAAGGGGACTCGGGACCTGGAGTGCACCTATTGTTAACTTGCAAGTCAAAAGATAGGGCTGTCATCACCGAGTGCTTGCAAAGCTGCTGATGATAGGACACTAGCACCCAGCTACCACAGGCAAGACTCCTTCTTACTAGAGGCAGGCAGTAATAAGGTGACGCACAGTCCTGGGTACCCCGAGAACCACTACAATGTCACACTGAGCGCGCATGATTTCACATGATTCTGCGATTCTAGTGTTTCAGCGTGGTACTAATATGCCTTTTAGGCTTCAGTAGTATGTTATTTTACTGGCATTTCTTCTATGGCCCTGAATGCTTTTATATATTGCATCATTTATATGAATTACTGTATTGACCCTTTGAAAATTGATTTAAAAATATATATGTGCTTGGTCTTAGCCTAGCAACACAGCCATGCCGCCTGGCCCCAACAATTATTGGTGGTCTCTCTGGGAAGGAGAGAAAAAAGAAGACAACTTTAGAATCCCATTCTACTAACTCAGTAACTACCATTGGCGGGGAATGACTGTGAGGCTGATCTCAGCTATTATTGTGCTTGGCTCGCTCTCAGCATGACTCACTGCAGACAATATATAACACCTCTCACAAGAGGAATGAACAGTAAATACTTGGCCCTGGATTTTTTTTAATCTTGTCAGGTTTTCCCTGATTTGTATCCTTTATCCTAGCCTTTGTGCTATATAAGCTTCTCAAAGTTAATGTCCATAACACCACCACCCACTGGTAGCAGCAGGCTGTTCTGCCACTGTAGGGTTCTCACTGCAAAGATTTACAATGACAACCATTATTCAGAAACGGTACGTGTTAACCTAGTGGCACAAGGTTGCTCAAACACATTCCCCCTGGTTTTTCTTTTCTCTGGGGAGGCAACAGCTATTATAGACAGGGCATCTTTTCCTTTGCTGTAGCAGCAGGCTAGTTTGGGAAGAAAATATTATGGGCACAATGGAACTGAGCCAAAGGTGTTCGAAAATGCAAACATTGTACGGAACATATTGTACAATTAACAGCTTAGTCTGAATATGGGCAGTGGTTATTTTAACCTACATTTTTAACTAATGTAGTAAGTCTTGGTTTCCATCTGTATTTGCTATTATGGTATGTTGTAACCAAGTGAGTAGTAAACCATGAACACCAACTAATGAATAATCTGGTAATACCAGGTGCCAAGGGATATCATGGTACTTTACAATGGCAAAGTGAGTAGTAAATCATAAACAACAATTAATGAATAACAAGGGATTAAAATGGTAACGTCTTCCCAAACTTGCCCCGGGACAATGACTACAGTGGAAACATGTCAACCTTGGGGTCAGTGTGTATAGTGCCATGGGTGGTTTTTGTGCAGCTCCCCCTGGGTAGAGCTGACTGGAAGATGACAATTCCCTGTTGTGGCAACTTTTGAAATTTGTTTTCATTCTGCATTAGAACAAACTCAAGACCTTTACACCATTTTCACAAGAGTGAAATTGTGCCAAATGTCAAATTTTTGGATCAAAACCTGAGCATTGGTGGTTAGGACACTGGCCTGAGATGGAGGGAGACCCACTCTTCCTGATTCAGAGCTAAGTTTTTCCTGCCAGCTCATTCTGGAATCAGGCAGAGCAGGGACCTTCAATATCCATATCTCACATCTCAGGTCACTGCTCTAACCATGAGGCTATAGAGTATGAGCATGCATCGCTCTCAAACACACAAACACACGTTTGTGAGTGAGGCTGAGTGGGCTTTGCCATTCTCTCTTTTGGGGACATGAGTGTGTGTGTGTGTGTGTGTGTGTGTTTGTTTAGTTTTGTAGCTGTTGTGGGTTTAAGTTCAGGATTTCTTTCAGCCCAGAGGGGCAGAGGCTTCAGTTTGTTGTGGCTTCTGAGGGTTTAATCTGTGGCCATGGGTTGCAGATTTTGCCTCCAAACTCTGCCTATGTGGAGGAGAATGTTCTAGCTGTGGGGAAGATGAAAAGTGAAAATGTGAGGTATGCCTCCCACATAAGCAAGGCTGGTTTTGTGTTTGTTGCCATGTGATGAGCGGTGGCTCTGGGGACAAGGCGGTTATTTTTGGGACGTCTGAGTTGCTGCAAAGGATGATTTCCCCTCCTTGAGGCAATGGTGCGAGGTGGGTAAAGTTAGTATTAAATGTTTTTTGTCAGCAATTCATGGAGCAGACAATCAGGGGCCTTTGCTAGAGTATGGAGGAGTTAGCACTGGGGATTGTGGAACGTGAAAGTCTTTCATGACACTAATGATGCTGGGTTGTATGAGAACTTGCAATATAAAGGGCAGCTCTTGTGGGACCTGTTGGATAGCAAAGTTCAGAGTGCACTTGTTAGGGCCTGATTTTAGGGCTGTTCTCAAACGGATGCACCTAGTCAGTTTTAATTCAGCCTGGAAAAGACATGCACAGAGTGGAAGATGACTGGCCACTTCAAGATGTAATCAGTCCAACAACAGTCAGGTCCTGTGGGGATTAGGAACTTTGCCGTGATTTTTTTCTCAGACCTGTATGCTTCAAAGCATGTGTGGCCATCTGAGATTTAGTGGCTCCTTGAGGATCTTGGTAGGATCTCAGTGCTGAGTGTGGACAGACTTGAACAAGACCTGACACTCTCAAAACTGACTTCTGCCCTAAATGGCTGTGCTTCATGGAAGGCAGTTAGTATTGATGGGTTGCCTGTTGAGTTTTACAAAGCCCTTTGGACCCTTCTGGGGCCTGATTTGCTCCAGGTTTTTCAGGAGTGTGTCAGAGCGAAGATATTGCCAGTCAGTTCTCATCAAGTGGTTCTTCTTGCCTAAGGAAGACGACCTTGGAGAGGTGACAAATTGGAGACTTGTGGCCCTGCTTTGCTCAAACTAAAAACTTTTTTGAAAGGCCTTCTCAAATAGATGAAAACTGAAAACTCTCGCCAGACCTAGTGCATTCCTAATAGGTCCATTGTTAATAACATTTTCCTATCATGGGATGTAATTTCAACCTTAAAGTGTTTGAATTGCATTTTGGGTTGATTTCCCTTGATCTAGACAAGGCTTTTGATCGTGTAGATCATGTCTTTATTTTTTGTGTCCTTTGTGCTTAAGGTGAATGGTGTTTTGAGAAGCTCCTTTTTAGCCTTAGGGCATCAGAGAGGGTTGTTCCCTTTTTGGATTATTATATGCTTTTTCTATCAAGCCTCAGTTATGCATGTTGTGCAAGTGCCTTTCTGGCCTTTCCCTCTTCCATCTTGTACTCTGGTGAAAGTTGTCACATATGCTTACGATATGACTGAGTTTATTACTCGTGATTGTGATGTCCAACTTTTGACTGCACGTCAGCGCACTTTTAAGAAGGCTTCTTCAGCTTGCATAAAAGTGGAGGAAGAATGACACCCTCCTGCTATGGGCTTGGGTGATTTCCTTCCCCCCCCCTTTTCCAAGAGGCTATTGGGGAGCCAAACTGACTTTAAGATACTGGACATTATGCTGGGACCATCTGGTATTTTGGGTTGGACTTGCGAGGGAGTTATGGAAAAATTGGAGGGCAGGTTGCAAAGGTGTAAGAGATGTTTGCCTTGACACTCATTCCAAGGGCAGATGTTAGCCATTAAAAGCATAATTGCCTCTGTGTTGTGGGATAAGTGCATAGTTTTGGATCCCTCGCCACAGTTTTTTAGAAAACGTTTACAATGTTCTTTTGGCCATCATTGGCTAAGGCAGTGTGTTCTGTAGTTGGCTGTTGCGAAAGTGGGGGGAGGAGGTGTCATGGTCTGATTGTTCTTTTGCTCAGACTTGCTACTTTTCAGTTGCAGTTTCCGCAACAGCTGTTTGTCGATGATCCTGTTACTTGGAAGCAACTAGCTGTTGCTTTTCCTCAGCCAGTAGGGGATTTGGGTTTTGATCAGGAACTTTTTATTTTTTTGGCTCATGGGTGCCTCAATGGTGAGGTGTTAGCTGGGTTTTTATCAAAGCCTTTGGAGATGTTTTTTAAGCTGAGGCCACAGGCTAAGTGCCTGCAGTTCCCATGACTGCATGCTGAACCCCTTGTTTAGCCCTGCTGTGAGGAGTCCTAGTCTTATTTCTAGGAGTCTTGTTTCTTCCCTTATTGCAGCAGGTGCAAGAAAACTGATTCATTTAATTTTTATTAATTTTACCCGGGTCGCAGTAGATATCTTGGTTGCCAAGGTTGGTTTCATTCCATTTGCTGGTTTTTTTGGTTTTTAGCAGCGGTGGAATAAGCTCATCCGAGTGGCAGTATTGCCAGACTTGACAGTTGTCTCCTCGAGTGAGCCATTCCCAATTATTCTCATGTTTCTATTTTCTTGCCTGTTGCGGATTGGGATGTTGACAAGCCTGGCAACTTGTTTACCTTCAGTGGATTATCTGAATTTACTTTTCATAGCTTAGGCCACACCTCACTGTATATGCTTGCGGTACAGCTTCGTTATTTTCAAACACTTGGTGATTACCCTGCTATACTATCAAGACGACAGCGTCTGATGATGGACTCCAGCCATCCAGCCTGGAGAACTGTATACAAGCTCCAATTGTAAAGCGGATGGGTGCTCTTCAGTGGGAAGTCTCCCTAGGGCTATTGCCATGAATGTGTTTGTGCATCATTTTACTCGTAAAGTGTCAGTCTCATGTCCTTTTTTTGTGACATGGAGACTTTTTTCATATGTTTCTTATGTGTTCCGGGTTACTACCATAATTTGTTTTAATTCAGGCTATTTTTGGATTATTGTCCTTTGATTTTTCTCCTACTGTATTTATTTTTACTTTTAAGTATAGTTTCACAAATAGAGCCTTGCAAACTTTATTTTGGGTCAAGCAAAGACGGCCATTTAAAAAAGTTGGTGGTGTAAGGTATTTGGTACTAGGGTTGCCTATATTCTTCAGTTCTTTTAGATTTGTAATTATTTTATGCCTTCATCTGGAGTTTAGGTATTATATTCTTATAAGTGCTTTGGCTCAGTATATTCAGTGGTGGCTATTAGAAATGCACTTGATACTGTTCAGGATGGGCAATTATTTTTGAAGTTGTAATTTATTTTCTTGTTTTTACTGTGTTTCTGTATTGATTTTATTAAAAGGGTTTTAAAAAGTTTCTCTCCCTCCCTCCCCCCTTCCCTAGATTAAAATTTAATCAAAACAGCATATTTATTTATTTTGTCAAAAATGTTCTGACCATCTCTCCTTCTGGGCACTGATGTCCGTGAAAGTATGTTACATCTATTTAGCATTCTTTGGCTTGAAGTGGGGCCTAGCAAGATGATGGCTGCAGAAAACTGGAAGAACTTTAGTAGACCCCTCTGGAGAATTACTGTCATTTTAAGGAACGTCTTGATACAGTGTTGAGGCCCATCTGTACAGGGCATAAATGTTTGCCGATTGCATGCTAAAGTGCTCAGAAAACGAACGACCCAATACCCAAACCAGCAGTTACAACCATTAAGTTAAATCTTACATAGACTCCCCTCATAGCTTGGATGAATTGGTGATGAAATCAAGTAGGAGTTTGGAGTTCAATTGTTGTAAAATTGGAATAATGCAGTGGTAAACCAGGCCAAGTGTCTTAATAAAGCTAGGAAAAATTCAGTGTTTTTGTGTGAATAATTTTGCACAAGAATTGTCACTTCCATTTCATGAGAGTTTGCAACACATCAGAGTTTGATGTCTCAGTTTGATGCAATAGTAATTTTCATATTACATGCAAAACTATATCTTGGGTATATTTTTAACATAAATACCATCTCCAAAAATGGGCCCATTTTGGCTCAGAAATTGTTTGCTAGGAAACAGCCTATTGCCACTTGAAAACAGGTCACTTTTTTTTTTTTTTTCCAAAATAAAAAGAACAGGAGTACTTGTGGCACCTTAGAGACTAACAAATTTATTTGAGCATAAGCTTTCATAGGCTACAGTCCACTTCTTCGGATGCAGCCTGTAGCCCATGAAAGCTTATGCTCAAATAAATTTGTTAGTCTCTAAGGTGCCACAAGTACTCCTGTTCTTTTTGCAGATACAGACTAACATGGCTGCTACTCTGAAACCATTTTTTTTTTTTTTAAAGGAAAGCATACTGTGAATAGATCTATTATGTACATAACAAAACGATAAAAAACAAAAAAACCCAAACATCCCTCCAGCCAAGCAATTAACATCATATTAAGTTTAGATAGAATTTCAACTGTATTTATTGTTGTGTTTTTGTTTGCCCTATATTGATAGTATCACTTTTTTTAAAAAAAAATAACGTCCTCTGTGCATTATTATCCTGATACAGAATTCAGCAGAGTATTCTGAAACATGAAATTAAAAGTAGAATAATTATATGTTTAAAATTTACTTCACTAATGCCACAATTCAGCAAAGCATTTAAGCACATGCTTCATTTTAAAATGAAGCATGTGCTCACATCTCACTGATTTCAAAGGCTTGTCTAAGCATGCGTTTAAGTGGTTTGCTGAATAGGGATATGCTTAATTATGTGCTTAAAACTAAGTATGTGCTTAGGTGCTTGGCTGAATCAGAGTCTAAAGACCCTTCAATTTATCATCTACAGAGTGCTTTTTGCTGTAGTTTCCATTCCTTAAAATATAATTATTTTCAGTTTGTATAGCTCGTAAAGAAAATTTCTATAGATGGCCTTTGACTCCAGTTGAGATCCATCATATTTTTGCTACTAGAGAGGGGCTCTATTGGAGGGGTTGCAGAGAAAGGGGAACATATTTGCACATGTGGTGATTATTGAAAAGATTCTTCTTACATCAACGTGCCAGCTTCCCAGGGATCCCCTGACCTGATTACACAATGCTCCAGCAAAGGATCTACATTTTAAACAGAATGACAAATTAATATCTTTTTTATGATTAGCAGCTAGACTCAGGATTGCACATTATTGGAAATGTGGGATCCCTCCTCCTCTGGAATTATAGTATATTAAAATATGCACTGTCCTTGTAATGGAAGAGACTCCCAGCAAGTATGTACACAAGAGAAGCACCAAAACCAGGGTAAGTATTTAGAAATGTGGCCATCCTTTCTAGCATACTCCCCAGTCAGAATCTTTAGTCATGTTCTTTAAATATTAACTTGACTCTGAGTAAGTAATGTACAGTGAAGTATGTTAATGATTTATTGTAATGTTGCCTTAACAAAAAGTTTTAAAAAATGTTTACAAGCACTATGCTTTTCATTTCTCTGCAAGGAAATTTGTACTGCATGGTAGTTCTACACAGCAACATCAAGGAGAATAGAGAGATTCTGCTATACTTTATTCAATATCATGTTACAAGAAAACAGTTACAGCTGACAAACCATTACATCTTTCATAATACAGACAAATTACAAATGTCACATTTATTTTACTGCACTGCTTACTATGCTGCTGTTCTGAAGTATGTGTGTGTATTTTTATATACATATATATATATATATATATATATAAATATATATATATATATATATATAAATTACATTAACATTGTTTTCCTGTACCAAACCCCTGTTAAAAAGAATGCCTCAATGCATCATACAAAAACCCCAACTGAAGTTGGTGAATAGGGATTTTGTATGCAGCACTGTCAAAATACATTTTTTGGGTAGGATTTTTTGTGCATCCTTTTATTTTTGCTTATGTGAAAAAAATGCAAGGCAGTAACATACAGTTATGTTGGTAGGGGAGGTTACTGTTTAGGTGGCAAAACAACATATTTCTATTTATATGGGATGTCAGTAGTTTGCCCCCAAGTATGTACAGCCTAAACATTTTATATAAACAAAGGTTACAAAACCAATAATATTCACAGATGAGTATTTTGTATAGAAGCATAACATAGAGCATCGACAACACGTTTAGTCGTGTGCACTTACAAAGAACACACTGAGGTGTATTTCTCCCACCAATCAGTGGGGAACTGATTATTGTAACATCCTTTAGCATTAATGGGAGTTCCTGGTGTAAAGTTCCCCCTCACACCAAAGGCAAGAATAGCCCCCAATGTCTGCAGCATTGCAGATAGAGTTTTCATGTGCTGCATGAACAGATTTGCTATCCTAAACAATGTTTTTCTGGGAAAAAAACCCACCACTCAATCCAGGATACTATGCAGTGATGTAATGTTGATACTATCATAGCGCTAAGGGGTCCTGACTCGTGCTGTGCAACTCCCTGCTGGGTCTGGTTCATGTGGGACAGATGAACTGAGCCCAGCAGGACTGAAGATCAAAGCTAGCTGGAGATGGTAACGTATATGGTTATGTTCTATGAACCTGAACTTCCAAGAAATCTTCCCTTCTTACAGATCATCCCCATCACCACCTCTCCTTCCCCCTCCACCTACTATTAATATCTTTATGGAGCTAGGACATGCCTTTGCACTTTTCTTGGCCCACTGCCACTCCCTTGGATTTTCAGGGATGCCAGACAGCTGTCCCCTTTCCCTCAGGCAAAGCCACCACCTCCCCTCAACATCAGAAAGCATCAAAGGACCAGCAAGGCGGTAGAAGGGAAATCATCCTACTGTTGCTGCCAGACATGGTATTATTGACTAGAGGCAGGTAGTGTCCCATAGCTTCACAAACTATTGTGCTCTAGGGAGTAATGGCCATTCCTACCAAAACTCAGCAGCTAACCCAGTGCTTGGGAATGTGAAGTGCTACCTAACAGAATGCAGCGACTCACAGCAGGAGTAGGATTCTTTCCTAGCTCCTGCTCGTCTCTTCAAGAGCCAATTTGCCTCCTCTTGCTTCTCTGAAGACCCTTCTAGATTTGGGGGTCAGCAGTGGGCCTGTGCGGTGCCCCCTGGAAAATATTTAGAGGGAGAATGGACAGCCAACACTTCTTAGGGGAGCAATGGAGGAAACACCCAGTTTCAGGATGTTGCAGCAGGAGGATTGTTTGGCCTTCCACAGGAAGATCTAATGTTTAGTTGGGGTTCCTAGTTGATGGATATTGCAGGGTGACAACTCGCTAAGTAGGGACTGCTCTGGAAGGAGAGGGAGGAGGAGCAGGGCTGTACAATCACAACCACCCAGGGCTAGGGAGCTTTTTGGCACCTGGCCTGAGGTTTCAGTTGCACTAGAACTTGGAGCCCTATCTGCTGTTGAGTGGGTTTGCGGATCTGTGTGAACCTTTTCAAAGTCTTACTCCCAACCTCATCAACTGTCTGAATAAAAGTTATCCATCCACGAAGACAAACACTCACATTTCAGAATTTTCTCAAGAGAATAATAAATCTGCTGATGAGCACAGGCCACAATGTTCAAACTTGGGTGTTTGAAGTTAGGTGTGTAAATAAGTGACCTGATTGTCAGGAATGCTGAGTTCCCAAAATTCTACTGGGAGTTCAGAGGTGCTCAGCCCCTTTGAAAATTGAGTCACTTTCTATTTAGGCACCTAAATCTAAATTCACATACCCAACTTCAGGCACTCAAATGTGAACATTTTGGCCATAACCATTAACGATTTCAGTGGTTGTTTAAAAGCGGGAGAGAACAGAGGGATATACACTTGATTTAAGCAAATGCTATGCTTGAGTGACCATAGATAAGTAAGGTGCTAGACTTGTATCCCTCCGAAGGGAACAGTTTGGGGAATTATTCTCTATATCAAACCACCAGATGTTTCACGGAGCAGCATAATTGCTCACCCTCCCTATTTAAGCTGCCAAAGTAAAAGATATATGTCTAAGGAACTGCCCTTATTTTCCTAAATGAAAGCTTTGTTACATTTTCAAAAATTCTACAGATTTTTGAAGTAAAGCCTTTCTTAAAAAATAGCTAATTTTAAACATCAAATTGCATATGATTTAAATAGCAAAGATAATGTACAAAAGATTTTTCTCTAAAAAATAAAATGAAACGTAACTCAAAGCAAATGACATATAAGGCAATTTTCATTTGTGATGAGTTTGAAAAGTTCAGTGGGCTTGCTGCTTATTTTTTCCACTTCCTGTCCTTGTAAGTACCAGAATGAATTTGTAGTAAGTTTTAAAACAGGATTGTGATTTACGTAGCTTTCTTGTAGTTTTTACAAGTTTCTAAACAACAGAGATGTCACAGGGGACATATGGTTTTAATGACTGTGCAACTATTGGGTGTATTTTCATATCTTAACTGTGTTTGAAAGTACAGAGCAATATTTACTGTAGTTCATAAGAGGAAGGCTCTACTGGTAACTTTTGAACAATCCAGGATTTGCCTTGTTGGGTGTTCTTTCCTAGTTCCCAACAGAAACACTGCTAGAGTTTAATAAAGGGGCAGTAACCCAACTCTTTTCCCCCTTCTCTCCAAACAAAACATTAAATGCTAAACCGGTGCACTTTTTTGGCAGTTGATGCATCCAGGAAGCAGAGGAACTTCACGTTTTGAATAAGATAGCCTAACAAGCCCTTCTGTTCAAGCACCATTATAACTCAACAGCAGGATTTGCTCCATTCCCAGTCTCTCTGAATTCAAAGTTTTGTACATTAGGGCAGTCATATTCCACAAGTTCCCCTCAAGCCCTGTCTCGCCAATCCAGGGGAGCAGAGGTCTCCTTTTTTAAAATGACATGACTGCACTGTTTGCCAAGTTTGCATTTGAGTGATTCAGTCAAAAAAAGAACTTAAATACACAGTAGCTGGTGGCGTCCTCCAATCAGATTAAAATGTCTAAGGAAAATAAGTGAAAGTGCTTTGGTGTGGAACAGCAAACATTTTAGATCAGGGTGACTTTTCATTTTGCTTTCTAAGAAGCAAAACAACAAAGGTAGTTTTAGTGGCTCATTCAGCAAATACTGTTTCTGCACCCTAGTGACTGTCCTAAAGTAAACTCAATTCTGTTTCATGGTCTTTCTGTTTTCTTTTTCAGCAAATATTCCAGAAGTTAAATAGGATGTGGAAAAAGTAAGTAAAGATGGAGCCAAGACCTATAAAACATATTTAAAAATCTATATTAGCAAAGGGTAAGGAATTCATGACTGTATCTGTTAGCATAGTATGTTCTGTCATTTTTTCTTCACTGCAGGCCTATTTTGTAAAGTGGCATGCAATGCAGCCTACATGGAATAACCAAATTCTGAGTTCTAAATGAACATGCAAATATTTCCAGGTTTTATAAAAAAATGGATGTGAACATTCTGAAGAGATAAAAATCCACTTTAGGAATAATGGCAAGATACTGTACTTGTCAGTCAATCTGAGGACTTGGGCTTGCTCTAGCTAGAAACAGCCTCCCTACTGGTTGAAAAATATGCCCAACTCTCAAAGAAAACACACATTTTTATGCCACTATTGAATTTTATGTACAGACATTACTGAACAAGTGTGAACACCAAATGTGTTGTCTTAACGTATTTAAGACCTTGCTGGTGAAAGCATAAAAATCTTTACAAAGACGCTGTGCTACAGTGGAAAATCAAACAAAATCAAACACAAAAGGCTGAAAAGAGTACATCCCATGTACCAGTAAGCAAAAGCTAAATCTTCACATAGTTCTCTGAAATCACAATGTATCCAAATGTGTGCAAGGTTTTAAGTAAATTGCAGGGAAAAACGGAGTCTTGCCAGCTTTGGTTTTCTTTTGAATGAAATCCACCAGAGAGAGAAAAAGGAGACAGGGCCATGGTTCCTTCAAATCATTGGTCCCCTAATTAGGTTCTGTTTCCCTCCTGAAGAGTGGTGAGTGTAATCCTGTAAGGGAAAAATAGAAATTATGAGCAGTCTCATGACCTGCATCATTTCATGATTTCTGAACCTAAAAAGTATATTTGCCCACAGCCAACCCTCATTACTTTATTGCTCCCATTCTGACCAAAATACCACAAACCCAAAACATACAGAGATGAGGTGTCTCAACAAAGCAGCAAAGTTAAAGCAGTGGTCCCCAAACTTTTTCTGCTGCACCACAGCTTACCCGTAATGGAATCAGCCACACCCTCATGAGAGCCCGCGGTCAGGAGCCAGGGCTGGGGCTTGGGGTGGGGCCATGGCCTTATTGAAATTCTGGGAGGCGGTCAGGAGTGGAGCCTCAGCTGGAGCTGGAACCCTGGGTTGAGTGTGGAAATGCGGTTAGAGGTGGGGCCAGAGGTGGAGCACAGCTGGGAGCAGAATGGTGCTGGGTGGTGCTCCCTCTCTGCTCCCCGTATGGGCTGGCCCAGGCCCTACTGCACATGCCTCTCTGAATGTTCCTTCGCACCCCCCAAGGGGGGCGCGCCCCGCAGTTTGGGGACCACTGCCCTAAAGCCAGCATTTTCCAATCAGGTGCCTAAACTAAGGCGCCTATGTCCTTACTAAGGGATCTACATAAAAGTGGCCTACTCTTCAGAGGGACCATGAGCACCAATACATTCAGCTAGAGTGTATACACAGGTATACGTGGTACCAGACAGCTGTCTCTGCAGGAGATGCTCACGCCCTAGGCAGTAAAGAGGAACCTGCTGCTTATTGGTATAGCATTTGGAGCTTATAAGCTATGTCTGCTCCCTTCCCCTGCTGCTCATCCTGTACTGCACCTAACAGTTGTGCTAATGATCATTCTCTTCCCCTAACAGAGGGCTGGACAGCTGAGGCTGATCTACCTGATAAACGGATACCCTCAGACTTTGCCCAAAAAAGGTGTTCGCTTATATATAGGTATATATAGCAAATAGCTCTGTAAACTCCACCTGGTAATGATAAACACCCAGGAACACAAAACACTCATTTTTATTTTGGTGCTTTTCTAGCATATGTATGTTGTAATTATTTCCCTAGTTTTATCTTTGAATCATGCCAGTGATTTCCATTTCATCAAACTCACTCCCAATTATTGATTCTGAAAAGATGGCTTGTGATCATTCTGCTATTTATTTGGGGTCAGCCAAACAGATTGAGGACCCATAGGGCATGATCCTGAAGTACTTAAATAAAAATCCCATTGACTGTAATAGGAGCTATAGCTGAGTAAGGGCTGTAAGGAATGGATCCACTGGAAGGATTTAAGTTTTGTCACTAGCACTTTTAACCTTTAAATATCTCCAAATGGGTTTCTATACAAGCTCTTTGCTGAAGAAGATCGGAATTCTGTAATTACCTAAAGACAGGTTCGAAATACAGACATTGTTTTTAAAACAACAGGTTTTTCTAAAAGATGAGATTTGAACTATGGGCACTTGTTACACTTTTAAATGGAATTGCAAGGATAGATTCACATATACAAGAAAACAGCACTTAAAAAGGCAGTTACGTAAAAATATTTATCAGACTTAGAGCTCTGTTGGTATTAGCACCTCCTAAAACTACACAAATCAAATGGTGGGCGCCACTGACTCCAGTCTATAAGGACCTAATTTCAACACCAGGAAAGAAACAATCGCCTGAAAAACTAATGCAAACTGCAGCTTCAAGTATAAGACTTTAATTGCTTTTTTCATCAGAAGTAGCTTAAACAATTTCCACCTTTTGCAATTTCTCTCTCTCCACCCGTGCCAGGCTCATTACCACAGTCCCTGAGTGCTCCTCTCCCTCTCCATTAAAACTACACAGCACCTGAGCTAGATCAACAAAAACACACTATGAGTGGTATGTGGCAGTTAGTGTTTTACGGCCTCTTGGAGTTTGTTTGACCATTTCTTGAGTCCTATGTGGGTTGTTTTCCAATTGCCTTTGTGATTTGTGCTGGACACCTACCAACACTTAACTCCTGGCATCCACATGAAAATCCCACCTCTTCCGTTGGCTGCTAGTTATGGCTGATGCCTCAGTATCTCTGGTTTCAAAGACCATATTGAAGATGACCCCTCTAGTTGACATTTATGTAAGTAGGCGCACTATTTTGGGGGTTAAAATTTCCCTAGTGCTCATTGGTGACATTTTGATAATATTCCCCAAATTCCACGTTTTCCTAAACTAACACTGCTTAGTGGAGACCTCCACCATCCTGTATGGAAGCAACTGACAAACAGGAAGATTTATAGATCCTGGAGCCTGTTCAATGTTCAGTGGGGATAGATGGGTCTCTTGCACCTTACGTTTATATTCTGCAACCCTAACTTTGGTCTGGTTGCCCTGCTGATCCCTGTGGTTCCTGTACTGCTTAAAAAATGTCATTGCAGGCAGAGAACAGCTGGCCAGACTATAAGGGTAAGCACATAATGCTGGAGTCCCAGGACTTGGTACAACAAGCAAAGCAGACATCATCCAATACGAGTAGCAAAACGACTGGGACATAAGACAAGACCCTGTCCAGATGTTGCTTTTCAAATTAACCAGTTCTGGGATAACAAAACTTGAGTCTCTGGCATTTGTAACAGAAGGACAGAGAAAGAAGTTTCCAGACTGCTCTTTGCCAAAGTGAACAAACAAAAACTTTCCCAGTGACACTAAAATTTTCCAGTTGCAAAACACCTAAACTCTCCAAGCTTTGACTGTCCACGTAAAACTGATCAGACACAGACAACTCTCTAATGAAGGGCCAACATCTGTGAGGCGCTACATGCCTCCTGTGCCATGCCAAGCACTCTCCAGTTGCAAACAGATGTTCAGCACTTCACAGAATCAGGCCAGCGGTTGTGGAGAACACAAGAACCAGGGGTCACCCAATGGAATTAATAGGCAGCATTGTTAAAACCAACATAAAGAAGTATTTCTTCACACAATGCACAGTCATCCCGTGGAACTCGTTGCCAGCAGATGTTGTGAAGACCAAAAGCATAACTGCATTCAAAAAAGAATTAGATAAGTTCATGGAGAATAGGTCAAGGATGCAGCCCCATGCTCTGGGTGTCCCTCAGCCTCTGACTGCCAGAAGCTGGGACTGGGAGATAAGGAATTGGTCTCTTGCTAATTGTCCTGTTCTGTTCATTCCCTCTGAAGCATATGGCACCAGCCACTGTCGGAAGACAGGATACTGAGCTAGATGGACCATTGGTCTGACCCAGTATGGCCATTCTGATGCTCTTAAGCTAGCACAAATGATTTACGACACTAAACAGCAGGAGCTGCCAGTTTACATGCTGGGAAACACTGACAGCATCATTTTGGTTACAAGCTGGAATAAGGACTGACAGTGGTGATTAACATGTGGGGTAATGTTCAAAGATTTCTGTAGAGGCTCCTTTGTTTCTCTGATGTGGCTCTGAATAAGAACCCCCTTAACTGTTACAGTGTAGTTCTCTCATCCCCAGTGCTGACTGCTTCTGAGACACCTTTCCTTTGGCTTTCAGGTTGGTAATACAGTCATTGCGAAAGGGTTGCTGGAGAGCAATGTGGTCCATGCTACCCCCACCCTTCAAGAACCAAACATCTAAGACCCAAGGCTGTTCCTGAACCAGGATTCTTTACACGATAGCAATTCTGCTTTTGCAGGTAAAAAGAAGAGAGATCTATTTTAGAAAAATTCTCACTAAAATTTCCTATTTTTTTTTCTGATCATACAAATCAACGTTTTGCTTGGTGACTTTACAGATCGTGTGTATGGCCCCTCGTCACAGCTTCGCTTATAAAAGCATAAGCTGCAAAACGGAATATTTACAACTTATGATTTCCCAAGAGCAAACAAGGGCTCTTTCAGATCTCCTTAAAGTACCGTCTGACATGTAACAGACTGCCTTAAAAATGAACTTTTATTTTTGCACTGCAGGATGAGACAGTTTAGATTTTCATAATGTCTCTATTAAAAATAATAAAAGATAAGCAAGTTAATGATGCATCTGAAATATTTAATGATGCAAATCAAGCAACGTAATTGTATGTAACTGTAACTGTATGAAATTCTCTGCTGCATACACCCTGTTTTGTCATACAATTTATTAATCCAGCTTAAAAATAAGCAATGAATAACTGTATAATATTGCAGCTGTTGATGTAATAGCAGCACTATTAAAGGATACAAAAGCTTTGTATTTTAAATATTAATTCTAAGTCTCAAGGCCTGGGGCAAGGGAAGGGTGAGTAAGAGGCCAAGACTTCCTGCAGATTTTCTTTTTTTTAATTTATAAAAGGACAGTTCTTCCCTTTAAAAATATTTGTCTCTGGTTCCCTTACAGGCTACTTTTGGCAGCCTCAGCATCCTTCCCAAGGTGCTATTAATTAGGGAGAAAATTATAAAACAGGGTGGAGCCGTGCTCATGCAGAGTCCTTAACATGCAACGCACACTCCGAGTGCAGTTCTTTTTAGCAGCACTTTAGACAGTTCATTCCTATGAAATACGGTTGTAAACACAAATGCAACCAGGTAACTGGGGGATACTGCATTTCCTGGAAGGTGAAATATACTGGCAATTTAAGACCATCAACAATGGTCCCCTCCCCATATTAATATACCCAGCTATTGCTCTATAAAATTGTATAATATTACCAGATAATGCATTTCTTTCTTGTTTATTTTTTATTCATCTCTGTACTAGTGAAGCCATTAAAACAAATATATTATCGATAAAATTTGTATTCCAGTAATATCTACATACAGCTCTTTGCTATCAATGTTAATTAATTGGATCACCAATACCCATAATGCAGCTTTATTCTGACCCGCATGCCCTATGAACTAGATATTTTTTTGGATTCAGTTTTCTTAAAACCAACTGTCAGCATCATGTGATGGAAGAGATGAAAAATGAAAATGAGCATTCCTGCTGTGCAGGTGAGTGACCTGTGGGAGACAGCTCTGCCTGGTAGGATTTTTACATGTACCATCAGACACAGACCAATTGATTAGATCATCATATACCCGCCACCAACTAGGCTCAAGAGACTAATTAGAGAGAGTACTGCCTGTGCAGGCACCCCATTGACACCTAATTTGCTCAGCCAAAGCCTTTGGGGAGAATGCATTATCTCTGCAGCTGCACTTCATGCATTTCTGATTTGAGGCATAAGCAAGAAGTACTTCATCACTCTTTTGAGCAAACTGAATGTATAAGCCCTTAAGTGCTGAATACAAGCAAACAGAGAAATTAAATCAGGAAAGCCTCTTATAAACGCTTCACCCCCCTCAAATATAGGTACATATACATACATTATTTAAGCTCTGTGTCTATATGCGCGCGCGCACCCCGCCCCACATGTATAAGTACGTGTATGCATAAAGGTATGTAAAACATACATATATAAACAGACATTTATAGAAATACATATTTCAAAAAAATACAATTTTTATATATTACAAGGTACTTTGTTTCTCAAATGGATTTGCATTGCGGCAAGTTTTAAAAGTACTATTGTTATATTATATGAAAAACATTATTTGCAGTATTGTTAGCTTAAGCCTTCTATTTCTCCGCACGCCAGGATCAGTACAGACAGCTGCCTGTTAGGTTTCTTTACATATCTTCAGTGGCATTAGCTCAGAGGTGAAATAAGTGATTATTTCAGTACTGATTCTAGCTCATTTGTAGGCTTCTTTTCCGTAGGCTAAACCATACAGTTGGTTTGTTGAGGAATACTGTTCACTGGGGCTAAGCATATGGCTACTCAAAACTGATTTATCCTGGGCTTTAGTTTTGTCCAGTTACTCCATGCTCCTAAATGCACCGGGGAGGCAAGTCTTAAGGCCGGGATTAAAAAATTATTTTAAAATAGATTATTTGACTCTAGAAATAAATTATGATTTTTCCAAACTGGCAATGTTCACAGGAAGTATTTTACAATAGACTTTATTGTTCAATTCTCTAGCTCACACACCGCATCATTCAAACAACAAATGGCAGTCTCTCACCACCTCTCAGCGAGATATACTAGAACTGTGCAGAAATGCGGTCTCTTATTTCCAAGACCTCATCTATACACAAACTTGCACCAGTTTAAAGGTGTGTCTCAAATTTAATTAAATTGGTGCCAACTCCTGTGTGGACACTCTCAAGATGGTTTAAGAGTATCTATGCAGGATTTTGCACGTTTAACTAAATTGAGTTTAAAAAAGAGATTTTAGCTAAATTGGCGCACGTTCTGTGTATAGGCAGGTGTGAGACTTAATTCCCTTTACCAGATATACTTGGGCGGTGACACTCTGCCTTTTTCATAAGATGGACCACACCTTAATACAGATGGTATCTCCTCCTATTCTGTCACACAGGCCACATCCCTTCCAGATCCATTTATATTTATTTTTAGCTGCCTTTAATTGCAGCTTATCCAGCTGGAAACAAACTGAGAAGCTAGCTCTATGTGATCAGTCAGTGTTATACAGAAAATTTACTCATATGCTATTAAACATCATCAGAACCATACTAGTCAAATACGTAAAAGGTTTTCTGAGGCATTTTATTTACTCTTCTATACCATGTCTTACTACTTCATTCTGTTCATTTGCTAATTCACGAGTCTCTCTGATTTCAGTCCCATATAGAAAAATATTGCTGCACATTTTAAACCATGTCCAAAAATCCTAAGTCAGGAATATTAATAAAAATGTAGGCAGTGTCTGTTATTCATAGTTCCTGATCCTGCAAAGAACTTTGCCTGGGATACTTCCTGCTCCCACACAGAGTCCCGCATTCAAGCACCTGAATGGAGATTATTGCAGGATCAAGATTTTGTTCTGTTTACAACTAAAAGACCCGGTAAATGAACTGCCAGATATGAAGAAGTAAACTCAACCAGAAAAAAATAAGAGTACTAACATGAGTATACAAATATCAATGCATTTAAAAAAATAGCAGATAGCCACCTTTCTAATCATAAACAACCGAACACCCTTGCCCCACCTCTTCCCCAAGGCCCTGCCCCCTGCTCACTCCATCCCCCCACCCACCTTGCTAGCTCTCCCTCACCCTCATTCACTTTTCTCCAGACTGGGTCAGGGGATTAGGGAGTAGGAGGGGGTGAGGGCTCTGGCTGGGGATGCAGGCTGAGGTGGGGCTGGGGATGAAGAGTTAGGGTGCAGGAGGGGGCTCAGGGCTTGGGCAGGGGGTTGGGGTGCGAGATGGGGTGAGTAGTGCGGGCTCTGGAAGGGAGTTAGGGTGTGGGAGTGGGTTCCAACCTAGGGCAGGGTACTGGAGTGGGTTCGGGTGTGGGCTCTGGCCGGGTGGTGTTTATCTCAGACAGCTCCCAGAAGCGGCTGGCATGTCTGGCTCCTATGGGGAGAGACGAGGGGGCTCTGTGCACTGCCCGTACCTGCAAGTGCCGACCCCACAGTTCCCACTGGCTGTGGTTCCTGGCCAATGGGAGCTGCGGAGCTGGCGCTCAGAGTGGTGGGCACCATGCGGAACCCCCATGGCCACCCCTGCGCCTAGGAACTGGACATGGCAGCTTGCTACCGGGAGCCATGCAGAGCCAGGGCAGGCCGGGAGCCAGCCTTAGCCCTGCTGCACTGCTGACCAGACTTTAAGCGGCCCGGTCAGCAGTGCTGACCGGAGCTGCCAGGGTCCCTTTTCGTCTGGACATTCCAGTTGAAAACCAGACGCCAGGCAATTCTAGCCACCAAGGATGATTGGCTCATTAGTATGCTGCAGTGGACAGGGCATTAGATTGGGACTCAGAAGACCTGGTTCTATTCTTGATTCTACCACGGAATAGATGCATGATCTTGAGCAAGTAATTTCACTTCTGTGTGTGTCTGTTTTCTTTGGTTAGATTATAAAGTAACTGGGGTAGGATCTGCCTCTTACTGTGTGGTATACAGTACCTAACACAATGAAGTCCTGATGTTACTTGTGACCTCCAGGTGCTCGCATTATATAACAATAATAATGAGACAAAAATCCTGGATCTGAACAGCAGCAAAGTTTGGAGAATGTGTTTGAAATCCTAACCCAGATCTGACTATGAATTTTGAACGGGTCATTATAATAGCCCAAATCAAAGTCCTAGATGTTCTTTAACTTTAGATTGTAAGAAATCTGAATCCAGATGTTGTAGCTTGATGCTGTACAATACCTATTATAATGGAGGTTTGATACCTAACTGGGACATCTAGGTGCTATAGTAATATAAATAATCTCTTAGAACAACACATTCAGAGCATTTTTGCACTCGATATGCAATTACATAATACCTTGTACACAGATCTCTCAAAATATTTTAACTAACTCTTGCACATTTGTTACTGAACTAAACAAAAATGAGCTAGCATTTTATTCACTGTTTTTGTTTTCAATAATATTTGGTAACAGTTCGTAGTTGATCTTTTAACCTTTGGGTGGCTGTGGTAACTTCCAAGCTAGTTTTTTCTGTGAGTCTGTCAGCAAACATTCTCTACTACCCCAAGCTGGCCATAGCTGTAATTTTTTTTCTTTGAGTAGAGAACAAAGTCCACAAAGCCTTTTTCAATTACCATTTGAATAAGGCTTCACATGAAAAATGGCCAGGAAGGAATCTACTATACCTCTTCCAGTCTTTGAGAATAAAATAGAGTCTCTACAAGTGAGCTCTGGGAAAGTTAATACTTCAGACAGAAGTACTACAAAAATAGTAGCCTTAGTGAGTTCAATATAGTTTGCAAGGAGAGCCATAGGAACCTTATTTTAAAAAAGAAAGAAGTTAAATAGCTCAGACACCAAGATTTTGGAACACATCAAGACTACAGAAATATCGGTACCTCTTCTTTCACTAGAATGTGCTTTTCAAACCAGACAATGATGAGCCAAATTCTTACAACTTCTTCCATCCTCCTCTTTGTTTTTCCTGTTTCAGCTCTGACCATCAGCCCCCAGGCATGACACTTATAATGATTTATTGACTTGTCACCTCTGAGGTTGGGCCCAATAAGATCCGTGGGTAAAAACGCACTCACAGATATTTATCCCCACAGTTGTGTAGTAAAACTAAGGAACATAACCCATGGCTTCCAAAGAGCTTGCCATGCTTTTTCTTGCCATCTTCTTGGTGACAATCTCCTCAGTACTGCAGAAATTAGGTCTCTAACCCTTATGATTGCAAACAGGGGTGGCTCTATGTTTTTTGATGCCCCAAGCACGGCAGTCAGGGAGCCTTCGGCAGCGTTTCTGCAGGAGGTCCGCCGGTAACGTGGATTCGGTGGCGGTTCTGAGGGTGATCTGCTGGTCCCGCGCCTTCAACGTACCTGCTGCCGAATTGCCGCTGAAGCTGCAGGACCGGCAGACCTCCCGCAGAAACACCGCTGAAGGGCCTCTGACTCCTGCCCTCACTATGACCAGCACACTACCCCTCCCCGGCTTGCTGCCCCAGGCATGTGCTCGCTGCACTGGTGCCTGGAGCCACTCCCGTTTGCAAAGAAAACCTGCCAAAGGGAACCATCTACAATTAAACTGATGCAATGTTGTCTTCCTGCATTTGTGATCAGACACCACAACCAATTGCTCTAGGATGTGTTTGTACTTAGTACCTGATTTCAGTGTGGGCATCTACGTATTACTGTAAAGCAAATAAACAACAAAAGATATGAGCTGCATCCATTTATATCAACATGCTATTAATGCTGATGCTTAATTAGAATGACTTAAAAGCCAAAGTGGAGTTTTAAAAAAATGCCTTTACTGTTGATCATGCTAATCAGAAGTGGCTGGATCTAATAGAACACAAACAGGAAAGGCCTAAAGTGCTTTGGCTGCTCTTGAGTTGAACCTCTATCTGGAGGTGTGGAATATAGATGAGCGAGCAGATGGGAGAATTCCTGGGTGCAGTAGCTACGCCAAACAGAATGGTGGGAGGGACTGGGAGCTTTAGAAGGAACAACCGGCTGAGGGAGCTTTAACAGATTCTTCAACTAAAATAATTTCTCATAGTTCACCATTTGCTGCAGGCCTCCACTTTCTGCAAGTCTGACTTCCTGACTCACAAACAACTAATTCTTTTCAGACACGCAGAAATATAGTGAAATCTGTCTTAACTGATTCCTTAGGGGCAAAAATTGGTTGAATAATGGAGAAGGGCTACTAATAAAAGAGGAGCAGAACTGAACTCAAAAGGTTTGGGGATATTTTGGGATGGTCTCTTATAATAGGACATTGCCTAATCAAGACAGCCATTTTGTACACGCTTCAGGACTGCAGAGAGCAAAAGGGGACTGAGGGCCCATGCAGTAGATGGAAATTTTGTTTTGTTTACAGATTGATTCAGTGGAATGGCTTCTCTCATTTTCCTGACTTGCCAACAATTACTCAAGAAGTCAGGAAAATGAAGGATCAAGAAGCTTCAAGGCTCATTTAATCAACAATTCAGACACTTTCAAAGGGCCAGAAAAAGTTCTCTGCAATCTAATTTCCAACTGCAAATGAACAGTATAAGCCATTGATGGGCAACCGGCAGCCCACCAACGTAATCTGATTGAGGGCTGCAAGACATTTTGTTTACATTTGACTGTCCACAGGCATGCCCCACCCCCCTCCGCAGCTCCCAGTGGCCGCAGTTCGCTGTTCCCAGCCAATGGGAGCTGCGGGAAGTGGTGAGCTGCAGGGATGTGGTTGCCGCTGCTTCCTGCAGCTCCCATTGGCCAGGAATGGCGAACCGTGGCCACTGGGAGCTGCGGGGGGTTGTGCCTGAGGACGGTCAACGTCAGCAAAATGTCTCGCGGGCCGCAATCAGATTACCCTGATGGGCTGCATGCAGTACGTGGGCTGCAGATTGCCCACCAATGGTGTAAACCTTAAACTGTAGGGCCAAAGTTCAAGGTGAACAGATTGAGTATTCATGCCTCAATCCAAATTTCATGAATGAAACTTGCTGAATGTCTATATATGCCTGTCAGCTGGCTGATATCCAGCGTTACACAACACTGGAATTGTGTAAGCGTCTTTGGAAGTACTTACATTTGTGAACACGCTCTTTGTCTGCCTCTGAACTGAAACATCACAACTGGCTAACAGACTCAAAGCTACATGCAGTAATGTTTGTGGTCACCACACAGACAAAAGATGACAGCACAGAGAAAAAGTTCTGGTTTTCCTATTGATACTTTCCCCCACTGCCCTCAAGCATATTTTGTCTAGGTGTTCTGTGAAATAAAATGTACATACACAGCACTCTGCTAAAACATGACTGCACATTTATATCGGATTAAAATCCTCTGCTAATTTATATGCAAATTAGTGTGGCCTTTTGGTTCCAGGGAAGTTGCCAGAAGAGCCTGCAGTGCTGCCATGGTTGTACACTGCTGGAGTAAATGTTTCACAATCTACTGTGAAAAATGAAATATATGTTGACTGCATGCTACATGAGCTGTTAGCATCCATCTCCTTTGAAAAGAAGTTTAGGGGCCACATTATGTGAAGCTACAGTATCTTATAGGTAGTTAAAATATGGCATTTTGCATACACATGATCAATATATTCAGTTTAGCTTCGTGGTTAATCAATGTTCTTAGAACACATTTAAGACTTCTGGTGCAAAATAATCCAGGGGACCTTGTGTCTAAATCCAGATGCAATTGGTGGGAAGGAACTGCAGAAGGCTTTAAGGCAGTGATACTCCAACTGAGAACTGGGAGCCACAAGTGGCTCTTTGCAGCACACATGATGTTAAAAACACTGTGTGATTTAATTATGAACCAATCAGGATGCTTTTACTATGTTATTAACCAATTGCAGAATACTTGGTCAGTCATTCTGCTATGAGAATATATAAATAGTACACAAAACAATGATTTCACACTCTTGTGGCTCTTTTGGGTAATGTTTATTGTTAATTTGGCTTCTGAACCACTGAGGTCTGAAGTATCAGGGGGTAGCCGTGTTAGTCTGTATCCACAAAAACAACAAGGAGTCCGGTGGCACCTTAAAGACTAACAGATTTTTTTTGTGCGTAAGCTGAGTCTGAGTATCACTGGTCTAAGGAATGGCATGGACAATCTTCTGGCTCATTTAAACAAAATAAACAAGAACTATTAAAGATAGCTCCATGAAGTACTGAAAATATTTTAAATAAGCATAATTCAACAGATTCAAATATTATACATGACAAAAAGTGAGGCAGTACAAGTTTATCTATTATTATCAGGGTCTTTAAAATACCTTATCAATCTCTGGAGCCAGTTTTGGTTCTAGCTACCTTTGTAAATATTTTGATGTGGTGAATGTGTGTTTGGGTGGAGGAAAGAGAAAGGAATAAGAGACAGGAAAGTAGAAGCCTAAGAAAAATTCATTTTTCATCCACATTTCTGCTTTTGATAAATGTTTTCTCTAGTGTTTCTCTCCAAAAGGGAGGATACTTTTGAGACCAGTAAGGAATTCTTAATTAATCAGGAATTCTGAGCTATGAAAGCCTTTGGTTTTAGCTTAAAAGATGGGACATCATTACAGTTGCATCCTGGATAGCAAAGAATCCTTTTAGTTGAAAGCTGCTATTTTTTAAGCTCCATCAGGTTATACAACTCTGTTTGCTGGTCTGGCTTTTCGGAGACTGAACATCATGCCAAAGTAGTCACATAAATTAAAATAAACCCTATAGAGCAGCATTGTAAATGAATAAGTATATATAAAATTAAATAGACTGGAAATCTCACAAGCTGAATCATAAGGTATATGAGATTAAATGGTAGCTTTAAGTAACAGATCTACTTTACATTTTAGAATGTTTCCCAGTACCATTACAGTACACAGGGCTATACTGTCCAGTCCTGCAGAGCACACCACAGAACAGGGACACAGAGATCAGAAAGGCTTGAAGATGACCTTCTGAAGCTGGGGTTATAGTCTCCCAACCCAGCAGAGACTGAGAATCTACAAGGAAAGGAAGCCCCAGTTCTGCATGGCAGCTTGCCCCCTCCATGCTACCTTTCCCTCCTCACTGTGTTTTCATTAGCTGGGTCCCCACATGGCTGTGCAATTGTAACACCTGAGGGAAGTAATGCTGCTTGAAGCCTATTTGCGTTTCTGACTGAAATTCTGTGGGATGCTACCGAAAGATCTGTGGGAAACCTGTTCTGTCCCTCCCAGACCTCGTCTTTTGTAGAAAGTCATGCAGAACTCTGATGCAGTAGAACTGCAGCAGAGGAGCATCTCTAGAATAGGGGAGGACAGTATTGCAGAATTGCAGTGGGGGGCTCCTTGACTTGTACTACTGGAGAAGGAAAGAGTGAGCCTGGAAGTCTGATTTCCTATGAGAAGTAAATGTTCTGTCTAAGCTAGAAACTCTTTTCATGCCCATGGTCAGATATGACCAGTGAATTTGGGTGCCCAGCTTGAGACACCTTATAGGGGCCTGATTTTCAGAAAACGTAGAGCAGACATACTCTGAAAACCAAGACTTTTTTTTAAAGGTGTCTCAAGCTAAGCCCTCAAAACCACTAATTGCTTTTGAAAATCTTGGTCCATATTTGTATCCAGTTCTGCAATACACTTTATAAGTTCCTCACCTTGAACAAAAATAATAGATGCTAGATCAGGCATTACCTATACCTATGGTTGGTACATAAGAGTGGGAACTATAACCTTTTCTTTCAGTGCCATTGCATCAGTTTTCTTGTAACTGTCAAGAAAAAAATAATCTCTCTTTTGAAGCCCTATTATATATTAAATGTAAGGTTTTGCATGGCTCATTTAAATAGTTTAAACGACACAAGGTTAAGAACAGAAAAGTCTTTCACCAAAGGTGGTTAGTTCTTTTTCAAAGATTTAATATTATTTGAAGCTTACTTTCACTGCATTCCTTTACCTTGGCTGTTTCCCAAGTGGGTATAAGTTAATTAAATAGGATTTTGACCATTTAACCTTCCATATAAACTGTATCTTTACCTAAGTCTATTTAAATAAATCAAATAAAAAGCAATCATGTGGCAAAATATGTATTTTTACAGCTGTGAAGAAAACAAACATGTCTAATAAGGCTATTTGTAAGTACTTAGTAGTCAAAGCTACATCAAGGAGTCATGGATGAGTTTAATTAAAAAATATGGGTGGGCGTATAAATTCATTTCTGATGGATTTTCTCAATCCGAAACTTCTCTAGCATTATTACAGAATAATGCTGTAGCCTCAGAATTACCCATTTGTTGATGGCAACTACTGTTCAATCCAATTGGTTAACTTTCAATATCTTTTTAGAGACCAGCTACATTTTATGTGAATCATAAAACAAGTGAAAGGGATGAGGACAAAAGAGGGAGGAGAGGAGAAGGAAGGAGAGACAGTAAAAAATAAAACCAGGATAATTTGTTGTGATTTATATAGGCATTAGACTTTCTGGAGTTAGATTTTTAAAGACAGGGGATATGAGTACAGAAATCTAGACTTGTGTTTACAAACACAGGTAATTGTGCATTTGTGTTCCCTTTTGCACACAATCACCCATTTTGTATTTTCAAGCATAGGCTTGGAACTGGAAATGCAGGCTTTGTGGGTATATCTATTGCCCCCTCAAAATATCTGGCCTCTTCTTTAACTTCATCAGGAAATCAAGTATATTCTGGGTTTGAAGGATTACAGTAACAGTTTCTGTAGCCAAAGGATAAAAAAAAAATTAAATGATTAACTAACAATATCTCACCCATGAAGAACACAGAGACAAGTAAAGCCACCTCTATGTAATTTGTATGTGACAGTGGCTTTTCCTGGTCCTAGACTCTGCAGTGGTAAAGAATTTGCCAATGAAGCAGGGGAACTGATCCAGTCTTTCTTCCACTGCAGGAACTTTACATTTGAAGTATTATAAAAGATGTAATGTTCTGCGTATTTTAGAACCAAATCCTGCCAACACCATGGATTGCTGTGTAAATAGTGATGCTAACAGATGCACTACAGTAATTCTCAGCTGAAGGTGATATCACATCTGTTCTGGGGTGATAATTCTTTGATAGATGGCACCTTCCTATTCCATTGCACTCCTCTGAACCTGACACTGATGAGTTGCAATCGCCCTAGTAAATAACAGGTTGGTGAAAGAAAGAAAGATAAATGTATCATCTGCAATATAACTCCCTTCCCACTTTGCAGACTCAGCCGCACAAAAGTAGTGATGTAGCCTTGTGAGCATGGTCCCTTGAGGACCTACTCACTAGAACCCTGTATAGGGCTATTTTTTTTAATACCACTCCCACATTGTTTCTTGCATTTTTATCCCACTCCCACCTGGAAAAACCTTAGATCCCACAAATCCTGCAAGATTCCCCCAAGCTACTAATCTCCCTCCCCCCACAAAATAGTCAGTTAATATATGATATGTATTAACGGAATTCAGACACAATTTTTACCACTAAAAGAATTAAACAAATCTTGCTTAAACCATGTAAAAACTTCTTTAACCCTGTTATAAATAGATATCAAATCTCTTTCTATCCCTCGCTTAAATTTAAGTACTAAAACGTCTAAAAAAAAACCCCTTGCTTTACATTTCTGAAATTCGATTTATGACAAACTGACAAGAGATTTGGTGTTTTCCCACAAATTACCGCAGTTTCATTTTTTGCCCACCCAATCCCACCCGCAACAAAGTACATTTTACCTGCGCCTGCTGTTATGGAAGCAGGACCTGCGAGATCCTAGTCCCTCTGCAGGGCTCTATTGTCATTCACTTCTTCATACACTGTAAGTGCTGTATTTCCTGGGGCCCTGCATGATTGCTCCAGGAATGCTGTATTGTCTGTCTTTCCTTGCTACAGTAGCTCAATCCTGGTTTGCAGTCTTGTATATAGTGTGATAACAGGAATGAATGAGAAGAACTAGCTTCTATTTTTCACATTTCACAGGATTGGGGTATATGCTCCGAACACTAAGCAACAACAAATTTCCTGCCCCAGTACATTACCTCCGCACCAAAGCAAAGCCTCAAAGTGAAGTGTGCCTTGAAAAAAGACACTTTCAAAATGAAAGACTGAAAAGTAAAACAAACAGTTTAAAGGGATAGCAACAGCCTATAAATCCTGCTTGAGAGAACATTTTACCTACTATTGATACGAACACCTCCTACAGTAAAGTTACAGTAGTCCAAAGAGACCAGAGAAAAGTGTTTTTTCTCATCTGTGCCTTGTGTATGTCAGAACTTTGTATATAGTTATTTTCATTGTTTTCCCTGTGGTGTCTTTCATATATCAACAGTAACAGGAGAAGAGAAAAAAGACTTAAAATAGGAAACATTACTGTAAACCCACTAAAAATGGCAGAGGGACAGGGGCAATGTAGTATCCTAAAAAACTTTAACTCATTTTACAAAATGGACTAAAACTGCGTGTGTTTCTTTAGCAAAGGTTTTAACCTAGGGCACCAGAGCTCCTGTTTATGCAAAAATAAAACAGTCACCACTGTCAAAGAGGAAACTGATATTCTGTCCTGGGAAATTTCAGAAACATTGACACTCCAGTGACATATTGGCTAATCTCAAGTAGCTAGTTTTTCATTTGACTTTTGTAAAAATCTATCAGTGAGGTTGTTAAACTTGTAATTAAAACCCAAAGTAAGTTCTACACTATTTATTTTTAAACATGAGCAATTTCTATATGCATTGCTGACCGTGAGAAGACAAAGTGAGGGTTTGCTTTCCCGTCTTCGATTTTGCTGATTCCGGAGGCCCCAAGATGACAAGAGGATTCTGAAATTCACACTGGTGTTCTGACTGTTGACTCTAAATGTGCTTCTGGGTTAGGAGTTACAGGTTAACAGAGTAGCTCAGGGCAAACTGGGCAGTCAACAGGTGAACAAGGCAGCATGAGGGGACCACAACCAAGTGAGCAAGTATGATTGAAAAGGGGCACAATGAGGCAGCAATCAGCTGATCAGGAGGAACCTGACAATCTGGGCAGCACTGAAATACTACTGATCGCACCAGAAACTGCTGCAATATGGAAATGAATTCCTACCTTCAAGGCTCATATGTCATCACACTAAACTAGCTGAAGCTGCCTATCAGAGGAGGCAGCCTTGTATCAGCTCAGCAGGACAGCAGTAATTAAGGTGCCACCCACTCTGCTAATCCAATTCCGTCCCTCCTGACTTGCTATTAAATATTAATGAGTGAGGAGGCAAGAGGAGGAAATTCCTGGCAGTCAAGCCAGCATGCGAGTGAGGCTCTGTGCTTTGCATATGTCTTGTGCAAACTAGCTCTAAATGCAATGTCAAGTGATTAATAGTGGTTAAACTAGAAGATCTGGAATTTGCCATGTTCTGAGTCACCCGATCTTTGATCAGGACATGTGGGAGAATGAAACACAGACATAAAGATACATTTTGAAACAGAAAGCTGCAACTTTATTAACTTTTTGCTTTACAGGGGATGGGGAGGCAGAGAACCTCCCACAAACACACACTCTGCAGACATTTACTTAGATCCAGTGCAATGTTAAAAATGGACTCCATGCCAAATAGCCAATATTTAGGATTAGCTCTTTTTTATCTTAACTCCTAGGACTCAGCCTAGCTCTGAAGGGGATTCGCGGGGGGAGGGGAAGAAACAGAGGGAGGAGCCAGGGAAGGGGAGGGGACAGGAGCAGAAGAACTTAGTCTCTTATGCCCTGGCATTCTCAACCTATAACCACTCGAGCACCCCTCTCCAGACTCTAGAACAACCCATTATTCCTGAGTCACTACCATGAAGTGGATACAGAATTGGTTAGGCAACTGCAAACAAAGAGTAACTATTAATGGAATGTTATCAGACTGGAGGGAGGTTTTAATCGGGGTTTCACAGGGATCTGTTCTGGGTCCAGTGTTGTTGGAATAGAGAGCATACTGATCAAATTTACAGATCACACAAAGCTGGGGAGAGTTGCCAATACTTTGGAGGATAGAGCTAAAATTCAGAGGGAGCTTGATAAATTGGAGAACTGGGCTATAGACAACAACAACAAAAAATTCAACAAAGACAAATGTAAGGAGCTACAGTTAGGGAAATTAAACCAAATGCACAAATACAGAATGGGAGATAACTGGTTTGGCAGCAGCACTGCTGAGAAGGATCTGGGAGTTATGGTGGATCACAACCTCAACATGAGTCAGCAATGCGATGCTGTTGCAAAAAATAGCAAATGCAATTTTAGGTTGTATTAGCAGAAGCATAGCATATAAGTCTCGAGATTGACAGTACCTCTCTACTTGGTGCTGATTAGCCTCAGCTGGAGTACTGTGTCCAATTTTAGTCATCAATGTATAGAAAGGATGTTGGAAACTGGAAAGGATCCAGAGACGAGCAACAAAGATGATCAAAGGGGTGAAATGCAAGTCATACAAGCAAAGGCTAAAAGAACTTGGTGTGCTTAGTTTGGAAAAGAGGAGATAGGGGCTGTGGGGGGCGGCATGATCGCGATCTTCTAAAACTTGAAAGGCTGCCATAAAAAAGATGGAGAAAAGTTGTTCTTTCTTGCCATAGAGGGCAGGCCAAGAGGCAATGGATTCAAACTACAGCATAAGAGATTTAGATTAAATCTCAAGAAAAACTTCCTAACGGTAAGAACAGTAGGACTATGGAACAGACACCTCAGGATGTTGGATGCTCTTTCATTGGAGGTTTTCAAAAGGAGGCTGGAGAGCCATCTGTCTTGGATGGTTTAGACACAACAAATCCTGCACCTTGGCAAGGTTAGACTAGATGTGGACCCTTCTAGCCCTGTGGTTCTATGATTCCTCTGCTGTCTAGCAAATAGGTGTGAAACCATTTTCAAAGTGTATCTCCATCTCCCTCTAGTGGCAGGTCCACGTAGAATATAATAGCCTCCTACCACCACCATTAACCACCACTCCATTAACTCAAGTGGTAGACAGCTGTGCTATAGATTTATAGATCCCAATCCTCCTGATGACTGGTGGTGGTCCATATGGTTCCATACAATTAAATTGTTTTTTCTTTAATTTTTAAGTTTTTAAAAACTTAGGAAATTCCACCCAAGAAAACTAAATTAGGAAATGCCACAATAAAGATTGATCATGCAACCTTAATTCAGTTCCCATATGTGTATATATTATGATGTAGTCTGTAATTGCATGATCACATACTATTTTTTCCATATGATTGGAGCCTCTTTGGGTGCACAGGATGGATGGTGAGGAAAGAAACAAGGTTATGCAGTGAATAAGGATGATGTCTAAGATCTCTGCCTTGTTTGTTGCTCAGGTTGGAAGCTGTGTAGTAATTGAAGCAAGGGACTTCAGGAAGAGAAAGGATGGTCGCATGGTTAAGACAGCTGAATATACCCTGCAGAACTGGATTCTGTCCCTTTAATAGGCAGCAGGTGTAAAACAAACAAACGAAAGTCTTTCTTCACAAAATGCACAGTCAATCTGGGGAACTCTTTGCCAGGGGATGTTGTGAAGGCCAAGACTATAACAGGGTTCAAAAAAGAATTAGATAAGGTCATGGAGGATATGTCCATCAATGACTTTAGCCAGAAAGGGCAGAGATGGCGTCCCTAGTCTCTGTTTGCCAGAAGCTGGGAATGGGCGACGGGATGGATCACTTGATGAATAACTGTTCTGTTCATTCCCTCTGGGGCACCTGGAATTGGCCACAGTTGGAAGACAGGATACTGGGCTAAATGGACCTTTGGTCTGACCCAGTATGCATTCTTATGTTTTCCATCAAGAGTTCCTATGTGATGCTGTGCAAGTTACATAATCAAAGTTTTCACAGGTGGTCACGGTGTTCCTGGGTACCCCGCCCAACACCCTTGGGGTCTGATTTGCAGAAATGCTGAACACTCACTGCTATAATTGAGGTCAATGTAAATGAAGTGTACTCTGAATATACGAAGTACCACTAGATGTTAAGTATTCTTCAAAATCAGGCCCTATGCTTCTCAAATCAGGCACCCCAAATTAGCTAACAGCTTTTACTTGTATATAGGCACCTTGGTTCCCCATATGTAAAACAGGGATAATAATATCAACTCAGCTTGCAGGGGTATTGTGAAGATTAATCAATTAATGTTTGTTAAGAATTGAGATACAATGATGAGAGCACCAGAGAAGACCATGAAGAAATTAGTAATTCTGTATTTAGGGCAGGGTTTGGATGGTGTGCCATAAATAATGCATGGGGCCAGACACTGAATGATGGGGATAAAAAGAAATGTTGAACAGTTACTCTTTCAGTGAGCACTGTCCATCCTCTGCACTGAATGATGCAGGGTGCTATAGAAAAAATAAGTGATCAGGCAATTAAAATATTTTATCATAATGCATGTGCACAAGGGGCCCAAACTAAGGTTGCATAGGCAACCTTAATTCTTGCATTGCCTAATTTGTGAGTACTTGACTTTGCAGCTTACTAATGTTCTTTTAATATCATTTTTTTGGATGTAATAACACTAAAAAGAGCCAGTTGATTAATTATCTTTCCATTTAGTCACAATCATCATGAGCAACATTATAAGAAAAATGGGATACTACGCTGAAAACTTGTCTTACATAGATTAACAACTTGCAAAATTTCAGGTGAAAGAAACAACTATTCTTATAGTACAAGGCTATAGAGAAAACATTCCAGCATTCATGTCATTGTTTAATTTGACAAAGTAAGATAAGATAAGCACTTGTTGCTTGTACAGTATGAAATGGATTGCATTTTGAGAACTTTAAAACTGTATCTATCATATGCCTTCTAAAACTTAAAGGCATTGCATATAGGCATTGTATACTGGCTTGTTCCTTGTACTAGTTAGTTTCCTGTTGAGTAAGTAAAATGCTTGGCAGCCCTGGAGAGAGAGCTCAGAGGCTTAAGCACTGAACCATGAACTTTTCTGTTTACCATGATATTAAACAAGTGGACACTCTCTCTGACGTTATGGAAAAAAGACATTCTGTTAAAGTATTTCTTTCACTACTGTTCATAAGCTACTGTTCTTCTGAACCACTGATCTATTTAAAGAGATATTTAGATAATTTATACTTACAATAATATAATAATGTAATTTGATACAGTAAACTAAATTAATACAATATTTAGCTTAAACACACAGAGGTCAAATAATACAAAGTTAAAGCTGAATTTGGACGTCAAATTTAAAAGTGATGTGTAAGATGGTGAAAGTTAAACCTCTTTACAATAAACCCCCTTATTCTCCCCTAGATCTACTTATATCCATTCTAACCATGAGTGAGGGAATCTAAGCACGTCCAATTCACAACTCAAAATTTAAGCAGACACAATAACCTACAGGGGTTGCTCTACACCTTGCAGAATTAGACTACAAAAAAGACTATGCCTTTTACTCTTACCTTCTTCTCCATTCCTTTTCAGGGAATGCATGATAGCTTGCCATATGCCTAGATAAGGCACAATGACACTAAACATATGACATATATAAAGAGAAGACTAAAGTGCCATCATTAATTCAATTTTACTCCCATAGATATTAAATATGCCCGCATAGTATATACATATTCACTCCCCAGGCGGACACTTTGTATCACAGTATTTAGCTCAGAGCTAATTTCTGAGTAAAAACTTGGCCTGAAAATAGGGGCTTATAAAGGAACACTAATAAACCTTCAGCTATAGGGATTCTAGCAGCCACTGCTATAATAACTTTGCAATACAAAACCTGTGTCAATTTATGGACTGCCCCATAAATCTTCTCTTTTCTTATGGATTTAAGTTTTCAGCCAAAGAAAACAAGATTTTTCATAAAATTAATGAAAACAAGCTGCTCTCTGCCTACTGAAGAAGTATTTTTCTTAACTACATTTTTGCTTTGAATCATATATCCTGTAGTTTGATTAAATCTCCTCACAAGTCAACTAAAAATTAGAGCTTTGCAGTGTGAACCTCAAAGGTGATGTTTACTTGGAGAATGTAAACCCACCAGGCCTGGAAAGCTAATATTTAAGAGCAACATGCAATGGTTTTCTTTTTTATTATTATTTCACTGCATAAAGTTATTTTCAGGCGCTGAAGTTTTGAGAGAAATATGATCTAGGCAATGTCTTTATTAGATATAAATGGACTGGAAAAATGAATATAGATAAACTGAGAATATTAGAATTCTATTTAATCCCGTGAGGCAGTAAATTGGGATTTCTAAAGCACTTAATGCAATCTATCTGCAACGAGGGGTTAAATATATAATGGTGAAAAGTCAAAGACAAGAGTTAGATTAAAAGGTTACATGGAGACTTTTGAAAAACTGAAGCTATGCTGCTAAATAGGCATCCAATAGACATTTCTTTAGGCTGAAGCAGCTAATGGCATATAGTATATTCTAAATAAAGTCACACACTATATAGTAATTTAATTCTAGTGGCAGCCTTGGATCATATTTTCTGTTTGGTACCAAAGCAGTAGATTCTCCTCTATGAGAACCAAGCTACACAGACATGACAGAGCTAATATAATTGTTCATACTGGAAAATAAAAGTGCCCTAGCTACATTGTCAGATCACAATCGCTTTGAAGAACCCCTTAATCCCCGCTGCTGGGCCCAGTCCAATTCCCAATGAAGTAAATGGAGGCTAGAGGAGATACCCATTAACTTCAGTGATAATTGGATCAGTGCCTATATAACTCAAAATTCTCCATTCTGAATCGCAATTAACCGGAAGACTTAAAGTCTTCGTCAAGCTTTATCAACCCATCTCCCAATTCCTCTTTTTTTTTGGACAGTGAAATTAAATAACACAAACTCCTCCATTGACCTCAGTGTCAATTATGCCAACAGTGAATGTGGCCATATAACCTTCCAAAGTCTCCATCTATTCAAAATTTCATCATCATCAGTCTCAACTCACAGTATGTTTTTCTTCTACAAAAATGTGGGCAGCAGAACAAGAACTTTCCTGTATCTTGGCAACAAATGTTTTGAGAAACATTGCCTTTCAAAATCATTATTTGTACATGACATAAAAAATCTGTTCCAAAGAAGGAAACACAAACGGAGAATAAATTTCGAATATTTTTTCAGAGCAATTTCCTAGTTTAGTTATATAAGATGGAAATAGCCAATATCTTTTTCTAATGTGTGTCTAATCTCTTCTTCCCTGACTCTGTTGTCAAAAAAAAGTGATATATCTGAAGTCCAGAGATTCATTTCAATTTACATTGTAAGTAGCAGGGCAAAAATCTTGTTATACAGGTTTATATAGCAATCCGAATGCAAGTATGAGAACTTTTTTCTGAAAAACTGCACTTAATTTTATTGACTTCAGCACATACTTAATTTTAAATATGTGCCTAAGAGCTATCCTGAATTGGTACCTATATGAACAGGGAATGAACAGATATGATTTTCTTTGAGTCCAAAATCAGAGCATTAATAATATTTGTTGATACTCTGGAGCCAATCCAATGCCCACTGAAGTCTACATATTAATTTCAATAGATCTTGGATTAGAACTCATAAATACATTCAATTGCCTTTGCGTTTATTGCTCTTATTTTTTAAAAACAGAATATGTCAAACTATCAGGGCTCTGGAGCTGTGCTCTGGCTCCGCTCCAGCTCCAGGCAAAAACCTGCAGCTCCACTGCTCCGCTCCAAAGCCCTGCAAACTACAGAATTATAAATTGCATCTACGTTAAAAAAATTAGGTGATATAGTTCGATTGGTTATTAAAGCTAGTATTAAGTGTCAGTGTTTTTTTCTTTTCTATTTTTCTTGCTGCTGTTAAAGATACATGGTTGTATTCTATTTCTTGAAACCTTCTACACCCTCAAAATGAATTTTAACAGGCTCTTACATTAGTTGTTTTATTTAATATAATTAATAGTCTGCCTTTGGAATAAACATGTCATGTAAAGCCAGGTTTATAAAGGTATTTAGGCACCTAACTCCCACTGAAATCAAAGCATGAAATCAATGGGAGTTAGGTGCCTAACCACTTTTAAAAACCTGGTCCTAGAGCCTGTCAGGGAATTGTCAGAATGACTACACAAAGGATACTCAGACCTCAGTGGTTCAGGAGTCAAATTAGTGTTCAACATTACTCAAAAGAACCACAGTAGTGTGAATAACTGGGGAAATATTTAGTTTATATGTACACACACACATTATTCTGACAACAAAGAAGTAAATAACTTAGTGCAAGTTAATAACTTAATTGATGAATAACATAGTAAAAGTATCCTGATTTGCAGATTGGTTAATAACTAAATCACACAGTGTTTTGATCTCATGTCCTGCAAAGAGTCTCAGGAGACACATTAAAGAGCTACTTGCGGCTTGAGAGCCATAGTCTGAGTATCACTGGACTAGACTTTAGGTCATTTTTCTCATTTGTTGCTTTTGTCTCCAAATAGGACTCATGCTCAGAATAACTTTATTGAAGATACTTCCAGGAAATGGCTGAAAATCTCAACACATTCCTAAACAAAGAAGATCTCTATAAAGTTAGCTAACACCTGTAAAACCTGATAACTCTAAATTACAAAATCAGAGTTAAAATATTATATGTAGAAGTGGCTGCTCCGTAAGTCTACTAGATAGATGTCATATCTCTTTGCAAAGTGCCTTTCTTTTAATAAGCCAATTTGTAATGTTCAATAATGATACGTTCTTTTAAAGAAGAAAACGTAGTTGGGGGAAACAATTCTTAAGTTACCCTTTTATCATTATTTTTATTCCCGGTATGAAGTTGAAAACCTTATTCTCTTAGGTATGCACCTGTCTGTGAAAGTACAGGGACCAAGTTATCAGAGCATTGCTAATTCAACTGTATTTGACCTTCGAGGAACAGTTTGTGTCATCATGGAGCAAAAGTGCTGGTGAAACATTTATCTAGATAAAAGACTTCAAGCAGTTAACCTGCTCAGCAGAGGCAATGCAACCAGGCAACAGAATAATGACCTCTACCCAAATGTGCAAGGTATATCAATTTAATACTATGACAGCTAGACAAAAGATGATGGTAGCTCAACAGGAAAACATTAGCAAGGATATAACTCTGGGTACTGTATGTGAACAGAATGATTCCAAAGTATAATGCAGTCTGGTATTTTAACTTATAATAGGGATATTTGAAGCAAATTCATATTTTGGTTTATGCTTCCATTTTAAACACTTCATTTTTCTCTTCCAAGAAAAAAAGTCTGATAAAAGAAATCTACTGTGTGGATAAAAGTTACTACTACTAGTACTTAGAAACAAACACCATCTGCCACTTGATGCAGGAAATGTTGGACGGCTAAGCGATTTCTCACCTAACTTTAATATGACACTAGATTTTAACAAACTAGCAAAACGTGATGAGCCTTGTTAAGCTATCTTAACCAGTTCTAGGAGATACATTAATCACATTTGGTATGCAAGGTTTACAACAACTTGAGTTGTTTAGCATGACCTTCTTCTAAAGGAAAGAGGAACATTACATTGTGTTTTTGCTGTACAGTACATCTTGTATATATAGGTGCCATTCTTTCACTGACATATAGAAAGTTCAGCTTTCCAAATATTTGATTTTAAAGTAGTAGCATGATCAGACCTGCATGTTTATCTAAAGATCTTTACTTTATGACAGAGATTTTAGTCTGTGAGGTTTCCTCTACACATGGCAGGCAGCTGTCAGAACCAGTGTGAAGGGTGAAGGGTCAGTGCAGCTGCTCTGTTAAATCACAGGGTTCCATCAACATCTCAGAATTCCTGCAGAGTGGGAGCTGGGAGACCACAGATTAGAGTACACTGGAGTGTGTATATAAGGTCACTTCACGTCTATCAAAGTGAAATCAAACTGGTAAGCTGTACAATACATTTCACTGTGTTCTGTGTTCAATGAAAGTAGCAGGAAAATGGACATGTGTGTAGCAGACCACAGTTTAACATAAAATTTCACATTGTCTTTTAAACAGATGGATTTATTATTTGCAAAGACATGCTGACTGTATACACATCACATAAATGTGTTGACTGAGAACCCTGTTTCATAAATTCTTCATGTCAGACACTGAAAACATCAAGCACTTGTTTTCCAAGCAATTGTTTTCAATTAGACGGCAGAAGTTAAATAAATATTAAGCATAGGGACCCAGATGTAAATTTAGATGTATTAGTTCTAATAGATGTACTTCAATGCTTTCCCATACTGTGGTCTAATATCTCCCTGATAAACTTCAAATGTATGAAAGCAGTTGTTCTATCATCCTAAGGATCTGTTTCACCTTAAACTGCCTCTGTGACTGCTGGCCCACAAACTCCTCTTACATGTCCTAGGATAGGCAGCTGCTCAGGCTGTTCCTTATCCTAAGAGGGTAAATCTTTTTTGGACAAAACCATGTAGTGCTGATTTGCACATTAGCTACTTGCCCAAACCTTCCCTCTCCCAGGGATGGAGACACAGGGTTTTTCTTACATGAATGCTGGATCAGGATCTTTAGAATCAAGCCCCTTCATCTAGATACACGTATTCTCCCATCATGACAGTATCTGGGCACCTATTGTAGAGCCAGCTGAGCAAAAATGTGTCCCTTGGCAAAACAAAATATAGAGTGGGTATCTGATATGAATAAATTAAATGGACAATAGAGCACAGGATTTTCGTTGGCCGAGCTCTGGAATGTTTGTGACAAAGATCTCCCTAATGGGCAACGCAGAAGCGGAAAATCCCACCTCTGGTGACCATGGGCAGGAGTAGTGTTAGGCAAAGTATACATTGGGAGAGGGTTTTAACCAATTAAATTTGTCTAATTTTAAGATAAAAATGGTGATATTTGAGCAGTTTTATGAAATTTTATTATTTTCCCACAGCAACGTATATTCTACAGCTTGGACAGCTGGAGAAAAAAAAAAGCAAAGCTGAAGGAGCTCTACACCATGTGGTCAATAGGAATCTTGCAAATTCCTCAAGAAAATTTACCAGCCCAGGTGAAAAATAATCCACTAGCCCAGCCTTAGCAAAAACACCAACACACGTTACCGACCCCCATATAACCACCTGTACTCACTCCCACTCACATGCTCCTGGTCACAAACACTCTCACATTTGAATGGATGGATGCAATCACATCCCCTACATGTTCTCTTTCACACACAAACTCTGATCTCTTGCACGTTCACAGGGTTCATGCCAGATGCCCTCTCTCACACATACCTCCCCCACATGTGTTTCTCACAGCAGATAATGATCAAGTCCCACTCCATCAAACTCCACATCTTGGACATGCAATAAAAGCTGTTTTATCTGGTACTTCACCAACCAGAAAACTCTATAAACCACAATTTCTTATCTTAATTGAAATGCTGGTTTATAATCTGGTTGGGGCACGGGAAGGATATGTGGAGCATAGGCACTGGGAGGGAGTTTGGGTGTGGGAAGGGGCTGGTGGCACAGGTTCCCCAATCCGGGGGCTGCTTATCTTGGATGGCTCCCCACAAGTGTCAAGCTGTCCTAGGCTCTGGCTGTTCCTAGGTGAAGATGCGGCAGGTGGCTCTGCACACTATCCGCCCCGAGTGGCAGCTGCACAGCTCCCATTGGCTGGGAACTGAAGCCAATGGGAGCTGCAGGGGCGGCACCTGCAGGTGCGGCACCTGCAGGTGAAGGCAGCATGCGGACTGGCCTGCCACGCAGCGGCGGCTCCAGGCACCAGCGCTCCAAGCTGTGGTGGGGGTATGCCAAGGCGTGGGACCGGCGGAACTCCCACAGGCAAGCCGCCGAATCCGCAGGACCGAGGACCTCCCACAGGCAAGCCACTGAGGACAGCCTGACTGCCGTGCTTGGGGCGGCAAAATAGCTAGAGCTGCCCCTGCTGCCGCACCTTCACCTAGGAGCAGACAGAGCCCGGGACAGGTTGCCATTTGCGGGGACCTGCCCAAGGTGAGTGGGCTCCAGATCTAGCACCCTGCACCCGCTCCCACACCCCAACTCCCTGCTCCAAGCCCCCTCTTGCACCCAAACTCCCTCCCAGAGCCCATGCTCAAAAACCCCTCCAGTACTCCAACCCCCAGTCCTGCACCCCTCGTGCACCCGAACTCTCTCCCTCTTAGTTAACTAGCACTTTTAACCCACCAGTACCCCCCCGTTCCCCATTCCCCCAACATTCTGGATAAAACAACTTTCACTGTACATCCCAGTTCACCCCCATTCATCCTCCATATTCCATCTTGGTCAGCCCTCCATTCACTGACTAGCTGCTGCAAGTGGTTCATGGATAGAGGGTGTTCTTCTGCCATAAGAGCCAGAAAAAGGTAGGTAAGGGGTTGAGTTTTTTAATTTTTTTTCCTGGATGAAAGCTTAGATTCTGAATAAAGCTTCCTATTCATGCTGGGCAAGGAGGATATTTTGCAAGGGTGATCTAGAGGAATAAATACAGGCCCATGTTACAGGATGTTCTAAATTCTATTGCCACTTCTGTCACTGACAGACCTCAATAATCATAGCATCATAGAAATGTAGGGCTGAAAGGGACCTCAAGAAGTCATCTAGTCTAGCCCAGTGCACTGAAGCAAGACCAAGTATAGCTAGATCATCCCTGACAGAGTTTGTTCAAACTGTTCTTAAAAATCTCCAAAGATGAGGATTCTACAACCTCCCTTGGAAACCTATTCCATTACTTAAGTATCCTTATAATTAGAGAGGTTTCCCTCATATTTAACCTAAATCTCCTTTGCTGCAGATTAAGCAGGTTACTTCTTGTCCTATCATCAGTAGATCTGGAGATCAATTGATTACCATCCTTTTTATAACAGCCCTTAATATATTTGAAGATTTATTAGCCCCCCCGCCCCCCAATCTTTTCTCATGACTAAACATGCCCAGTTTTTTAACCTCTCTCATAGGTCAGATTTTCTTTTATCATTTCTGTTGCCCTCCTCTGGACTCTTTCCAGTTTGTCCACATCTTTCCCAAAGAGTGGCATCCATAACCGGACACAGTATACCAGCTGACACCTTCCATGTCTTACACATAATACTCCTGCTAATACATCCCAGAATTTATTCACTTTTTTCACAACTGCACATTGTTGGCTAATGGTAAATTTGTAATCCACTATAACCCCCAGATGCTTTCCACTTGTGTAGAAAGTAAATATAGTTGCTCTCATTTTACAGATGGGGAATATTGAGGCTCTGAGAGATTAGAGCTTTCTGTGACAGATGCTCAGGGATCCCCTTCTCTTCTCCCTCTATACTTTACCTCTGGATAACCTCCTCCGCAAACACAAATTCAACTACCAGACCTATGTGGACAATTCACAGACCTGTCTCTTTCTAGCCAAACAAAAGTTGCAGCCTGTAACTCTTATATCTCCTTTTGAACGGCGAGCTATGAGCTCAAACTCAACATGCCTAAAACATTGCTCTCAATCTTCCCCCACAAGCCTTCCTTCCTACTTCTTTTCTCGATCATTGTGTGCGACACCACCTCCCTGCCTTAACCTCGCTGTCATCTTCAACTCAGACATTTCTCAAGGTCCTCACATCAAGGCTATGTTTAAGTCTTGCAGATTTTTTCTATGCAACACCTCTAATTTATAGCCTTTCCTATCCATCCAGACAGTTAAAACTCCAACCATCTCATGTGGCGAATACTACAATATCCTGTTCTCTGGCCTTGACAAATGTGATCTTGCTCCGCTCATATTCATTCAGAATGCTGCTGCAAAGATCATTTTTCTAGCTTATCACTTTGAACATGTCATCGCTCTCTTTGCATCTCTTCACTGGTTCCCCTTCTTTATCATATCTTATCCCCCTACCATCTCTCATTCAGTATCAAAAGGTCAACCGTGTACGATAATACAAATAAATAACAACAACTTAAACAACATTTCCGAAGTCAGAGAGCAAGTCAGCGTAAGTCGTTAAACCCCTCTGTATCTCAGTCTACCCCTCTGAAACTTCACTAACTGATGATTGCAAATGTCTGCACAAATGCAAAAGATTAAGGCCATGTGGTGGCAGGTGTTGGGAAAAGAATTTAGGATTCCACGGCTCGCAGTCCTGTGTCATTCCTCCAGCCCTTGTGGCTTCAGAGGAGAGATGGGGAATACCACAACGGGCTCCACATTTCCATGAGAAAGCAGCTTTTCAAGTTTTTGCATTCTTCATTTTGAATAATGTTCAATCCCCTGAACTTTAGTGAGAAACTTAAATTCCAAAGTGGAATAGTGAGGAAAGGGGTGCAAAATCATACAAAACAAATTTGGCGAAAAATGTCACAATTATTTGTGAATAATGTTCTCACCAACCTCACTTTCCAACTCAAAGTTTATTTTAAAGCCATCAGGGCCCACAGATGCTTTGCTTCCCTCCAAGAGGATTGCAAACAGGTTTTACTCTAACATCACGGCTCTAATGTTTCTCATGGTTTGTGTGGTACCTGCAGGGAATGATCGAAATTACGGTGCATGGAAGGCATGAAATTCATAAGCATGAATTCCCCGCTTCCCCAATTATTTCTGTAACTCTACCATGCACAGAACAGTTGGCTATTTCTCTTTTCCTGAGTAGTATGCCAATTTTTCCTTTGGGTAGGTCAACCTACTACATAACCAAAACATGCAGCCCAGAAGGCCCCTAATGTAGTTCCAGAAGCATTATAATTACATCAGTTATACTGTAAAGGAAAAAACAATATATCAAAAGAAAGTTCCACAAAACAAATAGCCAAACTTACAAGAAGAATGAATGGCTCAGTGGATTGGTAAGGATATACAGATGTTCATTTCAGGTGACAATGTTTGAATGTGGTGAACATTCAGCAGTTTGTCCAATTCTAGTGGGCAGGGACCATCAACACAATTTGACACCTTGGTTGATAATCTCAAGAGAAGTCAAGGATTAATTGGATCATCAAAATTCAGCTACTCTTTCACTCCTGCCTGTAGTCTGTAGACATAGAATGCATTGGTAGGGCAGCGTGGGTAAGATTCTAGTGGTAATGCTGTATATAGTTTGTTTTAGAAAACTTCAATGGCTCAGTATGATCAAATTTATCTTCCATTAACACTAACGATTCACTAAAAACATTTCAATGACTAATTGCCAAAATAATGTTCTCATTGATAAGGTTAGTAATTGACATTACTAAAATTAAGAACTTTTCAATAATTATGTACTGGGTTCAAGCTCTGCTTATAATTATTCTATTTGGCTGGTAAATGAATACTATTACAAGTCATTATTTACATGTTGTTAGAGGTACATGGCAAATCTAGGTCATACAATTTTATAGTTTGCATATTACTCATTTTCAAAATACATATAGAAAAAAACCTATAACTTCTTTTCCAAAATTAATAAGGGAATCTCTGATTAAGAACTTCCACACAAGCCTGATATTTATTTACTCATTTTATTTTAAAATAAATAAAAAATAAATTTTACCTCAATGTTCAGTGAGACCATGTCCACCAGGATTGTTAGGGTAAAGATATTCAGTCTTTCATTATAGACATACAACTTTTAACAAGAGTGATCTCTAGCTGTTAAACAACGCCTTCTCTGTATACCATATGTGGTAATTTAATCACGCAACGAAATATCTGTACAGCAATCCAGTGATAATATTATACAATGTACACGAATTCAATTAATTTTAGGAAAATGTAGCTTTGAATACTCCTGTTCATTATATCTATATAACAAATAAACTAACCCCTCACTATTCTTCGTGCCTGTTTAAATGCAAACAAAAAAATTGCCAAAAAATCCAGTTATATAAGTTAACTGAGGACAAAAAGTATGTGAAGGTACCTTTGTTAACAACTTTCAAAAGAACATAAAAATAATATTTGTAAATATTAGGAACTTTCCTGGAAAGTCCTTAAGCATAACTAAAAAAAAATCCACTTCAAATTTTCTTTCTGCTTTCACTCTCCTGTATTCCCTTTCTCTCCCCATTTTCCGTCATCTGCTTTGATAAAGACAATGTGTTAGTAAGAAAATTAAGGCTGCAGGGAGGCCTTGTAGTGATAGAGTTTCCATTCAGGCTGAAAAAGTGGGAGATGACTCCCTTAAAAAAGAAATCTAGTCCTGGACTAGAAATAGCATTTCTATATGTAAAAACACTATGGCTTTAAAACCAGATATATCACATTTCCGAAGGACTAGACACAGGGCCTTCGCATGCAACTGGTTAGTGGAGATTCCCCATTTCAAAATTGTGCCAACACTTACATCTATTAGACCATAAAACTGTGACATTTTTTAAGTGCAGAAAAGCATTTTGGAGGTATTTCATCTTTATTAGATTTAATTTTTCTCTCTCCCTGATACAATTGGATTCCTGTCACCTGGCTTTAAGGTGGAGAGAGACAAGAAAAAGTCACAAAATTTGTTTCTAAAAATCTCTAAAACATTTCTAAAATAGTTTTTCATTAAAATATGTATAATATACAGAATACATGATGGTGGGATGAGATATAAAAGTTTTAGCAACATTAATTTGGAATGGTTGTATTATTCACAAGTGGCATAGCTACAAATAAATTATATAGGTTACCCAAAATGATTGCTGATGAAGTCACACCAATATGCATTCCATATACAGCAGTACATTTTCATAACAACACACATACACAAATATGCAAGCCCCTTTACACAAGTACAGTTTAAGCAGGGAAATTTCTGCACATGCTTTGGAGTATCTGTATGCCTAAAATGAGTGCACACGCTCTTCTAAAAACTGTGCCCTGTCCTCTGTGCACTGATCAACTTCTAACTAACTTAAGTATACAGTACACCTCTATCCTGTTATAACACCACCTGTTATAACATGAATTCGGATATAATGCGGTAAAGCAGCGCTCGGGTGGGGGGTGCCTACGCACTCCGGTGAATCAAATCAAGTTTGATATAATGCGGTTTTACCTATAACACAGTAAGATTTTTTGGCTCCCAAGGACAGCATTATATTGAGGTAGAGGTATATATAGATATATATTACAGAACAAATGCACAATTACTGGGGAGAATACTATATTTCATTATAGTTCAACAATGCTGTTGATGGTAATAATAAATTATGCTTGCAAAACAAGGTACTATGCAACATGAGTAAGGATGTCAGAATGTGGTCTATAGCTATTAAACGTGTCCTATTTATTGTGCAAGTTCTTTTCAGTTAGATAAAGCATGTTTTCACAAACTAAATATCATGGATCTGTAAGCAATCAAACAGAATGTGTATGCTAGGTACAACTGTGCATAATGCTTGCAACATAACTCTGGCCTATTGCAATGTTGTTATAACAATCCTGGGTTTTGTTGTGACTGTTGGAACCAAGCCGCATAGGGATCACTGAAGAGTGATCACAAAAATACCTCTCTTTCCCTACTGTCCCTCAAGCAGCAGGAATCAAATAACTATTTCTCAGCTGTCTCTCTTTTAAATAAAAATATCTTCCTCACTATACATGTATCTGTGGCAAGTTGATGTCTATTTCCTCTCTCCTGTTTTGTTTTTTAGATCCCCCAACCTTGGATGATCAGGGTACTGAAACTATAAAGGGTCTGACATGATGTTTTACAAACTTGACTCAGATTCTTTAGGTATGTAAGAATGTTGGTTCAGGAGGACCTTTCTTTTGTTTAAGAAACAAAGGCGTTGAAGAATGATGCAGATAATGGATCACAAATAGAGGTGGTAGGAATGAATCATTATCTAACACCAAATCTAAATACCTTTACTATATAGACTATGACTGTTAGAAATGCTTGCTATGCTTTGCTATTTTTGTGCTAATGACAGATATTTTTAGGTGAGCACAATGAATCCAGAAACACTACTAGACCAAAATTTTTTCCACTTTTCAACAAGTAAAAGTTTTAAAATGTAGCCACTAAACTTCTGAATCAGATGCCTCCATGGATTCAGAGTTGACTACGCTATTGATAACATCCAACCAATACCTCCGTGAAAGAAACATACTTTAGTTGGCTAGGAGTTGATCAATGAACTGATACACTGCAGTTTATGGGCTTGAGTCCTCTCTTGCTAACACTCGTTTTAGATCAGAGTAACACCTTTGGTTTCAGTGGAGACATTCCTGATATCCACCAGGTTAAGAAAGAAGAGAATCAGGCTCTCTGATGTTATATAAAGCATATCAGTGTACATGGACATCTACCTTTATTTGTCTTAAGTGTTCCATATTTTTAAAAAATCAGTTCTGTTCAGCTTTCCACTTTTTTCATCCATGTATCACATGACAATTGCACATAAGCACACAGGATTATAGAATATAAGGGTTGGAAGGGACCTCAGGAGGTCATCTAGACCAATTCCAACTAAATCGTCCCAGCCAAGGCTTTGTCAAGCCTGACCCCTTAAAAACCTCTAAGGAAGGAGATTCCACCACCTTCCTAGGTAACCCATTCCAGTGTTTCCCCACCCTCCTAGTGAAAAAGTTTTTCCTAATATCCAACCCAAAGCTCCTTCACTACAACTTGAGACCACTACTCCTTGTTCTGTCATCTGCTACCAATAAGAACAGTCGAGATCCATCCTCTTTGGAACCCCGTTTCAGGCGGTTGAAAGCAGCTATCAAATCCCCCCTCATTCTTCTCTTCTGCAGACTAAACAATCCCAGTTCCCTCAGCCTCTCTCCCCTCCCCCCTACTCATAACATCTGTACTACTGCCCCCTATCATTTTTTGTGTGCCCTCCGCCTGGACTCTTTCCAATTTTTCCACACTCTCTCTGTATGGGGGCCCAAAATGGACACAGTACTCCCGATGAGGCTCACCAATGTCGACAGAGAGGATATGACCGTCCCTCGAGTCTGCAGGCACTGCCCCCTTACTTTACAGGCCCAAAATGCATTAACCTTCTTGGCAACAAGGCACACTCATAGCCAGGTTTCTGGTCCACTGTAACCGAGGTCCTTTTCTGTAGAACTGCTTCTGCCCTAGCCATGGTCTCTAGTTTGAGCAGTGCAATGTGATTCTTCCGTCCTAAGTACAGGACCCTGCACTTTGGTCCTTGTGAACCTCATCAGAATTTCTTTTGTCCAATCCGTCTCAATTTGTCTAGGTCTCTCTGTATGCTATCCTACCCTCCCAGTGCATCTACTACTCCTCCCAGTTTAAGTGTCATCTGCAAACTTGCTTGAGGGTCGAGTCACACATCTCCAGCATCATAATGAATGTACTGAATAAACTGATCCAGATCCGACCTTGGAACACTCTCTTGAATACGGCTACCACTAGACATGGAGAATAGATGCGCTACCCGTATGTAGCCTGACAATCTAGCCAGCTTTCTATCCATCTTATAGTCCTTCATCCAGCCCATACCTCTTTAACTTGCAGCAACAATACTGTGGGACCATATCAAAGCTTTTCTAAGTCAAGGAATAACACGTCCACTGCTTTCCCCTCATCCACAGAGTCAGTTATTGCCTCATAGAAGGCAATTGTTTAGGCAGGGCATGACTTGCCCTTGGTGAATTCATATTGACTGTTCCTGATCACTTTCCTCTCCTCTAAGTGCTTCAGAATTGATTCCTTGAGGACCTGCTCCATGATTTTCCCAGGGACTGAGGTGAGGCTGACTGGCCTGTAGTTTCCCCGATCCTCCTCCTTCCCCTTTTTTAAAGATGGGCACGACATTAGCCTTTTTCCAATCATTCAGGACCTTCCCCCAATTGCCATGAGTTTTCAAAGATAATGGCCAATGGGTCTACAACCACATCCACCAACTCCTATAGCACCCTCAGATGCAGCGCATCTGGCCCCATGGACTTGTGCTCGTCCAACTTTTCTAAATAGTCCTGAACCACTTCTTTCTCCACAGAGGGCTGGCCACCTCCTCCCCATGCTGTGCTGCCCAGAGCAGTAGTCTGGGAGCTGACCTTGTTCATGAAGACAAAGGCAAAAAAGGCATTGAGTACATTAGTTTTTTCCACATCCTCTGTCACTAGGTTGCCTCCCTCATTCAGTAAGGGGTCCACACCTTCCTTGACTTTCTTCTTGCTGCTAACATACCTAAGAAACCCTTCTTGTTACTCTTAACATCTCTTGCTAGCTACAACTCCAAGTGTGATTTGGCCTTCCTGATTTCACTCCTGCATGCCTGAGCAATATTTTTATAATCCTCCCTGGTTATCTGTTCAATCTTCCACTTTTTGTAAGTTTCTTTTTTGTGTTTAAGATCAGCAAGGAGTTCACTGTTAAGCCAAGCTGGTTGCCTGTCATATTTACTATTCTTTCTACACATCGGGATGGTTTGTTTCTGCAACCTTAATACAGATGCTTAAAAATACAGCAAGCTCGCCTAGACTCCTTTCCCCCTCATGTTATTCTCCCGAGGGATCCATCAGTTCCCTGAGGGAGTCAAAATCTGCTTTTCTGAAGTTCAGAGTCCATATTCTGCTGCTCTCCTTTCTTGTGTCAGGATCCTGAACTCAACCATCTCATGGTCACTGTCTCCCAGGTTCCCATCCACTTTTGCTGTACCTTATAACAAAGGTACAAGCCAATTTGGGCTATGTAACTGCTATTCTAATGCTTAATGCTGTGTATACATAAATACTTGGAATATATATATATATATATATATATATATATATATATATAGTGGGGTAGTATTATCAGCATAATATATACATATAGTATATTAGTCAACAGTACAGTGGAGAGTTAAGTAGTGGCCTAATTCTTCAGGGTCTTGAAAGGGAGAACAAAGATCTTGAATGTGCTGCTGAAGGCAAGGAGAAGCCAGTGTTAGAAATGAAGGAGGGAATGGATGTGGTCCAAAGGGACAGGAAGATGGCTCTGGTGGCAGCATTTTGGACGGATTGGGGGAGGGTTGAAGTTGAGTGTTGGGGTGGAGAGGGAAGAGAAAGTTGTAGAAACTGAGGGCTTGGAAATAGGGTTTGGTGTTGGGAATATGATATGCTGGAAGAACCACAAAAATGCTTGTTTAATGAACAATGCTAGAAATCTTGAGACTCTGAGGGAGTTTATGTAAAAAAGTGGACAGATTACTTCAGCTACAGTGCACAACTGCAGTTAAAAGATCAGAAACCACATTTATCAAAAAGGGTATTTTAAACTCCAGACAGAACAGATTAATTTACAAGTAGTGTAGTTATCTGAAGCTAGTTTTGAGTGTACTTGTGTTTACTACATTTCCTAGTTGTAATCATTTTGCTACTGATCTTTAAATTGTTTTTCTTTATGAACTACAGCCTGGGTTGCTAACATTTATTCCTCTATAATAATGACTGGGAAATGTCTACGTGCAAGATGTCATTTGTTCTCATCAAGTTTCCTGTAGGTTTTGTTTTTGGGCAGTAAAACACAATAATCTTTTAATTAAAAGAATGTGTGTTTGCTACTTTGTAGAAACTAGGAAATGTAGTACATATAGTTAGATAGAGTGTTCTATGCACACCATACTTTGATTAATTGTGATAGCCCCAATTTTGCCAATGAAATTAGTAACAACTAAGCATTGTGTGTTTGTGCTCACAAATTAGGTAGCTAGATGTCCAATTATTACCATTGCATGTGCAAATCACTGCACATGCAATTTAGGTCACTTACACATTTAACAGACTGGCTGGCCTAGTCAAGTGCTCAGACATCTAAGGGTATGTCTACTCAGCAGCTAGGATTTGTGATTCTGATTCCCAGCTCAGGGAGACGTATACGCCCAAGGTCTGCTGGAGCAAATGCCTAAAACAAGCAGCGTGTCTGAGGTAGCACAGGCTGTGGCTTGGACTAGTCACTACAGTACTTACCCAGAGGCTTGAGCAGGATTGTTCTTGGGCAGCTAACTTGAGCCTCTGCTGCTGAAGCCATACTGCTATTTTTAGCACACTTGCTTGAGTGTGTACGGAGAAATCACACTTCCCAGCTGCTGTGTAGACATACCTTAGGTGACCTGAACTGCATTCACAAATATTTATGGGTTGTGTGCACTAAGTTGAGCTTGCAAATTGCAGATGCAGAACAGAAAGCCAGCGTTTAAAAGTTAGTCCCTAAAGGATATCCTGCAAAACTGCACCTATTTTTATCTTCATTTGCTAAACTGTAGGGGAAAAATAGGAGGTAGAGTTGAGACCTTTTAAAAAATTGGGTCCAACGTGTATTAAGAAGATAGTCTGTCTATGTGGGGAGGGCGAGGGAAGACAGTCATCTTCTCAGAGGAGCCATCTTTTATTTGTATTACCCTCAAAACCCTCTTTTCCCACCTCAGAACTTCTTGCTTGTGAAAGTACTGTCGTGGGGGTGGTAGGAGTAGTATACCTGGAGGAAAATTTGATTTAAAGATGACTCAAAATGACATTTTCAATTCTCTACCCTTTTTAGGCAGGCTTATCATGCACAAAAATTAAGATTAAGTGGCAAGGGAGAGATCCCTATCTAACTTTGGTGCCTTGTGACAGAAAAATAGTTGAGAAATAAAGAGAAATTCATTAGTTCCCATATATGTTTCTCCCCTCCCCAGTGAAAACAACCCTAATGTTAGTCGTTAGGTATAGCTTATAGTTTTCAGCAGGCATGACACTAAACCAGCATTTTATGTTTTTAGTTAACAGCAATATGAAGGTGCCAGAAAATATTTGTCAAAACAGTGATGTTTTCCGTTTACTGTTGCTTCCATAGCCAAATGACCGCAAGATCAATCTTGCATTACACCCTTAATGCAAAGCACAAATTTACTGAATATATTGTTCCTGCTGCCAACATATGTTTGCTGAATATTAAATAAAATGTTCACAGATATTAAAAATGTCCAGATAAAAGATTTTTTGATGGGTAAGATTGCTGAAATTCAACATGACTGCCCATTCTTTATGGCAGCCTTGAAGTGTGTAGTTTAAATACTTAATCTTTACAAGATGGTTCTAGACAGCATGGATCTCATACACCTACTTTGTTCTTGCTCTGGCTACATTCGATACAGCAAATATTTCAACCCTGCACCTTTATTCCTATTAGGGTTAAAAAGGTAACCTGCCTTCATAAAGATGATAATTTACTAGGCCTTACTTTTCTCTTGAGTTCTTTTCTCATTTAATTTCACAAAGGCATAATTGCATGTGTCTTGCCATTTTTCCACGTAGACTATCAGGAGAAATATACTATAACAGCAAAATGTGTAATATCAAAATAGTGTGGCACATGTGAAGAATTACTGTACGCAGATGGAAGAAAGATACATGCCCAGATCCTATTCCATGTTTCAAAGCCTGAGGATGTAAACATGTGCAGGTGAGGTCCCACATGGATGTGGGAGGGTACAGACTTCCTCTTGTGTCTGCTGTATGGCTGCTACCCGCTATATGGAAGGGGTGGAAGAATGGTTGGTAGCTCTGTGTAGTTGCAAATCCATCACTGCTTGCTTCTTACCCATCTTCTGATCTGATCCTATGGCTGTCTGGAAGGAGCCTCCATGGAGCACAGTTCGCTGGAATGAGGATGAGGACAGCTGGAATGGGCCACTACATTTTGGGCTTGTTCTTGCTGTGACTTCAACAGAAGCAAGATCACTCCTTTTAACTGTATATTTCACAGATGGTTTGTGTGTCTATTTATTTATTGCAGATTGCATCTATATTCTGAAAAGCAGGTTCTGGAAGAAGTCCCTGACTCTAGAGAAAGTAAGGCACATTTCACAAGACCTGGCTCTAGAGAAAAGTATAATACCATCCAATGGCTAGAAGTAGAAACTAGACAAATTCAGAGTGGAAATAAGGCATAAACTTTTAATGGCGAGAATAATTAATCATTGGAACAATTTACCAAGGGTTATGGTGCATTCTCCATCGACAATTTTAAATCAAGATTGCACGTTTTTCTAAATGATGTGCTTAAGGAATTATTTTGGGGATGTTCTATGGTCTGTGTTATACAGGAGATTAGACAACATGATCACAAGAGTTCCTTCTAGCCTTAGAATATATGAATCCATGAGAGGTGCAAAATTACTCTTTCACCTCAGTAGAAAGTAGGCAGTTGTTATGCTGTTGTTTTCTCCCTTGAGCTTTCTATCTTGAAGGGTGATTGGAGGAAAGTTTTGAATTCTGGTGGGGTCTTCAGAGGAGCTCAGCCATCAGGAGCAGTATGGAAAAACTACTGAATTAGCACACTCATCAGTTGAGCAGTTCCCAACAAGTGCAGCAACCTCCCCTGGTGGTCTTATGCCACTGGGGACCTATACCACAGTCTGTGTTAACATATTATGGTGAATTAAGCATTAGTCTGCCCCATCGACTATTTTAAGTTATGTGGAAGTAGGGATACACTCAAGCAGCACAATTCAGAGCTCGATTTCAAACACCACAAAGTTAGAGTTTACTTGGATTTGGGATTTTGGTTTGTTTGGCCAATTATAAAGATAGAAACTATTTGACAGATGGATCTGGGATTCAGACCACCGCTGAAATTCCTGGAGTTTAGTACAAGAGATTTATTTTCAGCACGTAGTGTATTATTCAAGTCTACTGTAAAATCATGGAGGGTAGGGGATGTGGAAGGATAGGCAATAGTGGGAACAATAAACAAATGAAAAAGAGTATGTCAGGAAAAAGAAAACAACAATCCCAAAATCTTGCCAAACATCAGAACAACTGGCAATTGAACTGAATGGCAGGGTCTGATAATTTCCAAATTTTTCCGTATGCAAATAATAACAATAATTTACTGGGAAGCTATACACATTGTGCATTGTCTGGTTACAGTCTATATGTTTCCCAGCCTTCCTTATGGTTGATAGAATAAATTTACTGTGTGCTAGAAGCTTCTTTTTTGCTGACAGAAACCAACTACACTTTTTTTTTCTTTTAAACGAACCAGTGTACTTTTCACTCCATAAATCTCATATTACTTCCTTCCTTTCCAGTTATTCTTCATCAAATTGGGAGGCGTTCTTAGCAAAAGTGGACTATGGTAGCAGAAGTAAAACAGCAAATCAGGATGGAAGCTGCATGAGGAAAGTAAATCAAACAAAAGCAACAAGGTCATTGTGATCTAACAAGATTTGTGGGGAAAGTAAGGTGCATGTAGATTTAATACAGAGCTGGATAAACATTACATTAAGGAAAATAGTATTAAAAATAGGCTAAACACTAACAGATGATTTGGGAAATTAAGTACTAGTTTATATTCAAGATAGAAAGAGGCTGCCAGATTTGCAAGTTTCAAATGAGATGCAAGTTGGAATAACAAGTGATAATGAAATACAAACACATAACCTTAAAGGTAGAAAATGTGGAACAACTTAATTAAGGAAAAAACACAATCTCTTTGGCACTGAAACAGAAACTTGCCTTGCAAAATCTCAACTGTAATGCAAACCTTTCCAAACAAATATTTGAAAAATTCCTTCAGCTGGTTTTAAGTGATACGAGTACAAAACAAATTCAAATGTCACTGGCTGTGGAAGCATCTGGTGTGTATGTATAATTTTTAAAAGCTGCTGTAGTTTCAATGAGAAATTTGGCGAGCACTTAGTATAATAAAATACTGGCATTTTTTCAGACTTTCCAGAATGGTTTGAATATGTATTTTTAAAATACTTGCAGAGTCATGTAGACATGTAAAAAGATGTAACTATGATATTATTTGGGTCGGATGCAAAGCCTGGCCAGCGTATCTTAAAAGGATATTATAGAAAAAAAGAGGGTGCTGAATTTGCAAGCAAGTTTCACACATTATGTATGAATATAAATGTGAACAGTAGGTGATAATGAAATACAAGCAAGTAAATGCACTTGATAGATCAGTGATCTTTGGAAGATGAGTTGGGGGCGGGGGGAGGGCTTGAAGGGAAGGAGGAATGTCACATTAAATGTACCTCTGAAAAGTTAAAGTTGTAGCTAGGTAGACTTAATAATAAAAGAAAATACACACGAAGAAAGGGATCTTGGCCACAATGAATGATCCCAGGAAGGTGTGGAGGCAGAAAGTATAAGACAAGGGGAGATAATGCTTCCATTATACAAAACAACAGTTAGGCCTCATATGAAATACTGGGGATTATACTGGTCACCAAGTTTAACAAAGATTTCCAAGTCTTAGAAAAAGTCCAGAGGGTGTCCCACAAGACACACATAGTATCTGAATAGAAATCACTCCTTCTGGGGAATGGCTCAAGAAAATGGATATGCTTGGTTTAGAAAAACACATGCTTGAAAGATTTGTAAATAGTGGTATTGTACAAATATAGGAAGGGGCCACACAGCAAATAGGGAATCCACTCAGTTTCATTATAGGATCATAGTACCACCTGTGGACATGAATTATGAGGAAGAAAATTAGATGAGATATCAGAAAGAGCTTTTTCACTCAAAGGCTTCTTAGAATACACAGCCCAGGCTTCTCTGATTTTACCTTCCAAATGGCAGTGGATGGGCTAGAAGGGCAAATATTTCTCTTCATCTCAGTTATTCTTGCTCCTAACCTGCCTGCCCATTCAAAAAATAATAATTAAAATTTCTTTAAATTGGAGTATTACACACATGCCCCCACCCCACAACAAACTGGGACACTTTCTTCAGAATAGTTTGAGTTTATTGGAGACAAACTACACAATATGGAAAAAGAGTTGCCATTACATACAGATTTATCTGATAGGATCTATACATGGCAGGCATCTATTCCAGGATCATGCTGGTGAGGTCTGCGCTCCTCCTTTTTCCCATTAGAAGTGGCTTTGCCATGGCAAGCAGAAGCAGAGTTTGATGGCCTATCACGGCCTTCACTGCACTTCAAGGATTTTCAGATTGTTTTATTACAAAGTGGGTTTAAAAAAATAAAGCTCAATAAATACAAAAAGTGTAAATAATTAATATTATGGCAAAAATTGACCACAGACAGGCACTTAAGAGTTAAGGCTGTTAATGTGATTGCGCTTCACAACCTTACACATACATTGTTCTTTCACACAAAACTGATGCTCCATATTTGGTTTATCTTCAGTCTGAATATTTCGATTCCTAGCCCCAGGGTAGGGGGCATGTCTGGGTAAAAAGAGGCATGGCAGGGGCATTCCCGTGCCCTAGCTAATACCTGGCTTTTGGAATGATTGCTGGAGACCTATAGTAGCTGCCAAAAAATCAGGGGAATCTCCAGGCAGCTATAATCTGCAGCAGGAGATCAGCCTGGCTTTGAGTTGGTTGAGGATTGAGGACCTACTGCCACCTTTGCCAAATATATTTTAGATGGCATGTAATGGAAATATATAGGACTTATGGTACATTAGAAGCTGAACATGAAATATAACAAGGAAGATCAATCTTTAAAAGATATACGTAACATATAATTGCCATTTATTTGAAGAGATTCTCAGCAGTATCTATATTCTATGTGTATAACATTACAGAACATTACAGGGAAGGATTTTAGAAACAGGCATTCTCAAATGTTTTTTCAACTAGCTCTCAGGCAGGTTGTGACACTCAAAGGGTTAATTACACAGCTGAGTGTCAGCTTCATTTACTGCTGAGAGGAGAATGTTGTAATTTTTTGGATTTATGAATTGCTTAGGTCAGTTAGCATCTTGTGCACAACAGACTCTGTCTAGATCTATTCCTTACCTGCTGGGCAGAGACAATTCCCTTCACACTTGGAACCCTGAAGCCCTTTAAGCTGCTTGCTCTGTAACCTTGGCAGCTGGGCCTAACACAATTCTTCATCTTTTCCAACTGGGCCTCACTAAATAAAAACTATGGTGCCTTGTTAGCCAACAACTGAGCGTGAAATCATGACATTGCAATCCCCTACTCCACAAGTCAATCAATTTTTTTCATTACAGATTTGTACGCTAGGGTCAAGAAGAAGAAAAAATGTATGGAACAAAATGCACACAACAGAACAACAAGGGGGAAAAAATAAACCCCACGCTCCATGCTGTAAATTTATTTCTATTGTAAAAAGTTTATTAGTGGATCAGAAAAATACTTTTGATATAGCTCACAGATATGAATCCTCTTGTTTAAGGTTGTCCTTTGAATGCCGCGTAAGATATACTACACTGAACTGTTTACAACAGGTCCTAAATCATTACTGATAGTACAGTGTTTAGCATCCTAAAGTTTTACTATTACTTTAAAAACAACAGATTTTAACATTAAGTTGTGGGTAAATGTAAGTGACAGACAGGGTTTAAACTGCTAAATTTCCTGGATAATATTTTTATAGTATCAGTAGTTGAGATTAAACAATTAGTTACAAGAAGGATTAGATAAGGGTTTGCTGGCTAAAATGATAGAACTTTAGCTTAAGAGTCTGCTCTACAATTACAACCACATCAGGAAACTTGTTTACAATATAGTTGTACCCTGGCCCAGTTAAAGCAAGGTTTTAATTTTGTATTGTATGGTACATAGTATCTTAGCTGCTTTCCTGAATCACGTTAAAGCCTTAGCCCAAGCCTTAGATTTGAATAAACTTCCAAACCTCGTATCTTAACATGCCTGAACCATAGACTTACGTAAGGTTTTGTCATAGTTCAATAACACAGTTATGGCTCCATCTACATTGTAGATTGGAACTAAGTTTTTACGAGGCATGCTTTAACCCAATGTGTTTGTAACAGAAGTACAGACAGGGGGCAAAGGCCATAATATGAGACCCACTGATACATGCTCAATGCCTCCATCTTAATTTCTAACAAAATTCACAAACCCACCACACATCCTCTGTGCAGCAAGACACCAAATACACATTACTGGGGCAATAGAAAACCCAGTATGTTTTACAAAATCTGGACTCTACAATTATGGAAAATTTCAACACTTAAAATAATTTCTACAAAATCTAAAATTGTTAAAGTTAGCAATGTTCTATTGTGAAGAGAGCCTTCTACATGGGAATGTTCATAAAGCTCTGTTGCCTGATAGCCTGTTCTTGCAGAAAATTCTTTTCAGACAAACAATAGCAGTGTGAAACGTGAACCTAACTCAGTGATATGTAAAAGCAGCAAAGAATTCTGTGGCACCTTATAGACTAACAGATGTTTTGGAGCATGAGCTTTCGTCGGTGAATACCCACTTTGTCAGATGCATCTAATTCTAATGTACTTTATAGACTAACGTCTGTTAGTCTATACGGTGCCACAGGATTCTTTGCTGCTTTTACAGATCCAGACTAACACGGCTACCCCTCTGACACTTAACTCAGTGATATGTTACCTTCAAAGTCCAACTGGGGAACACATAAATGCTGGCAAATTTTTGGTGGTAAATAAATAATAAGTAATATTAAACAACAACAACTTATGACCCTTTATCTGAGACAGAACTACCCCTTATGTCCATGGGGATTTAGGACAGTCCTGTATAGGGTCCAAGGACCCACTTATTCAATTCAAGTCATTTTCAAAAAGCCCTGGGCCAAATTAAGAAACCCTCATGAAGCCAGTGGGATTTAGAACAGGGGATGAATTTGGATCCACATCTTTAGGCTCTTTCTTCCTCTCTTATAAAATCCACTTTTTTCTTCAAAGAAGGATGTTGTTGTCTCACTGCTGAGGCTGGAAGATGCCCATTCATCCTTGGAATTCTACCATTTTATTTCTCGTATCTCCTTCTGTAGCAGTCACAACTGACAATGGGGAATGTCCATTTCTTATTTATTTTTTTAACTACCCCTACAAGCTGGCAAGATAGTGCTGTGGAATTGAAAGACCAACACTTAACTCACAGATGCCTTTGTATGACCTAGAACTCGATTCTTCTCTTACACACACTACTTTTAAACTGGCATAACTCCACTGACCTCAGTGGAGTTATTCCTGATTAGACTCATGTTGGCATGAAGAGAATCAGAATCATCACCACTCGCAGAAATGGAGGTTGAATCTATGCTGAAGATTGATAAGATCGTCCACTGTGCTACATTAAAAAGAGACAGTATCACCATAAGTTAATTCAGTTTTATAGCATTTTACTAAAAATTTGAGATTCTCAAACAGCAAAAGTACAAAAGAAGTCAACAAAATGTCAACGTTTTTCCCCTACAAGTTTCCATTTGTTTACCAAAGGTCCAGGTATAGGCTGAAAAAGAGACCAGCTCATCTCTAACTCCTGGCTACTGTTCACAAAAAAGCAGAGGAGGAAAAAATTAAGTACTAATAAATCTTATTTATATAGGGCTATCTGCCAATGGTACCCAAAGCACTTCACTGAAAGAAGCACAGAAAAATACCATTCCAGGTTAAAATGACTGAAAATCCTACCAGATTAAAAATAGATCAAATAAATCACAATGCAGCTGGAAAACGTATTCAGGAGGTGCTGATGGTGACTCTACAGTTGCAGTGGAATTAGCAAATAAAGAGGACTCTATATCCTCTTTTAAAGAAGCCAAACCTCTGGTATGTGTCAAGTCCCACAGTATGGTATTCCCAAGACATAAGGCAGCAGAAACAGATCCCGTATGAGCTATACCACTTACGCTCTTGCAAGTTTTTGAGATCAATAGCCCCAAGTCTATTAACCTCAAAGGACAAAAGGATATTCAGTAAAAGATGCCAAAAATTCAGAAAGTTGCTTAGAATCCAGGACTCTAACCCTTTTAAAATTATTTACAAATTTTTGAAGTCTATCCATGTGCCAACAAGCTGTCAATAGCACATATAGAGCAGCAGATAGGTAAAATGCCTGCTGCCCACCCTGGCAATTAGTGTAATGTTGCACTGCATACTAGCTTCAGACAATAGATCAACCTTTTGGAAAACCCATTACAGAGTGCCCAAAATTAATCTGATTTGGTTCCCCCCCCACCCCGCATTTTACATATACAGCATATTTTCAACTCTCATCTGGTTTTTTTTTTTTTTTTATATTAATTACCTCAAATTATAAAATTTTCCAAAAGTTCAAGAAAGGAGAAATAAAAGATTTTCTGTGGCCCTTCTTCCCCTAGCCACATCAAAAAGAAATGCTTCATCAAACTGCAATTGCAGAGATTTGCTTCAAATTTAGTTCGCACCTGGAAATTTATTTTGTTCAAAACAGTACGTGTTATGATTTTGTACATAGGAATAGTTGTTTCAATCTCAGGAAATTTGTAGGCATTATGGTTTAGAAGCTGATTTCCAGTGTACAACACTAGAATTCCCCAACTAACTGCTCCTAAGAACTCAAGTGGCTCCTAAGATTTCTTGCTGAAGTCTTCCTTGTAATGAATTGGCACATGAGTTTCTATGTCTTTTTTATGTCGCAGTTGGATTGGGATGTGAATGTGTTTCCTTCAAGTTAAGGCTGCATAATCCCCTGAGATACAGAGATGTGATGATTGGTGAAAGGGTCTCCAAATACTGAAGGTGTTTAATTGACTTACTTGATTTGTGCTTTGAGGTTTGATTCTTCACTCAGATTGTCCCGTTTCTTGGGGATGATGAAAAAGATTGCGTATCCCAAAGGAACACCACAAGAGACAACAGGCTTAATGACTGCTGTGTCAGACTGATGTATGGAAAGTGGAATGTCTTCAGTTTTCTGGGGATCTCTTGGTCTTGAGAACTGATGGAACCATCTTGACAGATTCCAGGCGAGTGCCAGAACATAGCTGCTGTATATTATTTCAAACATCCATTTGTCTGAAAGGTTGAAATTTGTATTCAGGTGTATCAGGCAGTTATTGCATAGCCTTCTGCATCAAGATGTCCTCTGACTACTCTGGTCTTTTTGGATACCTAGACTGTGGCTTCCCGCAAAAGTCTTCCTTTCTTTATCACTATAGAAGCTGGCTACGTGGTAAAGAAATCCAGGTTTGGTGGTTTTTAGTCACAGATGCCTGCATGTTATCACAGAACTAGTGAATTATCTAAGTGAGTATACCATAAAGGAATGACATTTTCATCAGAAGGGGACCTTACTTGTCTTTGCAGGCAGCAATCTTTCTAAATGCTTTGCAAACCAGCAACAATGAATCTGGAAAATCATACAGGGGATGAAAAGGTCCAACTGTATCTTCTTGAGTGTGCTACCACTGAGGAAAATGTTCCCTTCCTAGGAAGTTATGGAGTCATTTGTGTCAGCTGCCATCGAGTCCACACTGGAGAAAGTTCCTTTGGTCTTTTTCTATTATATTTGATTGATCCCATTTCGTTTTTAAATCTCCAAAAGAAATACTGAGTTTGAAAACTAAGAGCCCTGATTACGAGCTCTGACAGTCTTAAGCGTATCTGAGGCATTTGCTCTCTTCCTGGATTTGAAGGGTTGTTTTGCCTAGTCTTACTGGCTGGCCTTGTCCTCTCAACATTAAATTCATCCAGATTCAGAGCTCCAGGTTGTGAGGGATTGTAGCTGTAATAATGCAAACAGCTGTAATAATACCACCATTAGAGTCCATGGGGTATAACTTTTACTAACCTTGACCCATATCATGTGCCTGAAGCCAGGGACTTAGTAGCACTCCTGCATATACCACTTCTATTCAATACCTGTCCATCACTACCTTTGTTACTGATTGATGGTGTCCATTGGAGGGATTTAGTTAATTCTGGAAATATTTGCTTGTTAGAGACAGAGTCACTCACTCCGCTGATTATGGAGTTCAAGTCCAATACAGCTGAAGCAGCGCTCTGGGACATTACTGTCATCTGCAGGTGCAAGGACTTTGCCTGCTTGCCTCTGACAGCATTCCCAAGGAAAGCGAGACCTGGCTTTTCCATCATCCTTGTGGTTGGGGCCCTCCTCTGCTCACCACAGTCAGTGTTCCCTTAGATGAGAGTGATGGGACCTTGCTTGTCACTGTCTACATGGGTGGGGACACTGCCTGCTCTGTTTGTTGCTCTGGGCAAGAGTACGAAGCCCTGGCAGTTATCATTTGTTCGCATACATGGGAACCCCGCCTACTTGCCCCTAATGGTGTTCCTCCTTTAGCTTCATCCTTTTGGATTCCCATTGTCCTGAGATTCACATGTGGTGGACAGAGCTCACTGGAAAAGGTTGTGTGACGATCTTGGGGTTCATTAAATAACAAATGGTGAATGAGAAAGGAATAAAACTTTAATAAAACAAACTGGAGAATGTCTTTGGTGAACTGTGTTCCCAGCTCCTGTCTCCAGAGCACATCTCCAAATTCCCACACTCACAACACAGTCCCTTACCAGGGAGCATCTCCAAATCACAATCTTTCATAAACATCTCTCTACAAGTTGGTTTCAGGAAGAGTAGAGATGATATTTTGCCTTTGGTCTGGTATGCTTAGCTTTTCATTCCATTATGAGCAGCTACCCAACAGAGGAAGTAGAGAATTCAGAACTGCGGTAGCAAAGCCAATTAAATTAAGCCTGCAATAGGCCCCAAAGTATGTCTCTACCAAGAAAAGAGTTAAATATAGATAAATTCCTGTTTTGTGAGACCTTTCATTTTAACGGACTCCAAAACCTCTGAAAGTACAGACCAGCGGAGGAAGGATACTCTGCGCAGTGAAACAAGAATGGATACAGTTTGAGAGAGAAGTGGACAACTGATATGTTTGAGGCTGGCATCATGGGGTAAATAGAGAAGATGGAGGAACAGTATGTTTCAGATATGAGGTCCTTTATGCAATACATTAAGTTAGCTTCACTTGCTCAACACTGGAAACTCAGCTTTACCCTTTGAACTCACAATAATGCACTATTGAACTCCTATTCAAATACTACATAAAATAACTGGCATATAAATTGTCTTTTTATTTGAATATTGGTAATTTGATAAGCTAACACTTGCTCTGCCAAGAGATTGCTTGACACCAGGTAAGTGGGAATTAAAACACACGAAGTGCAAATGAAAACAGTGTTGCCTTCTCACTTTCTACTGCTTACCACTGTAAAAAAAAAAAAAATCAAGCAGAGATAGGTATCTTTACCACATTATGAAATATGTAGAGTATAACAAAATAAGTTTCTTGTGGGGGGGGAGGGAAACTACCTCACTGGATTAAGGACTCAAATGCAGTGCTGTCATGCCAAGAAAAAAATGCTTTGTCTGCTTATTTTTCTGTTGAAGTTTTCAAAATAATTACGGCTAAATGAAGTTCAATAGATTTTTGTTAGCTTTATCAGTATATGAAAATGTTTCCAGTTATCATCATAATGTGAAATTACATTAAAAGTAAACGTTCATGGAATACAGCGTATTAACATCTTTCCCCGCAGAGCATTATGTTTTCAATATATTTGCTATTTTAAAAATTTTGTCTGCTTAAGGTAGCTAGAACGTCTTCTTACATGATACAGTAAATCAGTAATTGCTCAAGACCCATGCCTATAAATGACTATGTGACTGGACCATTTGAATGTCACAGGATCTGTGTGAAAGGATCCCATGACTGATCTGAACAAGGTGGCTGATTCTATGTGTACAAATATGACAGTCTGCCAAGATGGAAACAGGGATTGAGAGATTGTAAACTCTTTGTGGCAGGGACTGTCATTTAATAAGCAACTGTAGAGTATACAATAGGACCTAGGCCTTGGCTACACTTGCAGGTGTGCAGCGCTGGGAGTTACAGCTGTGTAGGGAAAGCGCTGCAGTGTGGCCACACTGACAGCTACCAGCGCTGCAGTGTGCCCATATTTGCAGCATTTGCAGTGCTGTTGGGAGTGGTGCAATATGGGCAGCTATCCCACAGAGCACCTCGTCCCATTTTGGCGCCGTGGGTTGTGGGAAGGGGGCAGAGAGTGTGGGTCATTCTGCTTCCTGTCCCAATGCCCCGTGATGCATCGCTTCACATCCCAGCAATCTCTGTTTTTCCGTCCACGTTTGGTGCCATCTTGAGTCTCTCAATGGTTTCTGTGCAGCGTGATTTCTGTGGAAAATGGAGCCCGAACTGCTGAGCAGTATGCTGATGAGTGTCGCCAGCACATCACGTTTGGCAGTTGAGCTATTCCTTAAGATCCAAAGTGATGAGGAGTCCAACGATGATTGCGAGTCGCCTGATGTGTACGACACTAAATTGCTTCTCGTATTCACGGAAATGCTCAGCACCATGGAACGCCACTTTTGGGTTTGGGAAACAAGCACTGAGTGGTGGGATCACATCATCATGGAAGTCTGGGATGACAATCAGTGGCTGCAGAACTTAAACCACTTTCATGGGACTGTGTGCTGAGCTCGGCCCAACCCTGTGGTGCAAGGACACGAGATTGAGAGCTGCCCTGCCAGTGGAGAAGCGGGTGGCTATTGCAATCTGGAAGCTGGCAACTCCAGACAGATACCGATCGGTCGGAAACCAGTTTGGAGTGGGAAAGTTGACCGTTGGAATCGTTTTGATGCAAGTTTGCAGGGCCATTAATTGTATTTGCTAAGAAGAACCGTGACTCTGAGGAACGGGCAGGACATTGTGGATGGCTTTGCACAAATGGGTTTCCTAACTGTGGAGGGCGATAGATGGGACCTGTATTCCTATTCTGGAATACCCCGCCTAGCATCCGAGTTTGTTAGCGAAGGAGTATTTCTCTATGGTTCTCCAGGTGCTTGTGGACCACCGTGGACGTTTCATGACATTAACACAGCTGGCCTGGAAAGGTGCATGATGCACGCATCTTTCGGACATCAGCCTGTTTAGGAAGCTGCAGGCAGGGACTTTTTTCCCAGACGGAAGTCACAGTAGGGGACGTTGAAATGCCCATTGTGATCCTTGGAGACCCCGCTTACGCCCGTTAATGCCTTTGGCTCATGAAACATATACAGGGAAGCTTGACAGGAGCAAGGAATACTTAACTACAGCGAGC
>NC_133770.1:47849539-47871223 GCF_003597395.2 Chelonoidis abingdonii | reverse complement strand
GGTGCAAACTGCCAGGCCTAATTAAAAGCCTGCAATAAGGCCCAAAGTAATGTCTCTTACCAAGAAAAGAGTTAATAATAAGTAAATTCCTGTTTGTGAGACCTTTCATTTTAACAGGACTCCAAAACCTCTGAAAGTACAGACCAGCGGGAGGAAGGATACTTCTGCGGAAACAAGAATGGATCACGTCTATGAGAGAAGTGGACAACTGATAGTTGTTGAGCGGCTGGCATCATCAAGGGGTGAAAAGAGAAGATGGAAGGAACGTATTTCAGAATATATTGGAGGTCCTTTCTGTCAATTACACATTGAAGTTCAGCTTCTTCATAAGCCTGGATCCTTCACTCACTTGGAACTCAGCCTTCCACCCTTGAATCACAATAATGCACTCATTGAAGCATCTCCTACATTCAAATCACCTACATAATACAACTAAACTGGCATATACAGTTGTCTTTTATTTGAATATTGGGTAATTGGTAACTAACACGCTTGTCGTGCTCTGCCAAGAGATGTCTTGACACCAGGATAAGTGGAATTTAAAACACACGAAGTGCAAAGAAAACAGTGTCTGCCTTCACTCACTTTCAATACGGTGCCTCTACGCACTCGTAACAAAAAAAAAAAATCAAGCAGAGACTAGCTATCTTACACATTATGAAATATGTACGATTATAACAAAATAAGTTTTGTTGGGGGGTCAGGAAACACCTCACTGGCCTAAGGACTCAAATGCAGTGCTGTCAGCCAAGAAAAAAAATGCTTGTCTGCTTATTTCTCTGTGAAGTTTTAAATAATTAACTGGCTAAATGAATCAATAGCATTGTGTTAGCTTTATCCAGTATATTGAAAATGTTCTCAGTTATCTTCATAATGTGAATTCACTATTAGAGAACGATAAGACCGAGTTCGAGAGTGGAACTACGAGGTTTCTTGATATATTTCTGCTTCCGCATGTAGCGCGTAAACTGTACTCGTTTTCAAAATACCAGCATATTTGCCTACATATTTTCTAAATATCACTGCTCTGTATAGGCTCGCAATAGAAACGTGGAGACATATCATATAGACATGACTACACTCAATCGTGGCTACCATTGCCTCTCGACGAACGGCCGAATCCCTTGCTCAAGGATCCTATCTCGCTGAGCTGGACCCAGTTAATGTCACAGGATCATGATACGTGAAGAGGGACATCCCATGAAGCTGTAGGTGCCGAACAAGAGCTGTGGCTGATTCTAGGTGTTGGTACAATACATGAGACAGTGTCTCCATAGACATCTGGGAAACTGAAGGGTGAGTTATGTAGGAAATTGTTAACCTGAGTGCTGTCGTTGTGTGCAGCGAAACTGTCAATCTAAAAATAAGCAAACTGTAGAGTAACAATAGGACCTAAGGGGCCTTGGCTTACACTTGCTAAGAGATTGAGCAACGAAATCAGAGGGAAAGAGGAATTATTCACAGCTTGTGTAGGGAAAGCGCTGGCAGGTTAAAAAATGTGGGAGCCAGACGGGCGTTGGACCACGAAGCTGAGCACAGTCCCACCCTCAGTCGCTGTGAGCTATGCGAAGTGTGAGCTCACATTATTCGGTGTCAGCATTTGCCAGTGTCTTATGGTTGGGGGAGTGATTGCTGGTAGGCACATGCCTCTAGTGAATTATCGCATGACCTCTGATGTCCTCCACAGAGCAAATCCTCGTCCTGTTCACGAGTGTTCTTGGCGCGCGCGGTTGGGTGAAGTATCTAGGAGTGCAAGGGGCAGGTGAAGAAGTGTTGGGCATGTGCTGCTTCGATGATATACGCCTCAATGCCCCGATTTTGAATCGAGATCGCTGCACATTGCGCTCGCTGGCATAAACTCTCTGTTTGTTTATTTTGCACGAGATACACTGAACAGTTTTTTATATTGGTGCCATCTTTGAGTAAGTCCTGATGGTTTCTGTTGCCCAGCGGTTGATTTCCTGTCTAGGATAAAAATGCAGAGGCAGTCTTTAGAGGCCCGAACTAGACTGGTCTTGATTCTTAGCCCAGAATGATCGCCTGTGATGAGCTCACTGTTTTCGGCCAGCAGCATCACTGTGCAGTCTGAGTCTATCCTTAAGATCGCAAAGTATCGATAGGAGTGTGCTATTCTTATCTATGTCAGTATTGCGAGTTCGCGCACTGATGGTGGACGACTACAATTGCCTTAGCTCGATATTCAACGAAATGCTCACACATTTGGAACGCGCACTTTTGGGTATTGGGAAACAACACTGAGTGGTGGGATTACATATCATCATGGAGAAGTCTGGCAGCATGACATCAGTGGCTCAACTCTAAGCCATATCCATGGACTGTGTGTCTGAGGCTAGCGCTGCCCAACCCTGTGGTGCCAAGAGCGAACACGAGATTGAGGGAAGCCTGCCCACTGCCAGTGGAGATATGCGGTGTGGCTATTGTGCATCTGGAAAGCTGGCAACTTCCCAGACTATGATTAAGCACAGGGATCGACGGTGCTTTAGATATAATACACAGTCATTGGAGGTGGGGCAAAGTTGACCGTTGAGAAGATCGTTTATTGATGCAAGTATTGCAGGGACCCATTAATTATGCTGATAGTCTCTACAACAAAATCACGGATTCTGAAGGAACCGTGACTCTAGAGATCAATTGGTGATTGGGCTTTTGCACATAATGGGTTTCCCAACTGGTGGAGGGCATAGATGGGACCATGTATTCCTATTCTGGAATACCCCCCGCCTAGCCATCGATATTGTTAATCGGTAAGGAAGTATTTTCCTATGGTTCTCCAAGGATTGCTTGTGGACCACCGTGAGGTTTCATGACATCTAACACAGGCCTGGAAAGGCTGCATGATGCACGCATCTTTCGGAACAAAGCCTGTTCAGCGACGCTGCAAGGCAGGACTTTTTTCCCAGGACCGGAGAGATCACAGCAGTTACGCGCGGACGTTGAAAATGGCCCATTGTGATCCTTTGGAGACCCGCTATTGACAGCCGGTTAATGCCATTTATCGGCTCAGTAATACATATACAGAAGCTTGACAGGAGCCAAGAGGAATACTTACAACTAACAGCTGAGCCGGTGGCTCGCTTTTGCGACATCTGATGAGTGTGATGCTGATAACTGGCCGTGTTTAATAGGGGGGCGTGGAGATCCTGTATACGATAGTTAGACCTGGGAAACAAGCTAGAGTCCTAGCAGTTTATTATACGGCGCAGTCAGTGCTGTTACCCTCACATTCAATATGTGAAGGAAAGGGTAAACATTCAGTCAGTTCCATGGACTCTTCTGAGGTTCAACACCTGGAAGGCTGCAATTTGCACAGCCAGAGAGCAGGGCTACCAGAGAGGCCCAAGCACAGGGCTTCAGGGTATTAGGAATGCCTTTGATGGGAGGATTTGAGGCGAAAACCACACAGTAATTTTGGTGGCTCTGCACGGGAGTAAAGTAGCATGTCATAAATGTTAGTAGAATCTGTTTTTCCTAAGTCTGATATTCCAGTGAGCCTTGTTTCTTTCCCTGGGCTAAGGGTTATCTTTTTAACTTTCATAGCCAATAATTAAAGACATGCTCTCTCACAATAGCCAAGAGATTCGATAATTTATTGAAAAGAAAATATTCATTTATGACAGGACATAAACATGAATTTTGAGGGAATCCTCAAAAGGGCAGGGGGTGCAGCGGTGGGGGAAACATGTACAGTCACAGGGATTTGAATTTTTGTCATGTCAGGAGTGCTGTGCAATGACGTCGCTGCACTTCAGGATGCGCTATACATTGGTGAAATGTGTGGACTGAGTGCATGAGGTAAGGGGTCTTGATTGCTCAGGCGCTTGGTGGGAACGTACAGGTGTTGGAGGCAGCTTGTTGGTGGTAAAGACCTGATGCTGGGGGAAAGAGGGTTTTGAGCTTGGCACAATGGGCCAAGAAGGCTTCGGGAACCGGGGGCGCTGCACTGTAAATCTGCTTTACTGCCTGCATGGGGCTACAAGCGCCGTCTGGATAAGGTACTAGCTTGCGCTCCAGAATGGCTAGATTCAGCTGCTTTGTTGCTTTTCTTTCCTGCCACTGCTCATTTTCTAGCGTGGATCCTGCTTTCCCTTTTCCCCTCCAGTCCTGCAGTTGTTTTGATTCTCTCTGCGCAGAGTGATCCAATAACTGCTTGCAGACGTCATCTTTGCTTCTTCGACGGCTTCTCCGAGGTAGTTTTGGAATTCTGTCTCAGCTGTTATAACTCATGGGCAATTCGGAAGTCAAGGTGTGCTTGTGAAAGACAAAAAAATGGCAAGAAATAAGGTAAGCAGAGAGCCATGACATTGTTTATATCACACGACAGTTTTACCCACCAGGAAGAAGTTACAGTCTTCACAATAGAATTTTCCCATCCAAAATGAAGAAAGGTGGCACATAACCCACAGGAGCCCCGAAATGGGATAAGGGGGAGCTTATATGGTTTTGCTGTGTACTGGGTTTCTGTAAGCGATCGCGAGAATAGAAGCGAAGAACACAGCAGCCAAGTGGAGCCCTTCGATCCATCGCACAACAAGTCTCTCACAACATTTTTGGCACAGGATGTGAAGAGAATTACCGAGAGTCCGTACTCCTTACCGTGTAGCTTTTGATCGCTCGACACCTTTCCATTTGTAAATAAGTAGGACATTATTTCCTACATCTAGCATGCAAATGCATTCAGCAGCCTTTAACCCTACCCTCCATCTACGACCACAACATTTATCCATCCTGAAAAAAAAAGCCGCTTACGGAAGAACTCGCGCTCTCTCTGACTAGTTCCGTCTTTCACCCCAAAGTATCGGGCTGCTGCACCAGGCTACCTTCTTCCTGGCTTGAAGAAGGCTCATGGCTGCTTGCTTCCTAGAACTCTGGGGTGTCTCCCCCCACCCCTACCCTCACTCTTGCAGTGTTTCCTCCTCCCCCCTCTCCCTTCCGCGTCCACCTCCCCCCCTCTGAAGTGGTTCCATCGTTGGCCTGCGGAAATTATCTTGTGCTGTGGGGTCACCCCAAGTAATCGCAATCCGCGTGCTCCTTTTGTGATAAAACTCACGACATAAGTTCGTCTGGACCATAATACAATGATGCGGACTAGCGTAGCAACGAGAGAAAAAAGAAGAAAAACTGGCGGTTTCCCTCACGGGTCTTATTTGCAAAGTGCATTCCACAGCTTCCTTCATTTTAACCCTGCACTGCAGTTGCATCCCGGTCTGGGTCCCTTTCCAGCATGCCCCTTGTAATCTGCCCACAGGTATCGTTATATTTCCCTGACAGGCTGGAGCGCGCTGGGACTGCACGCTCTTCCTCCCCCCAAACACTGATGAGGTCCAGCAAACTTCGTCATTGCTCCATGCTGGGGCTCGTTTGTGGGTACCTTATAAGTTTTAACGTAAAAAGTCAAGATGCGCATGAAACCCACGATGTTCACACTGTGAACGAGATTCACTGTATTACACATCCCACACTGGATGAGCAATAAAACAGGAAGTGAGCTGACCTCTTTTAAATTCCCGGGGCATTTAATAAGGGCAGGTCACTGAGGCCAGGGTCCATGCTAGAGTTCGAAATTGATGAGGTCTCTTTCAGAAATGGGCTGAACAGGCATTCTGGATGAGTGTAATGGCCTAACATCCTCTGCGAGGCCAATAACAGCTGCTTTTTGGTGGCCACACCGGCGGCACGCAGCACTGCATCACCAGCGCTGCAGTCGTTATTCCCCAGGCAGAGGTAGAGTACAGCCAGCACTGTATCCAGGGAGATACAGCGCTGGATGTGCCTTGCAAGTGTGGACGGTGTGAGAGTTGCAGCGCTGTAAAGCCACCACCAGTGCTGCAACTCTCCAGTATAGCCAAGCCCCTAGCCTGCTTTGGCCACTACCACAGTATGAATGTTAGATGAACAAAAATATAATATAGAGGTTGGGTCTGTACATTATATAGAACACTATCTAAAGAAAGCAAAACTAATGACAACTCCAAATAAAAAAAATGTTGAAGACTTTATATGTATATGACAAATACCTTAAACAAAGCATTAGAACAGCTTTAAACAATAGAATGACTTACTAGGTATCTCTAGAATTGAAGATGAAGAACTTCACAAGAATATTAAATAATTAGGGTGGCATATATACAGCCAATACAATGACTGATGGCTGGGAAGACTGGAACAATTTACTAGGTAGGAAGGGAAATCCCATCAGATTTAGTTGAAGTGGGTTGATCTGTAGCTGACACTATGAAGGTGACCACTTACAGCAATGTAAGGACTATGGCTGAAGGCAAGTTAACACTTTCAAGTTGACACAGACCAGTAATATTTTTGCTTTGGCTCTGTAAATTATACGTAGGTCTGCTGTTATGGACATGAAATTTAGGTGTTTAAGAATTAAATAGAGAATACTGCTCCTGTAAAGCTATACAACTCATGCCAAATCAAGGAGAAGCAAGAAGAGTAATTATACTTTGCTTACACAACCATTTGAATTAAATAAACATGAAACAATCCCATCAGTTAAAAATCTTTTGAACTAGTGAAAGGATTTATTACTTTACACCTGAATTAATATGTGAGAGGCAAAAATGTAGATGGTCAAGTATGTCCCTTTGTATCTTACGGAGATACTATTCACTGAAGTGAAGAAATGCAGCAACTTAAAAAAAATGCATAATAAATACAAAAAAATGTTTCACTGGGGCTACTCATGCTCTTAACTTTAGGCACATTCTTAAGAATCTTATTGAATTGAGACCTATAGAGGAATCATGCGCAAAGTTTTGAGTGAAGTACAGCCTATCATCTAAAAACCCAAGAAGTTTAACTCACCTTTAAAGAAGGTATTTTTAAATCTTCCCATCCATTCAAATTAGATTATGATCTTTTGAGGAAGCAGTTCTTTCAGGATCTCCAGATAGAAACTCTATTAAATTTCCTGGATGCTTGATTTTTCATAATTATCTGATTCAAGATTGTAATCATCATTTAAAAATAAATTATGCAATAAAAATAATTTTAATGTAACTGAGTAGGCGAGGATGCTCATTCAAATAAGAAACCCTGGTACGAAAAGGGTTTAGGAGACTATGACAAAAGGTCCCAAAATGACTTATTTTAAAAGCTGGAAAATTTCTACTTGCAGAGAAGACACAGAAACTTAGTATAGTGGAACTCTCATACAAAAATACAATAGAGCCCTTCAAAAAATTAATTGGTAATGATATTAATTTGTTAGAATAATTAACTTCCAGTGCTTTGAAAGTTAAAATGCAACGGAAAGTTGATCAGATAAAATAATAGCTCTATTAAATATGTTTTCTTTGTGCCAAATAAAAATATATTTAATAAAAGAGGAAAGCTCTATTTTGAAGAATCTGGCTAGATATGACCTGACTCAGCATTCTTACAATGGTCTGTGGTTTCAGCTACTCTGCTGGGAAGAAAAATTCAGCTACTCTGCTGGCAAGAAATTAAAATACAATAGACACCATTAAAGTACACATGACTATATACGCGCTCTGGGTGCCACACAGCTATCCACTGGAGAGTGCACAAGTTAACTAACAGACTCTGTTCCCACCTCAGCAGGACTGAGGTGTACTAACAGACCTGTGGGAGGAAGCTTGCCAAAGCCATATTCTGAAAAGCTTGAATAAATGGCCCATGAGCAGGAGGTCGCTACACAGGTCAGATGGAAAATGGACACGTTTCCTCCAGTGCACAAAACATGCTACTACATGTCCATAGTCTATAGCAGTGGCTAAAGTACTCCCTTACCTCACTTACAGGGATTTGTCCAGTGGGTCTGCATAACTGTGGATTCACTGGCCATGCATCAACCATTCTCCTCCACCCTGTCCCCTAAGCATCTCCCATGTTGCAGAGGAGAAAGCCACCACCTAGCATTACTCTAAAGCTAGCACTTGTGAATAAACTCTGCGCAGACTGCCCTCTCCTACATTTAAGACTTTCTCAACAGGATTTGAACCATAGTCTTTAAACAACATTGTGCCTTGCTTTAACCAATGCTCCAGTGATTCTAGTACTTCACTCTCAAAAAACAAAAACTGTGAGGAAAGCCCAACAAACAAAGAAAAATGTGTTGAATTGTGTTGAAAATATTGATGTCAATTTTGAATATGATCATCATAACATGGATGTAACACATCGCAAAGTCATATGGCTTCCGACCCATTCGAGGGGGAACAATGAATGTTTTCCAAATGCAAAAGGAGGAACCAAACAGGGAAGGACATGTTTCTAAGAAGCTATTACAAAAAGTAAAATGACTATCAGGCAAAAATTAAAAATTAGACATGAATGACAGTGCCCATCTTTGAACTAACCAACTTTGAGGTAACAAGTTAATTAATTGTATGAAATGATAGTGACAGACAGTTGTGAATGCTAATTCATTCATTTCCTACCTGCAGCATCAGTTTAGAATGTATGAATTTGGGTTTGCATTGTGAGCTGCATATTTTAAAAGTTGAAGCCCATTTCCACACCTTATAAAGTATGCACTTAAGTATTCCAATGCCTTCTCCATTTAAAATGCAAATACTGATTGCACATGTGATTAGCCACTTTGTCGGCTTGCACACTAGTGGGCTTTGAACATCTGTGCACACATTTTATGCTTCTAATTTTCAACAACTGGAATATATTTTTTGTACACACAAGTTCAAAATTTTATCATGATGGTGTCCTAAAGGTTCGTTGTAAAAGTTTGGGTGCGCTAGTAGTGCACTGATCTTAAAATCTGCAATTCATTGTCAGAGTTGGGTAGCTGTGGAGGACAGGAATACTTTACAAAGTTGGAGCGACACTGTGTTTCTAACCCGATGAGGTGGCATTGGTTCTTTCAACAATTTTGCCTTTAAAATGAATTACTAGCTGGTATACTAGTCCTACATCTCTCTTATAAAGAGATGTAACTGTTCCTTTATTAATATTCTCATTCAACTGTAGCTTGGAATAGGTTTTGCTATGTACTTACATTATACCCAACACTATTAGCGCAAAAGGATTGCTGATTTTGTTTAAACTTATAAGAAAGGTTTTTATATTTTGTCATAAAATATTTTTACAAAGTACTTTTATTTAAAGTGCGTTTTGTAACATCCAACCAGTTGTTTTCAATATATACCAATGCTTGGAAAACATTAAAACATTGCATCAGAAAATGGATGCTATAGTGTTCTTTCTAAGGAAATTAAAAAGTAAATAAAAGAAAGTAATAAAAAGATAAAGCCTTCATAGAGAATTGCAGCAATTATATCGCCACAGCGACAATATAACCCAAAACTTTGCAAAGGCTTTGATTATTGAACCATGGCTGAAGTGAATAATTTGGCTTTCACTAAGAAAACAAGCACATTCATTCTCACCACAATGGAGAGAGGCAGTTTTAATTAAACCTTATCAAAAGATGAATAAAGAATAAACTCAATACCCATTCCACAGGACTCTATTTTCATCTGTTTAGTTTAAGCTTGCCATGTTCATGCAATAATTAACCACTGTCCAAGGAATGCTGGAGTTGTGTTAATGTTGGTAAAGATTTAATTAGTTCAATTATCTGGAGAGTATTGAAGGCTCAGAACAGCACTAATTTCTTCAGGCTTTATACATACCTCAGATCAAAATACATTAAACTGAAATATAAGTGAACAAAGGAAACCTACTATTTCACTTCTGCTGTTGAAAGAGAATGTATATTTAATAATCTTAGTGCCCTAACTTTAAAATGGGTCTTTAGAAGAACATCATGCTGACAGTGGCTTCTCTCTCTCTTTTTGTTTTAAAGAGCAACTTTACTAAAATCAGTTGGTAAATATCTTGGCACAAAATTAGAGTTTATGTTTTAAAGAGGGAAATCTATGATTTTTTAAACTTCAATATAGGAAAACGTGGTTCCTTTTACATTTTTTTCCATTACCCACATATTTTCTCTCTTTCATGGAAAGTGAGGCATTTTAAAAAGCATTGAAAGCACAGTGACACAGACAACTGTTTCAATCTGTCAGACAGCATGGACAGACAGTAGGGATCATTTCAGAAAATAGAACGGCCCCCCAGCGGTCTGACCTTCCTGGTGGGAAAGAGAACACAGTGCTGTGCTTGACAAGTTCAGCAACAAAGAAGTATATTTAGTTCCCCCAAATTCTGACACGCTTCTCACAGGAAAAAATGCAAAAGGGTGTGAGGAGTTTACTACTTCTAGCAAAGCACGATTTATAATCTGAGATTTCACATCTCCCTCAAAACAAAAAGAATCCAATGAGAAGTAGAAATCATCCATGTCAATGAACATGCTAGTCATAAATGTGGAATTCCATCTTTTTTCTATTTTTACAAACTATGCATCTTAACATTAGAGCTCGTTTTGGGATATATGAACCCCTGATCTGTGCATGCAGCTCCCACTGATGTAAAAAGGAGTAGTGCCCATTAAACTGCACGGCCCTTTTTATCATTGAAAGACCATATTATTATTCTTTAAAATATTTCCACTGGATGATTACATAAACCTTTTCTGAAGACTAATACATTTCTATACGATATATTTATTACTACTGCATTTCTTTGTTTCCCAACATTGCACTGAGCATTGTATTTTTTTTTTAAACAACCAAGGTTATATACAAGATCTCCCGCATATGAGAAATTCATGTTTGTTTCCCTGACTGCGTAAGAAACACAGTGGAGTATGTTTTCATTTCCAAATGAGCAATAAAAAATTATGAGTGAAAAATGAAAAAAAAAATCACTTGATGCTTAAATTGAGCATTGCACTTAAGACTGGTTGGCTTCTAGTTCATCTATAGGTCTTTATACATTGTTAACAAATATTTTATGGATTGAGTAATTCTGTATTTTCCAGCAGTGAATGTTCTATGGTAAATAACCAAAGTTGCACTTTGGATACCTAATTTGCACTAGTTACATTGATAAGAAAAATGTAAGTACCTACAGGCATCTATTAGCTACGTCCACTCAAGCTGATGCATGCAGGTGTAAATTGCTCCAGTTTGTGCCAGCTCATCCCGCCAAATCACCCAGAGGAGCAGGTGGTTTTGCCAGTGTTTGCCCTCCCCTTTTGGGTTTCTGCAGAAAGGAGGAGATAGCAATACTAAAGTACATTCAGGTTTACTGAAGAGTCCAGAGGGCAGAGACTGCCCAGGAAATGACCTGACGCAGCACATTTCCTGACCATCCTACGTGCGTTCGCTGGCCTGCACCATCTTTTTTTAGGGTTGCTCTGTCACTCAATGGATAGGAAATCTGCTGCTGCTGTACACTCCATCCCTGTTAGACTTGCTAACACTATAGTATATATAACAGCATAGACATAGTGGTGAGCTGGGTCAATTTCTAAGTAGTTATTGGCTATACAAAAGCTATGTGCCAGGGTCAAATTCTATCCTTGAATAAGCACAAAACAGCTCCTATTCAAACCAAAGCAGTTGCAACACAAATCTGAGGGCAGAATTGTCCATAAACATATATTTTATATCACATTAAACAGTTTCAATCTTTTTTCTCTTTAGTTATAACAATAATAATTGAATCACTTAAGACAGTTGCACAACAAATGAACACAAAAATACTCATACAGAACAACTGTATATTCTGTTCTACAATGGAAATTGCTGTTAGAGGATGCTCCTACCCTTGGTCTTTGGGATTAGATTAAGCACTAAGAGAGCTCACCCTTTACTTCTATATTATAGAAAACTCCAGGTGTATTTTTAATACATTTTGATTTGGCTTTTATCATCTTAACATCTTCATCTGTCTATCATAGTGGAACATACTATGTTGCTTTATAACAGCCACATGAAACTTAATTGCACAGAAATTTAGCAAACTAAAGATGCTCACTGATTTCATATCTGAATACAGTACAAACTGCATCATACTCTAAAGTATTTTTGAACAAGCATAGCCTACATTAGGTAATATTTATTACAGACAATATAATACCGGATAAAAATGTTAATTTCCAGACTACAGCCATAGTCCTATAACAAAATCCAGTATATTTTCAGATGCTGTCCTTCTTGTATTGCCTATTCTGTACCACAGCACTAAGCCCATCCCTGACGTTGCGCAGTTTCTATAGTTGTTTATATCTAAATTTTAAAATGTAATTTTGAGATGGCAGGAAATCGCATATCATGTTAATAATTAACCATGTTAGGAGGAAGGGAGGGAGAACACTGACTCACTTAACTTTGAAGCCTTTCTGCTTCTCTCGCTACCTCAAATTTTGTAGAGTATGGTTCTATCTTGTTTTCCAGCCTGCAAACATTTTGTGGTACATGAGTTTGGGTGAAGAAAACGAGGGAATTTTGCACATAATAAAAGGAACTTTGAGGTATTTTGTGCACATAATAAAAGGAACTTGTTCAGTTTTGCAGAGCAAGTCATTTTTACCACACAAATTCCCTGCTTTTGTGCTAGTAAAGGGGAATACTTTGAGCCCTTTCAGTTTAGAAGATCTTCGACAGACAATAGCATGTAAACAATCCACAAGTACATAACTTTACCAGAACAACCTCAAGGCTGAGACTGAGGCTTTCAGAAAGGCCCCTTCATCAGATTTCCTTCTTCTCTTCACCCTGAACAAAGCCGTGGCTGACAATACAGAAATCTCCTCCTTTCTTTGGATTAAACCCCCTTTGCAGGAAAAGTATGCAAATTTTGTACGTGGTTCCCTTGTCTGAGGCTACTCTAAACCAGCTATCTTTTCACTGTCTATTTTACTCAGGCAGACCATCCTACTGGCTGACAGGGAGACCAGCCTTCCAATTCAATATCTTTCACAACACTGACAGTTGGATCCTGGGGCCTGCCATGGACTCTAAAAGGAGCTCATTTAGTCATAATTAACTATTCCCTGCATATTTCTTAAGGTATGGTAATTGTGCTAAAAGCCAACAAGTGAAGCATTCATTCAGGTTTTCTTTTAAACTTTTTTTTTCCACAGCAGTTTTATTTTTTTCTTCTCTTTTTTTTTTTGGTCTCCTCCTTGGTAACATTCAGAGTAAAGAGAAGGAATGAAGGTGGAGATAGGGAGCTGCAGAAAAACTGTGATGAAGACAGTTCAAAAGGCAAAGATTGCCATACGTTACTGGACTCCATGGCAGGACTGAGCTATTCACTTGGATAAACAAAGAAAAACGATAGGAGTAGAATGAAGCTAGCATGATTAATACAGAATAGCTAGACCAATCTATTTGGAGAACAGGAGAGTAATGAATACACATTTCCAATTCCTTAGATATGATGATAATTGGATTTCTGTTTCCATAAACATCTCCCCTTTGTCAGTTTATACATACCTGCCCAACGTACAATCGTCCAAAGTAATGCAGTATTTTAAATCGGCATTAACTTAAATGCCTGTGCTTCCCCTATCTGCACCACACACTTTATAATCCCCACTCTGAAAAACGAAACAAAAAAAGCCAAAAAAACCCAACCCACTCCCCTCATCCCTCCCAATAACATACAAACGAGGGAGCAAATCTTGCTTAGTTTACACACACAAATAATAGTTCCATTGACTTCAGTGGGCTACTCACATGAGTAAGGCAAGAAAAAAATTGATTCTAAATGCAGAATAGATATGTCACTGCTAAGGTGGAACATTCTGGGGAGTTGATAGGGATTATTTACCTTAAAAGGCGACATTTGGCCATCAGATCTGCACTTATCTGGTTGTCATTTTAAATTAAGTAAGAAGATCTGACAACAGCCTCTTCCTCACATGCTTCATGTTCTGCTGGAATTCAGCCATCTTTCAGAAGTATGGAAATTATCAGCAGCCTGTTGGAAGCCCTGAGTAGGCCATCTCCAAAAGGAACAGAATTACCAAAATGCTTAAGTTCCTCATATTCTACTCTTTTCCTGCTTGCATTTGGACCCAGAAATCATCACTGACTTTGCAGAAAGGCCACCATTCTGGGGCTTACTCACTGCGATTGAGCAGGTATGCCAAATAAAATGTAAACAATAAACAAACAGATAAATTTGCTCTTGGCAGAACATAGCATTGCATTTACTCATACTGTTATTTTATGCATTATTTTTACAGAGCTCAAAAGTGTGCTAGGAACTTAAAGAACAAGAAAAAGATGGGTCAGTGATCTGAAGAATTTACAGTCTAGATCTTGGACACAATAACAAGTGAAGTTTATAAACAAACAAAAAAGAGGTAAGCGTGGAATTAGGGCAAGGTTTTTAAAAAATACATTCACGGAGTCACTTTTTTAGGTATGTTCATATCTTGATGGGTGGTGGTGGTTTTTTGTTTTTAATAATATTCCCTAATACTTTTATACTGAGAATACTGTATTTACAATACTCATGTGATACTTCCTCCTTTGCCCCAATTTCTCTCTCTCTCTCTCTCTCTCTTTAAATATTAAAGTATAACTATCCTTTGATAGGGTAACATAAATGTTTGAAGCTTTTCAATGTGAAGACAGGGAACTGGCAAAGTAAATGTGTTTTGAAAGTCCTCTCTCTCATCTTTACGCATACAGTACTGTAAGTTTGTGGATGGATGTTTTCTGCAATGCCATGCAAACTCATTTAAAAAAAATTGTCATCTTGTTGCTGGAAATCTTAATAGCAACAGTCTGATTCTGTAGACAAACAGGCATGATTATCATCAGCTACTAACCTTTTGTGCTTATCACCCCATATATTTGTATAAAGATCAGATTTCCACGATATTTAAACAGGAATAAACAAATGTGTCTTTTCTTAAACATTCTGGTGAAGATAATGTCATAAAAAATTCTGCCCTTTCACAAATGAGAAGAGGGAATGGATCATATCTATATGTAGGTTTTCTGGATTTCACCCCAAAAGGAAGTTGGTTATAAAATTCTCCATTGAAATTTTTTGTTTGGTTATAGGGGAAAAATGTCTTCTCCATCAACTTCACTTCTCTAAGGGCACGTCTACACTAAAAACTTAAGTCAATCTATGTTAGGTTGACTTACAGCAACTGCAGTAATTAGTGCAGTAGTTCACCTCCACAATACCCTCCCTTCTGTCAAGGCTGCATGTCCTCACCAGGAGTGCTTCCACCGACTTAAGAGGGGCAATGTGGCGCTGCCAGAAGCACGGCAGCCCTCTGGGCTCCCAATGGGGAGCTCCGAGCCTGGAGCCAGGGCACCTGCCGGGATCCCAACGAGGAGCAGAGAGCCTCAGTGCAGCCGTGCTCCCAGGAGGGAGCTGGGTGTGGAGAGCCCAGGCAGCAGCCCAGCTGGAAGCAGGACTCTGAGAGCCTGGGGCAGTCAGGTTCTAGCCGGATCACCAGGATGACAGCCTGAGCTGTGACGTTTTCTTAGCAATATCACAGCTCCAGCTTGGAACTGTGAAATTGACGAGTATGACAGCCAATGTAACTAATCTGCTGAAGTTGTGTAACTTAGATCGATCCCTCCCACAGTGTAGACCAGGCCTATGTTGGTGCAGTATTGCACTTACATAGGTGAGAGCAAGGCTGCAACGTGTACATTGACATGTCTGCTGTTACTTTACATGTGATGGGTTACTTCTGCTGATTGGACAAAGGCCACTAAAATAATACATCTGGATGAACCTAGAAGGAAAGGAGATTAGCCCTCAACCTGCTGTCTGAGTCTGTCAGTGGTTTGTGAAGTAGGTCATAAAGAAATTCACTAGTGAAAGGACTGAATTTTTATATTATCATGTACACATAGAAATATCCCCAGCCACAGAGGCTGACAGATTAGGATCAACTGCTATTTATTATGTGATAGACCACTGAGGAGCCTGAAAGGTATTTTGTTTTCGAAAGCATACAGAATCAAACAGTATTCTTTGCCCAAAAGATCAGCAGGCATGACTTTTCTTGGAGATGAAAAAGATAGGTATGAGAAAGGAATTTTCTGTTCTTTCGGTGGCACATGTCTGCCGATCTCTTACCACGTAGTAAGTGATCAACAGTGAAGAAGAATAGAGCAAGTGGTGGAATGACGAGAGAGAAACACGTTAGATGGGTACCATGATGGCAAGTGAACTTCTGCTACAGGCTATTTTAAAAGATGCCTGGAGATCAAGGCTACAATGCTTTGTGAATATCAGCAAGCACCTATTTTTGGCATATATAAATAAAATAAAAAAGGGAATAAAATAAGCAACAGTAATAGACTAGGTAGCAGCTCTGGAGACTTCATCCGATGGAGCTCCTGGTTTTCCTGCCTACACTGTCTTGACTCATCTGGGACAGTATGTCCCCTCATAGCCCCACAGTTGGAGAGATCTTCTGCACCTTAATGCCTCTCTGATGCATTTGTATATCAAGATGGAGTTGGTATCTCCCTGTGTCCTCTGTCTTCCACAGTAATTCACAAACAGGGAATCAGATTTTCCAAATCACTCTGTTCCATTGAGGCATATTTCAAACACCCTTCTGACACCCCAGGTACACTACAGTTTCACTTTCCTATATTTAGGATTCTGATAGAATAAGAGAGGACTATTGTGATGTTATATGTTTAAAATATGACCACGTGTATCATTGTTGCTACCACTGTTATACAATTGCAACAAATCTTGTACAAAGTGTGTCATGTGAGGTGTCAATGGAAAAGTTATGATTTGCTGAATATGATTATCCTATTAGTATGCATGCATCCTGTTCGTACCTGAAGTTATGAATATTGACTGTATATCTATATTTCAAATGGGTTTGTTCCTGTGTTAACTCCCACAAGTTAGTTTACTTGTGACTAGCTCAAGTGATACTAAAATCCATCTTATGCCTGTACTTTTCCACTAATTGTGCTGGGGGCTTTGTTTGGGACAATGATGTTCCCTCCACATGGCAGAAGCTATAAAGACTCTGAAAACACCTCCATTTTGCTTCTTTCCTGCTCTAATCTCTAGACTGGACTTATACTAATTGGCATATTCTAACCAAAGGACTGAAGACCTTCCAATCATTTGGAAACAATCAGAGACTTAACACACCAGCAATTTATTTCATCACTGCTTCAAGCCTGATACAAGAACTTTGCAATTACTGTATGTATTTGATTCCTTTCAGCAATTTTAACTCTTATCTCTTTTTTCTTATAAATAAACCTTTAGATATTAGATACTAAAGGATCTGCAACAGTATGATTGTTGGTTAAGATCTAAGTCATATTTACCTGGGTATGTGGCTGGTCCTTGGGATCAGAAGAACCCTTTGTTTGATGAAATTGGTTTTAAATAACTATTCATCATTAAGTCTAATGTCTGGGTGTTGGAACAAGGTCTGGGATACCTAAGGAGACTGCATTTCTGACTACTTGTTAGCCAGTGTGGTGAGAAGATGTTTACTTTTGTTGCTGGTTGGGTGTATCTCATGAAAGAATAACCACCAGTTTTGGGGTGTCTCTGCCCTATTTCACAGCAGTTTGTCCTGAATCGTGTATTCTCAGTTGTGACCCACTGAGGCACGGTGACAACTTCGTCCTGCAATCTGTTTGACACTGATCTTCTTTGGTGAGAGACCATCTAGGGCTCTCAGAACCACTGCGTCCTGGTGAAACAAACAATGCTGTGGCTAAGTGGTAGAAGCCCCTATTCCTGATATCAGATAAGATGGCCTGGTGGCTGCTAGGAAGATGACTATCAAGTTACAAAGATGCTGAATTTAGGATTTTAAATGGTTGTGAATTGAAGCCCTGGAAAACTGAGTTGAGAATCCAAGTCCAGCCCTTGAAAGCACAGAAGAGGTCTCAGCTTTCTAGCTGCCCTAAGGAAATGTGCCACAAAAATCATGAGGCTAAAGCATGGACTGTTGGCATGCTGCCCAGTATGCCCATGGCCAGACTGTCCTGAAGTGAACTGCAAGATTGATATGAATCATTATGGTGCCATATTCCTCTCTCTCATATTCTACTTAACTGAGCATGGCCTAGAAGTGCATTCTTTCTGCAAAGTGAGAACGGGCATTCAATGCCACTGCCTCATGAGTTTTCCTCCTCGAATAACAAATTTCCACTTTGTGACTGTATGTTCTGGCCCATATTCTCCATATTGGAATGGTTCTTATATATCGTGGAGAGAACGAGGTGTTGAAAAACTCTCCTGCATTAATGGATCTTGGGTAGCACTTTAGCACAGCATACTCTCTCACACATTCTCCCTCCCACCAAAGACCTAGAGGATTTTTGAATTTAGATATGGTCTGGAGGCAGGCCCTGTTGATCGCAGACTGGCGATTTTCTATCCTATTTAGTGCCAGAGGCTTAATTCTTTTGGAGATGACTACACCAGAGTGGGAAACTGACTGCACAAATGCCAAATTATTCTTCTGTTGGTTTAACTGCATTTTTAGAATGTCTGTGCTCTGGGGGACTCTATCTGTCAGATAAAGGATGGCATCTAATAAAGCCAACTCTGAGCACAACTTAATAAACATCCAGGGCACCATAAAGAAGTCAATCAGGTGTGTGTAACATAGGTATTTGGAGGTCATTTGTATGACCCTCAGGAACCTCCCGTATGTGTAAACATGCCTCTTCGAGACTTAGATATGGTCTACACTATAGAGCTATGTCACTATCACTACGTTGCTCAGGCGTGTGAAAAATCAACACCCATAAGCAACATAGTTATACTGACCTAACCCCGCATCCCACCCCCACGTAAGCAGCTCTATGTCGGTGAGAGAGCTTCTTCTGCCAGCATAGTTTCTGCCTCTCAGGAAGGTGGATTAACTACACCAGTGGGAGAGCTCTCCCATTAGCATACGTCTTCATTAAAGTGCTACAGCTGCACCGATGCAGCATTTTAAGCGTAGACTTGTCCTTAGTAAGAGAAGGAAACCATCCTACAAGTTGCTCATAAGAAAGCAAGCACCTTCAGCCAGCATTTGACACTCCAGGAGGAAGTGGGGGAGAGCCCCTGAAACGGATCGACAATGGAGTGAGACCTACTGGCCACAGCCCCTTGATGAATGACAGTTGAGCGGAAAAGGAAGGACAGAGGATTAAAAAGAAGAAAATAGAAGTGAAGAAAGGAGCTGGAGGGAAAAGTGTAGAAACAGTTCATTTGCTAGATTTCTGGTTAATGGAATTTTGTAGCCTTTCAACCAGTCCTATATTACCACATAGAAACTTACGCAGAGTGGTCAATTGACTTCTATTTCAAACATGGTTATAGAATTATTCAGATTAAAATATTTTCCATCAAAAACTGCAAACACTACTGCAAACATTCCCCTAGATCAGCATTTCTCAAATGCAGCCACTGGGGGCTTTTCTTGCGGCCACAACCTCCTGGGTGGTGGTGAAGGGATGGGGGAGGAAAGCAGTGGCCTCTCCTCTGGGGTCACTAGCAGGCGTTGGTCCAACACTAAGCTCTAAGGGCAGTGCTTAATCTCACAACACGTCACACACGCGGCTTTGCATGCATTGTTCAGTCTTTGTTGGAGCTCATTTCTGTCTGAGGGGTGACTCAGAAAGCTGGGTCACTTCATGAAATGAATGGTGTCAATTTCCAAAGATGGCTCAGAAATTTAAAAACAAATATATGGAAATATGTGGACAAGTATGTAACATTCTTTATTTCTGTCCTCACTGGGCTACCAAAGAGCCAATTAGGAATAATTAAGAATAGATAATTCAGCATTTGTGAGAGCTTCAGACCCAACTGCCTGTGACCTGGAGGGGCAAAAGAAGTGGATCACCAACCTTTTCATTATTATTACTATTATTTATTTGTGGTAGCGTCTAGGAACCACGATGGTGTTAATTTAGCAGCACTGGCTGGGCCATTGCAAGACAGGACCTCTTGTAACAGAATCTTGCAATTGACACTCTCAAGCCAGGACCTCAGCAGATTCCAGCCTTCTCCGAAGAGAAAAATTCTGGTAAAATTAAAGGGATTTATGGCTGAATTTTGTGGTGTGGTTCAGAAGATACTGGCTGGGCTAATTTTGCTTACTAGTCCAATCTTCGACTCGTGGGAGAGATTAACTGTGAGGGACTTGGGAAATTCCGTTTTCAGTAGGATGGTAAAGGAATTTTTTGGTCCCTGATCATGGCCCAGGCAGGGCCGGCTTTAGGATGTGCGGGGTCCGATTTGAAAGAGCTGCCATGTGCCACCGAAATGCTGCCGCTGAAGATAGTGGCGGCAATTCTGCGGCAGCTCAATCGGTTGCTGCTGTTTCTGGCAGCACTTCGGTGGAGGGTCCTTCCTCGGCAGCTGTTGTCTTCCACGGCCTTACCTTGCAGGGCCCTTCTTCTGGACACTGTGGGGCCCTCTTAGGCACGGGGCCCGATTCACAGGAATCGAGGGAATCGGCCTAAAGCCAGCCCTGGGCCTAGGTAAAGGCTTTTCCATCTCTAGGTCCCATGTCTTTCATCCTCCTGCCTGTCCAGGTCTTGCAAGATGCAAAGAGTGTCTCTAATCACCCTGATACTCATACATGTGCCTCATACAGTGCCCTACTCTCATAGCGCACTTCCATGGGTTTATATGCTTTCTGGGTCTTTAGCCTTAAATCTGTCCCGACAGTTAATGCACCTGCCTATTTCCCAAATGGCTTTTCTCCTTCCCTGACAAAATTCTAACATTATAGCTCCACTCCCACCCCCAAATAAGTAATGTAATGTATTTTATCCAGACTCCCTAACATTTAAATATCTAAGCAAAGCAACAAAATAGGTTTTCGTACAATGACGATGCATCATGAACTCTTTCAAATAGACTTTAATTTTTTATTCATTAAAGAAATAGTGTTATTCTCTAGGGCAGCAGTTCTTAACTGGGGCTCTGGGGGCTGCAAAGCAGGGCCACTCAGAGTCCCAAGCCCTGGCACCATGCAGGGCAGAAGCCCTGAAACCCAGACAGCCCACACAGCAGAAGCCCCGAGCCCCATGAGGCATAAGAGCCCCAGTTTCCCGAGCCCTGGAAGAAGCCACCCTGTGGGTCTAAACCCCTGGCAGAAGCTGCCAGGTGGGGCTGAAACCCTGGCCCCTGGGCAGAAGCCCAAAGCTCCCCACCCTGTGGGGCAAAAGCCTGGACCCCCGCTTCACCCCATCCCACGAGGCAGAAGCCCCCCTGTGGCTCAAGCCGGAGCCTTCCCCCCACAGCTGAAGTCTGAAGGTTCCATCATCCCAGGGCCTGGAGTTTCTATAGCATATCGGAGGGGGAGAGGTCTCCTGAAAGTAAAAGGTTGAGAGCCCCTGCTCTAGACAAGCCCTAGGTTGGTTTCTGATCCAGGCCTGCTTAGCTTTCTTACTAGCCACTTGCATCTTGATAACAGCATTTTCAAATACAAAGCATGGCAGATTATTCTTGTTCTGCTGTTTTACGCACATGACCAAAGAACTGGAATGGTTTAGTCAGCCATGGTTTTCCTCTGCTGATTATTTTCTACCAGAGAGACAAGGTGGGTGATAAAGAACATGATAATAGCCCACCTTAATTGATCAGTCTTGTTAGAGTTGGTATGGCAACACATTTTTTCGTGTGTGTGTGTACGTATATGTCTATCTTCCTACTGTATTTTCCATTGCATGAATCTGATGAAGTGGGCTTTAGCCCACGAAAGCTTATGCTCAAATAAATTTGTTAGTCTCTAAAGGTACCACAAGTACTCCTCGTTCTTTTTGCTGATACAGCCTA
>NC_133770.1:47677527-47848753 GCF_003597395.2 Chelonoidis abingdonii | reverse complement strand
ACCCCCTGCCCTGAAGGGCAGAAGCCCTCCCACAAGTGAAGCCTGGAGTCAACCCTGCAGCAGAAGTCTGGAGGGTCCTGCAATGCTGGGCCATGGGGGGAAGGCAAGGGAGTCAAAAGAAAAGGTTGAGAACTCCTACTATAGGAAATTTACAGAATTACACAACACTGGCAAAATTCTCCTTCAGGTCTGCACAGTGGATCTCGATTTATTGCACATGCACAGATCTGAGATATATGCACGTACGGGGAGATCTGAGTATTGGAGCTGGTTGCCATGGTATGGACCAGAGAGGAAAACTTTGCACTAAAGTAGTCATCTGAGAACCAGAAGATGCCTGTGTTTACAATGCTGTATTAACTCATCTGTTGGACAGACAGACAGAGTGGGAACATAGCTTAATGTTAAGCTTTTTACGAAGAACGCAAAACAGAAATCATCCATCTGCAGTTTTTCGACCAATATTTTTGTTACAAAATCTTTTAAAGAAATAAATTCTGATTCTCATTAGTTTTAGGAAGGGAAATCCAACAGCTTGTGGTTAGTTGATAAAACAAGACACAGCTATTTCATTACTGTCATAGAAAAAACTTGCTGAAGTATATAAAAAAAGGAAAGCTCAAATCAGAGAAATGTTGAAAAGATACACGTGCAGAGTCTTAATACTAAGCAAACATACTTCAGAATTAAAAAAAATTAAGCAACGCTGTACATGACTTGCAACAACAAGCAAACTTACTTGCAACAACAAGCAAACTTGCTAGATGCGTGTGTTTAAGATAAATGAGATAACATTCCTTGCCAAGAGAAGATATACCTTGCAGTATAAGTTATTCAAAGACAGACTGTTGCTTCTAAACCAAGTTTACTCAGTCTAAAATGGTATTAGTGTGTCCAAGACGTTTTTGATAAAGCATCCAATTCCACGCCCATTTAAGCCAATAGGTGCAGGATTGAGCAGAAGTGTAGGCAATGGATTGTGCAATATTATTTTCTCATAGTTCAATGTACCATCATTTTTCAAAAATGTTACCTATGCAATTTAATTTTCCCTGTCATGCAATATATCTTATACACTCAGATACAGAATGATGAAACAATCAATGGCTAGTAGCATTAATAGCCATGGTTCATTTAACTCCCTGTGACGAAGGCTCTGCCTGCAATTTTCAGTCACAGAAAGTCTCACACAACACTGAGTATTTTGTATGGCTGAGACTTAATATATGCATCCTATAAGTCAAAGGTAGCCAGGAGACCTTGCAGTTTTTCATTTAGACTTAATTTTAAATGAAAAAACATACATTTTTAAAACCATATTTTTCAAAAAAATCTTTACTTTCTAAGGGCATATGGTCTTTTCTGGAAATGAAATTATATTGTGAAACTGAAATTGTATTCTGATTTTATCCAGTATGACCAAAGATAAACATGAGCTGTGTTCTAATTCAGTCTGCCATCGAGACAGATTTTTCACAACAGTAGCTTAAAAAAGATAAATCTTTGTGTCCAAAAGCCCAAAACCATACCATACCATGTTTCTAATAAATGTATTCTCTATCTACTAGGTTTCGCCGAACTGCTACAATTGCCCAGATAAACCATTTGAGAGTATGTCAGGTTTAATTAATACATGACCTGATCATTTCCATAGCAAGGAAGAAAGAAGTTTGCATTCTTTAAATCCAGAGCTCAACCTGGAGATTATGCTAAATTGCTTCATTCATAGTCTACACTCCTCCGCACATGTCAGGAGGACAGCATTTGTCCCCTCTAGTGATAAACAAATTATACATGAAATCAATTCCACTTCACAATAATTTTCCCTATTGGGTATTATCTTTCCTCCTCTGCTCCCTCCATTTAAGCTTGCATCCTGTAAATTGCTAATGAGTTGGGGGCTTTCTGTTCCAGGTGGCACCCCCTGCCTCGAAGTCATGACATTTCCCATTTTGAATGCTGCTGGCATTTTTCGACAGCTCCTGCTAACTAGCCTTTTTGACCTGCACTAAGAGGAACTCATCTGATCGAATCCTCTAACCTGCCAATCATTCCAACAAATGATCTTCACAGTTACTCCCAAGGCAGGGGGAAAAAAAGAAAGAAAGAAAAAGCTAGCGAGAGAATGAGGGAATAGGCAAGCGAGCTGCCTCTGCAGCTACCTAATGAGAATACTTTAAGTCTCTGAAGCAGCTGAAACACTGAAAAACTGGTGGGAAAATTAGGGCAGAATTTAATGCCTAGTTCTATAATTACTATTTTCTTTCCATCCTGAGATCATTTTGAGAGCAACACCTCTGAGATGTGCCATTTTCTAAAGAACACAAGTACATTTTATCATATAAATAGAAAATATATGTATTTCCTCTGCCACTACCTATATGTGACCCTCATAATTCTGCTCTGCCAAATGGCGTTCTTTACAGAATTAATTAGGGGCTGTAAACTTAATAAATATTTGCACCCAGGAATTATTAATTTTTTTGTCATGTAAGCCATAATTAGTATTTTAAAACCTAATTTAAATGCTGGCAATATTTACACCTCTGTTTTTAGGCACAAACATTTGTAAACAACAAATATAATTTGAACATAGTCTATATGAAGTTTTGTGCATTGAAACCAAGCATAGCAGTTATGACAACGAGTGATTTGTTTTGGTTTAGTTCATTTTACAGTGTGATAGATTAGCTACTGTTGAATTAGTCAAATGTATTAAGAGACCTGTTTAATTTTTTTTTTTGCTCTTCTAGAACTTTAACATTAAATCTGTTCCAGATCAAGGTCAGTAGCTGGATAGTTCAGACTGAAATAACAGATTTAGAAAAAAAATACATAAACTAAGCAGTTACAGTGTTGTACTAAGTAATGTAGTACATATTTTATGTAATAATGAATTCAAAACTTTTATTAAGGGATTACACAAAAACATATGTTGTCTTTATACAATTACAACACAAGTAATAATATTAAGCACATTCTAATGATATTGTTCCTCCCATTTATAGCAATTATGTCAACAGATATATTTGCAACAGTTATAGTATATAATTAATAGCTCTCTACCATTACAGAAAAATGATAATCCACCATTGAAAAATATCAAGACATGTATGTAGTAAAAATTACATTAAAACATTAGTCGTTTATAACACCACCACAAAATTATGGAACTATAAGTCTTAAACCTCCACTTCTGAAGAATCAGATGACACTGCTTCAGTGTTAGCCTCCTCTGTTGTGCCAAGGTATTGGAGATTTTGATATCTTGTTCTGAATTTGTCTGCTTTTTCCCCGAGACCTTTAAGATTATTTTAATGACATGCAGCCATGGGAACAAAAGTCAGACTAAACTGTAAATTACGGGGCAGCGTAAATTCATGCAATTTGATCAATTGACTCTTAAAAATATTACTGCATTCGTGGGCCCAATTCTGCCCAGAGCTGAGCACACTCAATTCCCATTAACTTCAGTGGGTGTTGCATGTACTTATCCAAGGACAGAATTTGGCCCCGGGGGGTTTTACTTTATTTGTTTCACAGTCTACTACCATAAACTATGCAACTGAAATATTGATACAAAGCTCTTGAAACCACTTATTCATAGAAACCATCCCAGTGCATACCATTCTGAGGAGTTTACTGAAATAGATTTTTGTTTTATGATTTTGCTAAAAGTAAAATGTTTTATTAATTCTGAACACTGCAAATTATGCCTTACAGGCAACGGCTCTCATTAGATTTGCTGTCTCTATAGGTTACAGGCCATGTGTCAGCACTAGAAGCTTCTTCTTTGTCTGGGAACCTAAGTTTCTCCCCTTCAGTGGTTCCACTTTTTCCCCATAGACAAAGCCTAACTGAGGAATCATGTGACAAAATAATCCTAAAGGAGAGGTGACCATCTATGAGAGAATAGGATAGTTTAGAGCTTCTTTTGCTTCTCTTCCAGTCATTGTCATTTAGACATTGTCCTCTATGCATTCAAATGTCATCCCAGACTATCAGCCCACTTCAACTCAAACAACCTTTTATGCCTAGACACTTCTTAGAGCATGAGCAGACCACAAAGACCGTCTAGTGGGAATCGGCTGCTATTCTAATATTAATAATACAATACAGTGCACTTGGGGCAAACAAGATTTCATCTTCTGTATCCCAAATTCAAGAACGAACAAACATGAAATGAAAAGATGGATAAACAGCATTAGCTGAGCATTTGTGTTACTGAAAATACCATCTATATCTTCAGAGATTAACTGCATTATCTGAGATGCTAAATTAGAATCCTATACACTGAAAGTTACTTAAAACTACAGCTAAAAATGCTTAAGGGTAAATTATCAGAAGTGAACTAAAACATAAGCATCAGACTATTCAAAGGTAGAAAAAATGCTATTTTCCCTTGATGCAGGTTCAACTTTAATATTAGTGATACTTCCTTCCTCATCCAGCAGCTGTGTAGCTGACCTGACTGTGAAACAACATAACTCAAAAAATACACCTATAAATATGCAACTGCAAGTTCCAAAAAAGAATAATACAGAATATACAATCACAATACAGAATTTATAGACCATAGCCTGGGATATTTCAAAAGCTGGTCATGGCAAGTGTTCTAGGTAATAAGCCAAAGTGTGATCACAGTCTCCCATTCTGTCTTCCTCACTGCCCCTTTTCTTTCATCCTCAACCCCTTCCCCACCCCAGTGGGCTCTTTAAAGAAGCATCTTGAACTACTACTAAGCACTTGCATCAGAATCCTGCCCACAGTTTGGGAAGCCCTTTTCATGTTATTTTAATCAAAACTCCTCTTCCCCAAAAATCTCTTCTGCCCCCTCTTCCACTGTAGTTCAGGACTTTAAAAAAATAAAAACATTTTTGCCCACTTTGTGCAACCTGTGCCCCATGTCATACGAATACCTATCTTCTACTTTGCCGTTCCTCTGGACCATCTTATTTGAACTGCTGCTTCTGCTCAGGGTCTATTTCATACACGTAGAGGAGTATGTGCTTTCCTGGCCTTTCATGAATGGACCCGATTAGCCCACTGGGTCCAGTGTTTGAATGGATCAATGAGACCATATGAGAGGCTCCCACCAAATGTGGATTCTTAAGTGGGTTCTTTAAGTGAATGGCTCACTTTGCATAATTTCATGTCAGTGCATTTCCAACTCCAAATGTGGATTTGATCCCCGAAATCCAAGGAAGCTGTGTACTCCAGTGGGTTTTTGTAGTAAATATGACCAGCAGTAACAAAATCCATGTTAGAGTAGAATACACTAACTATGGACACAATTCAGAAAGCACTTAAGCATGTGCTTAAGTACCACTGAGTACACGGGTTTGATATGGAAAGCCTTTCCGTGGCATATAGGTCCCCTTGGCCACTGCTCCATCTGCAGTTGGCTAGCACAAATCCTAGCGCTGACCTGCTACATGATGGATGAGAATTTCACCCTCTGAGCATATGCATGCTGGACATACTGGTCTCACAGAATCATAGAATATCAGGGTTGGAAGGGACCTCAAGAGATCATCTAGTCCAACCCCCTGCTTCAGTGTATTGTGGGCTTGAAGGCAGAATTTGGTCTATAACTTCCATTTTCCACAAATTAGAACAAAACAGCTTCAAGATGAGAATATAGTCCAATCCTGTGGCTTTCTTGGACAAATTGCTATGTGCATATCATTTAGGGTGTTTTCCATCAGCGTGATGGCCTTATCCTTTGATGCTAACTAAAACACAGTATGAATAGCCCCATAAAACCATTATGTTACTAACCTTCTAAAATTATGGCACTAAAAATGGTAAAAAAAAAAAAAAAGGCCACAGAAACCTCTAGGATCCTGCAGTTCTCTTTGTGTACTCACTACTAATTTAATGTTTTACAAAATTAATGCTACAATTTCAGTTCCAGTTAGTATTATTACTGGACTCAAACCCAAATTGCTTTCAGCTGCCCAACACAAATGCATCTTATTAGTCCTTTCACTAAAGGCAATTTATGCAAATCCAGTATTTTTAGTTAAATAATTAAAATGGCCCTCAACATTGATGTATAGACATCATTTGGTAGAGAGAGATGCAAGAAAAATTAGGACTTTAAACACCCCCATCTTTAGTACGTAGGCTTCCATCTTTTCAGCTGGTGCAACACGAGTGCTTTTATACAACTATTTGAATCCAACTCTAAAACACCTTTATCTTTAAAATGGTTCCATCTACTGTGGTGTTACACTTCGGTGCTATTTATTCTATAAAGACTTTGTTTTACACTGAACTTAGAAATTCTGGGAAGGATAAAATTCTATGTTGGGCTTTCAGCTTTTGATGACATAAACAACTACAGAATCAAAGTCAAGTTAGCTAGTAAAGTAACTCAGCCCAGGAATTCCCTTTCATGAAGACCCTACTTCATTATAATTACTATAGTTTTATCTCCTGATGCTGCTCAGAACAGGAATTAGAACCACAGAAAATAGCTTTCCAGGGTGATTTAGCAGTGACGGGACGGGACACACAGGGTAGAGAAAAGCAAGGTGATGATGAATTAGAAAGACTTTTCAAAACAGACTGACTCATACACTGCTGGACTATAGCTTCCCCGCAGCTCGCGTTAAAGAAAAGCTTTCAAAAATGATGTTCCTATACAGCAGTGCTGAAGAGGGTATCTTACACATTTTGTAAATGCTAAGGAGAAGAAAAAAATTGAAAAAGAAAATATTTGGCTTGATCTGTAATTCACTTATCACCGGACATAACGACAAGCTACTAGATTAGAGAGAAGCATTTTTACAAAACATATTTGTGTTTTTGGATATCACACTTTTTTAGCAATTAGCAGTTTTTGCCATTCTATTAGAAACTGTTGTCAATTAAGCTTTATTTTGTTTCACACAGCTGAGCTGACCTGAATGAGAATATAGCCTTTCTGATTGGCTGGGTTTTTATGTCACTTGCCAGCTTAAATGGACACAGAAGAAAGAATTCAGCATCCTCCAATTGAAATTCAGGATTGCTTGTATGCATGTGCCTGTGGAGAAGCAATACAAATAAAGACCACTTTTTGTTTTGTTCCAGTGAATTGTCAAGGAGATTTATAAAGCCAGGGGGATCTCATTATGGTAATACAGGTTAAATATTTTAAAAGCACATGGTGTTACCATCCTGAATTAAATTGTCCCTGCTGGCTCTAGGAAGCACACAGTAATTGGTCAGAAACACATCTTTGGCTTTGTCCAACCCATTGGAACTCAGGATATGAATTACTATGTGAGAACATATCATACAATTTGATAACAGATAATGTTTTGCCTTTTCAATTACCATTTGATTTACCCTTTACTGGAGGAACAAGTTCTGGCCATAATTTTTACTGACCAAAGGGCAAAAATGGCTCTGGAGTTTTTTGTGGCCCAGTCTGGTTATTATAGAAACTGGCAATGGCAGAGCTGTGTGCAACCACCAATTTTTGTTTTATAGGTATTGACATGTTTACTGTCCATTTAAAAAAAAACAGAAGAAAAATATTAGACATGAAAGAAAAATATCTGCATTCTCAAGAACCCTCCTAAAACATTATTTTTGGTTGCAGTCAAGAGCTTTTATCACAGAGTTCTACTCAGGGGCAACAAAGACTTTTCTCTGATATTACTCCCGGTGAAATTCTGTGCCACTGCACACATGCAGAATTCATGTCCCCCGCAGATTTTTTCTTCCAGCAGAAAATGCATTCTGCAGGGAAGGCATTGCAATTACACCTTTCATCTACCGGGGCTGCTGTGGCATCGGAAGAGAGGGCAGCTGGCTCAGCCAGCCACAGAGAGGGAGGGAAAAAAGCTGCCTTCCCCACAGTGCCTTGCCAGTGGGGTCAGGTGAGGAGGCATGCGATATGGGGGGAATGGACAGAGCAGGGCACACGGGGCTGCTGGGGGGAGGGAGTCACATAGACTGGGGTTCAAAAGGACTAGTTTGGGGGAAAGACTGGGGCAGTGGCATAGGAACTAGTGGAGTGACAGTACTGAGGCAGGGCTGAATGGGAGGGGGGTGCAGGGACACATGGGGAAAGGGGGAGAGAGGGTGCAGGGATACATGGGGACAGGGGCAGATGTGTCTGACTGAATGGGAGAGGCTAAGGGTCTGTCAGGATCTGCATGAGAGGCTCTCCAACTCCCTAACAATCTCTCTCACACACCCCCCAAAATACCCCACCCTGTTCCATATTTCTCCCACTCACACCCAACAACCCTCCAAGTTCACACCCAGACGCCTTCTCGCCAATTACTTCTCTCTCCCTCCACTCTTCCATTACCCCTGTGTAATAAGCCTCTGTCCCAAATCTGGACCTTAGCGTCCAAAATCTGGATGCTTAGCATGAACCTCCAAGCTTAATTACCAGCTTGGATTTTATCTCGCTGCCACCATCCAAAATTTCCACAGGTTTTGGCCCGTCTGGTCTCCCCAAAACTTCCCTGGAGAGACCAAGCCTCAGAGACTCTGAGTCTCACAACAAAGGAAAGTAACCCACTCTTCCCCTCTCCTCTCCACCAGACTTCCTCTCTGGCTACCTGATAGTACGGAGCAATCTCTTACATACAATACAAGAAGCATGTCTCTTTTTTCCACAAAGAGGACAACCCCCAAATACAAGGAAGCAGAGATGATCTTATCTCTTCCCCCTCCCACCAACTCCTGGTGTGCAGAGCTTACCCTCCGTAGATGTAACACAAAGAGAATTCCTCCTTGTTCCTTACCTACCAGAGAGAAAAATTCAAACAAGTCTTAAAAAGAGAACTTATATAAGAAAAGAAAGAGAAAAAAGACATAAGAATATAAACTCTGGCATCAAGATGCAATACAGGGCTTAAATGCTTGGACAAAAATAGAATAAACGTCTGATCAAAAGACTATGTCCAATTGAAACATCCAGCAAGATAACACACAATTAAATACAGAACCAAACAACATAAAGCCTATATTTTTTCTACCTGTACTTACAAGTTGGAAACAAGAAGATAGAGCGATAGTAACGAACCCTTCTCATAGCTGATGAAGTACAAAGAAGACTCGAGTCCAAAAATTCCCTCGCCTGACTTTGAAAAATCCAGTTTCCTGATTGGTCCTCTGGTCAGGTGTTTGGTTCCCTTTGTTAACCCTTTACAGGTAAAAGAAACATTAACCCTTAGCTATCTATTTATGACACCCTGACTCCCCCAAGGCTTTGCACTGCTTCTGAGGGGTGCGGGAAATACATTTCTGTATTGTAGCTTAAATGACTTATTACTTAGAGTTCTGCATTAATATGCTTAATCTATTGATCAAAAAACATTTCCTGAATCTTTTTTGTTGTCTGTATAGTTACAGACATACTTGCTGACAGGTATTTTGAAATAAATTACCAAAATAATGGAAACTGATGTGATTATATTATGTTACTTTGACAATTAAAATATGCAGAATTTTGAAGATTTTTAAAATATTGTGCACAGAATTTTTAATTGTTTGGCACAGAATTTCTCCGGGAATACTGATATGAAGCTCATTATTTGATATTTACTATTTTCCCCTCATTAGTGAACAATCTTCAAGTTGGTCTTTGATGATTTACTGTGCTGGTGTTCCAGGGGATGTATGCTGTCTGTCCAGTGCACCCCAGGAGCAGTGGGACAACGTGCCACTCCCTGCTTCGGGCTCGTGGCAATGCCATAGCTTAGCCCACAGGGAGATCACATTTGTAGATGTCAGGAGTTCATATCTGGTGAGGTAGCCTAGGTTTTCAAAAACTGCTTTCTCACCATTGTTTTGGGATTGTTGGCAGCTATGTAGCAGGCAGGCAGCAATACCACTGCTGTACTCCAAGGATAGCAGTGCCTCCCTAGGATGCTGCAAATTCCTTCCCAGCCCCTGCTAACAACTCTGTTCCTTGCATTAATTTCTCAGGTATGGTTAGCTGGAGATTTCTGAGGGAGAGTAACTGTAGAGATAGGGGTACAGAGAGGAACCAAGGGAGCAATCACTGAGGAGAAGGAGAACAGATTCTCCCCCTCCCCCCAAAGTCAGTCAACCAAGCTTCTGGGCCTGGTTTGAGGGGTATTTGTGTATTTTGGGGAATTTTACATCATTTTTCTTTGTCATTTTCCATCACTCTTCAAAGAAGAAAACAAGCCAAGATTCATCAGTAACAAATCAAGCTGAATGGCAGAACCAACTCTGCTTAGTTATAACTCAGTAGTTTTAGGGAGACAATTTAAAATATTTCTTCTTTTTACAGAGAAATATGTTATATATTGTACATTTTAGGATCATCATTAGCTTCTAAGGCAGTGCCCACTGAAACAAAGAAGGTAGTTCAAACCTCAGAGATTGTTTCAGGCTCTCTGCAAACACAAACAGACCTCTGAATGAGCATAAAAACATCTGTACTCCTGTCTACTTTGCTCTCATTTCCTTTTATTTTGTTTCATTAGTGGCAGAAAAATCTCTCAAACATCTCAATCCCTTTTACCTCTTGTCAGTTTATATACCCTGAAAAAAGATGGTTACTCACCTTTGTAACTGTTGTTCTTCGAGATGTGTTGCTCATATCCATTCCAGTTAGGTGTGCGAGCACCGTGTGCACGTTCGTCGGAAGACTTTTTACCCTAGCAACACCTGGCGGGTCGGCTGGGCGCCCCCTGGAGTGGTGCCACTATGGCACCAGATATATACCCCAGCTGACCCGGCCATCCTTCGGTTCCTTCTTGCCGGCTACTCCGACAGAGGGGAAAGGGAGCGGGTTTGGAATGGATATGAGCAACACATCTCGAAGAACAACAGTTACAAAAGTGAGTAACCGTCTTTTCTTCTTTGAGTGATTGCTCATATCCATTCCAGTTAGATGATTCCCAAGCCTTACCTAGGCGGAGGGGTCTCGGAGTGAGATGTGGCAGCGTGCAGAACGCTAAAGCCAAAGGCTGCATCATCTCTAGACTGTTTGGAACCAGAGCATAGTGCGAAGCAAAGGTGTGGACCGATGACCAGGTCGCTGTGCGACATATCTCCTGGATAGGCACGTGGGCCAGGAAGGCTCTGGTAGACGTCTGGTAGAATGCACAGTGAGATGGCCTGAAGGACATGAGCCAGGTCATAGCATGTGCGTATGCATGCCGTTACCCAAGAGGAGACCCTCTGGGACGAGACTGGTAGACCTGTCATCCGTTCAAGCGACTGCCACGAATAGCTGGGGGGATTTCCGGAAGGGCTTTGTCCACTCGATATAAAAGGCGAGCGCCCTATGGATATCTAAGGAGTGTAACTGCTGCTCCTCCGAGATGAGTGAGTCTTCGGAAAGAAGACCGGAGGAAGATGTCCTGGTTGGTATGGAAGGCCGACACTACCTTAGGGAGGAATGCCTGATGAGGTCGCAACTGTACCTTGCCCTTGTGAAAGACAGTATACAGCGGGTCCACCATAAGTGCTCGAAGTTCGAAGACCCTTCTGGCCGATGTAATGGCCACTAGGAAGACTGTCTTCCCACGACAGGTACAGGAGCGAGCAAGTCGCCAATGGCTCAAATGGCGGATGCATAAGTTGCTTAGGACTAAGTTGAGGTCCCAGGTGGGGGCAGGGCGGCGTACTGGGGGGTAGAGGCGCTCCAGGCCCTTAATAAATCTAGTGACTAAGGGGTGGGAAAACACAGAGTGGCCACTTTTTCCAGGATGGAATGTGGACATAGCCGCCAAGTGCACCCTCAGAGAAGATATCGCCAGGCCCTGCAGCTTAAGAGACCAGAGGTAGTCCAAAACAGTGGGGATTGAGACCTCAGAAGGAGTAACATTCTGTGTAGAACACCAGCAGGAGAAACGCTTCCACTTGGCCAGGTACGCTGGCCGAGTGGAAGGCTTTCTGCTACTAAGGAGAATATGCTGTACCGGAGCGGAACAGCGTAACTCCGATTTGTTCAGCCATGCAGGAGCCATGCCATGAGGTGAAGGGCCTGCAGATCTGGGTGGCGAAGACTGCCGTGGTCCTGTGTTACGAGGTCTGGAAGGAGTGGCAGGATGACTGGGTTGGTCATGGACAGGTTGAGCAGTGTGGTGTACCAGTGTTGTCTGGGCCACGCAGGCGCAATCAGGATTAGATGCGCTCTGTCCCTGCGGAGTTTTATTAAGGCGCTGTGAACCAGAGGGAACGGTGGGAAGGCATAAAGCAGGTGGTGCCTCCACGACATGAGGAATGCGTCCGTGATCGATCCTGGTGAAAGACCCTGGAAGGAGCAGAACGCTTGGCATTTCCTGTTCGTGCGAGAGGCTAACAGATCTATGAGGGGAAAACCCCACCTCTGGAAGATTGAATGAATAACGTCTGGTCTTATCGACCATTCGTGACAAAGGAAGGATCTGCTCAGCTGATCCGCCCGAGTGTTCCGAACTCCTGGGAGAAAGGACGCCACCAGGTCTATTGAGTGAGCTATGCAGAAGTCCCAGAGTCAAATGGTCTCTTGACATAGGGGAGAAGAGCGAGTCCCTCCCTGTTTGTTGATATAATACATGGCCGTTGTGTTGTCTGTAAACACTGAGACACAATGGCCGTGAAGATGTTGTTGGAACGCCTGGCATGCGAGGCGGAGTGCTCTCAGCTCTCGGACTTTTATGTGGAGCGTCAGCTCCTGCGAAGACCAAAGGCCCTGGGTGCGAAGGTGACCGAGATGAGCCCCCCAACCGAGAGATGACGCATCTGTCGTCAGGGAGAGCGAGGGCTGTGGTGGATGGAACGGCAGCCCTGCACACACTAGGGAAGGAGTTAGCCACTAGTCGAGGGAGCATAAGGTGCTCAGGGGAATGGTCACCAGAATGTCTATTGGGTCCCTGCCCGGACGGTAGACCGAATTGAGCCATGTTTGAAGGGGCCGGTGGCGGAGCCTGGCATATTTGGTCACATAAGTACATGCGGCCATGTGGCCCAGTAGGCTGAGACACATGTGAGCCGAGGTGGTTGGGGAGATCTGCAGACTTCGAATGATCGCTGTGATCGCCTGGAAATGTGGCTGAGGTAGGTAGGCCCTGGCTCGAGTGGAGTCCAGGGTTGCCCCTATGAAGTCCAGCCTTTGTGTGGGGACCAGAGTGGACTTTTCTGCATTGAGGAGCAGCCCCAACCGTGAGAATAGGTCCGTGATTATGTCTACATGCTGTTTGACCTGAGTCCGGGAGGTTCCCTTGATGTGCCAGTCATCCAGATATGGGAATAGATGTATCTGCTGCCGGCGGAGGTGGGCGGCGACGACGACGGCCATACAGTTCGTAAACACCCTTGGGGCTGTGGAGAGGCCAAAGGGGAGGACAGCGAATTGGAAGTGCTGGTGATTGGCTACAAAGCGAAGATACCTCCTGTGTGGAGGGAAGATGGCGATGTGGAAGTATGCGTCCTTCATGTCGAGGGCGGCATACCAGTCTCCAGGATCCAAGGATGGGATAATAGTCCCCAGGGAGACCATGCGGAACTTCAACTTGACCATAAACTTGTTGAGGCCTCGCAGGTCTAGGATAGGCCTGAGGCTTCCCTTGGACTTGGGGATCAGAAAGTAGCGGGAGTAAAACCCTTTTCCCTTCTCGTCTGGTGGTACCTCCTCTATTGCTCCTGCGGCGAGGAGAGACTGCACCTCTTGTAAGAGGACTTGCTAGTGAGAGGGGTCCCTGAAGAGGGACTGAGTTGGGGGGTGGGAAGGTGGGGTTGAAACAAATTGGAGGTGGTATCCTTGTTTCACCGTGCGTAGGACCCAGATATCTGAGGTCAATTGGGACCACGCCAGAAGGAAGTAGGAGAGGCGGTTGGTGAAGGGAGGAGAAGGATCCTGTCCTGAAACTGGTACGCCGTCCTCGTGCGTACCTTCAAAAGGTAGACTTAGGCCTCGGAGGTGTTTTTGACCCCCTTGGGGCCCAGACTGGCGTCTACAGCCACCCCGCCTGCGCCTTCTGTTGAAGTCTTGTCTGTGCCGGGGCACAAAGTACGGCTGGTGGGGTTGAGGCTGGAAAGGTCTGTGTTGGCTCACAGGCGTATGCATGCCCAAAGAGCGCATGATGACCCTGTTGTCCTTTAAACTCTGCAACCTGGGGTCGGTCTTTTCAGAGAACAGATCCTTGCCATCAAAGCGTAAGTCCTGGATGGTGAATTGGAGCTCGGGTGGCAGGTTGGAGACCTGGAGCCATGAGATACGCCTCATGGTGATACCTGAGGCCAGAGTTCTGGCTGCCGAGTAGGCCGCATCGAGAGAAGCCTGGAGGGAGGTACTAGCCACCTTTTTCCCTTCTTCAAGGAATGCAGCAAATTCTTGGCGAGAGTCCGGGGATAGTAGTTCTGTGAATCTACCCACCTCCACCCAGGTGTTGTAGTTATAACGGCTCAGGAGAGCCTGCTGAGTGGCCACCCGGAGCTGCAGGGCACCTGCCGAATACACCTTGCGGCCCAATAGGTCCATCCGCCTAGCCTCCTTAGATTTGGGGGCTGGCGCCTGTTGGCCATGGTGTTCCCTTTCGTTGACCGATTGGACAACTAATGAGGAGGGACGAGGATGGACATATAGGTATTCGTACCCCCGAGAGGGTACCATGTATTTCCTCTCAACTCCCTTTGCCGTAGGGGGAATGGAGGCTGGGGACTGCCATAAGGTGTCAGCAGTGGCCTGGATGGTCTTGATGAAAGGCAGAGCCACCCCAGTGGGGGCATCCGCCGACAGGATGCTGACAACTGGGTCCTCTACCTTGGGACTTCCTCTATTGGGAGACTGATGTTGAGTGCTACCCTCCTAAGAAGGTCCTGATGGGCTCTGAGGTCTATTGGTGGGGGCCCTGATGATGAGGTCCCTGCCACCGCCTCATCTGGAGAGGAAGAGGATGACACGCCGGGGATGAGGGTCCTGAATGGCCTCTTGTTCATGGGTCAGTTCCTGCTCTAGCGGTACCGGAGAGCCTGGTGGATGGATCATCTGCTCCTCTGTCCCAGCTGGAGGGGGATGGCTAATGGTGGCCTCTGGCGCCCGATGCTCTGAGGGAGCAGAGTGGGACGGGTCTGGGCCAATGGAGCACCTTGGGCCTGATGGTACGCCCAGGGTGTCCAAAAGGAGCACTGTTGAGGTCTCGTGTCCTGAGACCGGACCTCCTGGAAGACCCCGGTAGGCACCTCCGTATCTCGTCCTGGTCGTAATAACTGTCCGCGTGGGAGGACACCGACGTCTGCCTGGATGGCCATGGAGGAGCAGAGAAACCTTGGGCTGAGGTTCCGACGGACCTCGCTCCCCTCTTTAACGGGGACTGGTGCCGGTATTCAGAATGGTACCATGATCGAGAACGGAACCTGTGACCAGACCGGTGCCGGGAGGTCGACCGGGATCTTGAGTCCCTGTGGCGTGAGCGGCTCCGAGAGGTACGGTGCCTGGATTGGTGCCGGAAACTAGAGCGGTGCCGCGAATAGTGAGGTGGAGAGCCTGAGTCCGACCGGTGCCGCGAGTCTGACTGGTGCCATGACTGCAAGCGGCGTCGAATGCGGGAGCATTGTCTCGACCAGGAGCGTCTGCGGGACCGCGATCTTGAGCGGTGCCGGTCCGCTCAGCCGACAGATGGTGGTCTAGTCAGGGTCAGCTTGCCCAGAGATTGGGTTACCCACACCGGCGGTGCCGGGGGTAGGGGCAGTGCCGAATCTATTAGGGTGATTAAGTTTCTCGCCACCAAAAACGCCTCTGGCGTGGATGGCATGGTGAGCTCTACCGCGGTACGCGCTGGGGAGCTATCAGGCACCGGACTTGACGGCCCCGTGGGACCGGAATCAACAGTGCCGATTTAGTTGGTGCCGCAGTGGGTATCGGCGCTGGGTGGTCCGATCTGGGCGCACTCTCTGGCTGCAGCGTGGGCATTGCCAAAGCAGCAGAAGTCTTGGCCTTCTTCGACCTCAGAGAGAGGGAGTGACACGGAGCTGACTTCGGTGCCGGTGCCGAGAGTCTGTAGGCGTACCGGTGCGATCCGGTGCCGTAGGGGCACTCCTGCTCACAGACTGACCGGCGCTCGGTGCCGAAGGTGGCGGTGTCAGGGCCGCCTCCATGAGGAGCAGTTTCAGTCTGATGTCCCACTCCTTTTTAGTTCGCGGCTTGAAAGCCGTGCAAATAGAGCACTTAGCTGTTAAGCGCGATTCTCCGAGGCACTTCAAACAGGAGTCGTGTGGGTCTCCTGTTGGCATCGGCCTGTGACAGGCCGAGCACAGTTTGAAGCCCGGTGAGCCGCGCATGAGCACCGGCACTGGATGCGGGGAAGGGGCTATGCCCCGAACCCCACTAACTAGTGTCAAGCTAACTATACTAAGAATGTACAACTAATTCTAATATCTACGAGAACAACAACTATGTACACAATAACAACGAGAAACTACGAGTAGCTAGGGAGGTGGAGGTCAGCTAAGCTGCACTCCACTGTTCCAATGACCAACACGGGCGGTAAGAAGGAACTGAAGGGTGGCCGGGTCGGCTGGAGTATATATCCGGTTCCATAGCGGCGCCACTCCAGGGGGCGCCCAGCCGACCCGCCGAGTGTTGCTAGGGTAAAAAGTCTTCCGACGAACGTGCACGCAGTGCGCGCACACCTAACTGGAATGGATATGAGCAATCACTCGAAGAAGAACCTCAATTCTGCTCCAGGGTCTATGGAAGAAAGTAGATCCGGAGATGAGGAGAGACATTTACTATTCCTTCACGGTGCTGCTTTCTACTCCTCTGCGCTCCAAATAATAATACTTACATAGCCCTTTTATATTTCCAGACATCTGTGCAGATGCTAGCCTACTCAATTCTTGCAAGAACCCTATGGGAAAGGTAGGCTACAACTATTATCTGCGTTTTAGAGATAGAGAATTGAAGGCACAAATAGGTTAAATGAGTTTCCCAGGGTTACAGAGCAGGTCAGTGTCAGAAGATCTCAATCTAAATCTTAAGATTTTCAGATTCATTCATGAGATGTGCTGCCAACAAACTAATTTAGACCCACGTTTTCAAAAGTGTGCATGGCTTTTGTACATACCTACCTCTGACTTTTGAAAACAAGCATGTATAAGCACATGTCAGGGACATTGTTCCAGAGTCATTGGAACAGGGCTATAAACTTGGGTCTCAGTCTTCCCAACTGAGGGCCCTATTACTGGTCTAGAGAGTCACTTTTTTTATATCCATCCAGCCTACCCTATAGCCCAGGGATTAGGGCAATTTTGCCTTGTTATCATTTGCTCCTGGTTGGCTGTGTTCACCTGTTGTGCCTTGTATTATACTTAGATTGTAAATTCTCTAGGAAACGGGCCATCCTTTTGTTCTGTGTTTGTACAGCACCTAGCGCAACAGGGGTCTGATCCATGATTGGGACCCAAAAATGCCACTACAATACAAATAAATAATAAACAATTTGAAAGTGCATTGAGATCCTATGGAATGAAAGATGCTGTTCTGAACATATATAAGATATTGTTCTTGAGTAGCAATCTCATCTTTTATATATATATATATACACACACACACACACACACACAGGCTCTTTCTTTTTCTAGGGCTGTATTTGGCCTACTGTATCTGTTTTGGTACGGAAAAAGAAACCTAATTCTGTTCATATAGGTATTGAAGAATGAGCAAAATTTCCTTCTTTCCATTATTTTAACAGCTTACTTTCACATATGAACTTATATTGCAAATTCTGTGCAAATTCTTGTTTGGAGGCAACAGAGATGAGATTCTGTACATAAGCTTCCAAACAAAAGGTATTTACCACAGATAGGGACATTCTACATTTATTTTAGATGGGTGATGTATCATGTTGAAACAGGCAAGGCTGAAGAATGTCTGCAGAGGCACAGCTCCAGGAAAAACATAAGGCTTTAGCTTGTCGATAAAGATGTAAACAGACTGCTCTGAGGCAGTCTCATTTCTGACATTAGAAAGTCTTAAATGCTTTGCTGGAGAAAAGCATGTGCAATAACTGGGACAGATTGCCAAGAACTGAAATCTGATCGCATCAGTTTTTAACGGTCACTGTTCACCCTGGAAACCATGCCCTTAACATTACAGGTTTTTAAAAAACAGAATTGAATGTAATTTTATAATGGTAGAGACTGCAGTTAGAATTTATTTGGGGTGTATATCTGATAATGCAACATATACACATAGCTAACAAAATTTATTTATTTTTCACAAAGAATATTAACAGTATGAATATGAGATAATATCCATTAGGCTAATTTTATAGTAGGCGATACAGTAATGTTACAGTTTACCTCACTTCTCATAGCTCCTTGCTAATTTGTTGATGTCAACAACATTAAACAGTAAAATATATTTTAACCTGCAAACAGAAAAGTGCAAGGATAATGTCTCTTTCAAAAGACAATTCTTTTAAACAATGGAGTAAATTTTGAAGTGACATAAGGCCAATATGAGATATGCTTTGGGTGCTCCATAAATTAGTAAGAAAATAAGTGTAATTGTTGCCTAAATTGTGCTGATAATAAAATCAAAGAACTGTAGGACTAGAAGGGACTTCAATAGTTCATCTAGTCTAGTCCCCTGCACTCAAGACAGGACTAAATAATAACTAGACCATCCCTGACAGGTGTTCGTGTTCTTAAAAACCTCCAATGATGGAGATTCCACAATCTCCCTAGGTAATTTGTTCCAGTGCTTAGCCACCCTGTCAGTTAGGAAGTTTTTCCTAATGTCCAACCTAAACCTCTCCTTGCTGCAGTTTAAGCCCCATTGCTTCTTGCCCTATCCTCAGAGGTTAAGGAGAACAATTTTTCACCCTCCTCTTTGTAACAATCTTTTATGTACTTGGAAACTGTTACATGTCTCTTAGTCTTCTCTTCTCCAGACTAAACAAACCCAGTTTTTCCAATCTTTCCTCACAGGTCATGTTTTCTAGACCTTTAATGATTTTTCTTGCTCTCCTGCTGACTTTCTCCTATTTGTCCACATCTTCCCTGAAATGTGGCACCCAGAATTGGACATACTACTCCAGTTGTGGTCTTATCAGTGTGGACTAGAGTAGAAGAATTACTTCTCGTGTCTTGCTTACAACACTCCTGATGATACATCCCAGATGTCGCTATGAAAATAAGATGTCTAACTCTATTTAGATATTACAGGCCCAAAAGACATCCTAAGAGGTGTGGGTGGAAAAGGGGATGTTGGTGGTCTAAAAGAGTGTGTGTCAAAGTGAGGAAAGCCCTGCTAAGCCTATACTGTAGTAATAATGCAAACAGACAAAAAGTAATTAGTAGGTCCATACAAAATATATAACAGGCATCCACCTATTCTAACCTGGAAGACATCCCCTACGGCCCAGAAACATGCAGGTCTCCACAATGCTGTTAGAAAGTCCGATGCCACAACAAGCAGTATTTCCACACTGAAATATGTTTCAGATCTTATGACTGAAGAGCTGTGGGCTCAAACTGAATCCACGCAAGACCAAAGTGATGATGGTAGAAAAGGAGATTTATTTATAGGAGCCCACCAAGATCATTTCCTCCATCAAGGGCATTGGCCCTCCATTTGTCATGGTGGTAAACTCCGGATAGCACTCTTAGTCTTATTGAACTCATCACTAGTCTCTCAACCCATATCTAATAGCAAAAGTGACGTGAAATGCCTACTTTCATCAATACCTCACCAGAAGTCAGTTACTCCCTCTAGGTACCAGCTTGTAATGACCATATCATTACCAGCAAGGAGTTTCCTATTGACTTCTGCAAAATTCCCAACATGTCAGTCACAATATTTGAGCCCACCTCTTCACTGTGCCGCGGACTAACAACTATCCTACTCATGCAAAATCCAACCTCAGATTTACACACATGCACGTAATTCCTTTTTTTTTTAGTTGATCTTTTTCTTTTTTTGCACCTCTAGAGCACAATTTAATCCAATGATTTATTCAAAGAAATTCTTTCTGATAAGCATTCTTACCTGTATTCTCTGTAGTGAGTCTAAGTATTCTCCTCAGTGCTTGTTGTTTGATAGACCTTTCCCATAACTATTGTTTTTCCCAAAGACTCTCATGCTCTCTCCAACCTCTAGTTGTAACCTTACATTCGGTACCGTAAAAATAGAAGACACTGTGGAAAAAGTGACAATTCAGAATCTTAATTATTTTGTTTTATGATAAATGTATTGCTTTAAAAAGATTCAGCTAACTGCTGTGGCAGACATTGAAATAAGGAATAAGCTTTGGGCTACTTCTAAATTATTTTTAAAAATCTTCAGTGGGAAGGAAGTAGGGTTGTTTATGGGGGAGGTTGTTATATGAGCATACAATGTTGTCAAACATCTTGTAAAGAGGTGTTTTCAGATTTTGTTTTTTTGTTTTTGCTCACTTTGGTCCCATCTGAGATTCATTTTTTCCTATTACTTTTGAAGTTTCTCCTGTGTAACCTTTAGAAATGTTACCAGAATTTCTAAAAATAAGATAGGACATTCAATAATTTGACTTCATGTCTTCCAGCTTCAAAACTCTGTTGCCTGTGGAATGAGCCTCTGCATTTGCCTTCCCTCCATCGCAAAAGAACAGAACAGAACCACAGCGTTAGAGACCATTAAAAGTGGTTTAAAAATATCCAGTGAATATTTAAAAGCAAACCAAATTTCTCTACATAATGCAGGTCGAGTCTATCAGATCTGTAGCTGAGCCACTGGAAAAAACTGTATCAAAATTGCAAGGTGATGGCAGGAAAGTTTGTGTATGGAACTAATTATTAATGGCCATGATAATATTAATGATGAATGTAAAAATACAAATGGTGAAGGGTTCGCAATGATGTTCAAGAAACCTAGTTCCAATTAGAATCTCTCAGACTGGATTTTTTCTTTTTTGCAAGCATTAGCTAGCACCTGTGTATCAGGCTGTCAGGCATATAAAAAAAATCTCCTTTGTGCCCCTGTGAGATTGAGAGAACAAAATTACAGGTGCACATTTAGAGGTTATATCATATTTGGTTGTATAAAATTAAATGAAATGGTGAGTCTTTATGGTCACTAAAAACCTTCATCTTTTTTTTTTGTCCAACAGATACTAGTGCAGCTAATAGGTGTTAGGGTCACCACATTATTTTTGTGCATTTAAAAGATTCAACTACTGTATTTATTTTATGGAGACTGTATTCCACTATTAAAATACATAGTCTTGTAATTATTATCTCTGTTGTACTGTACTCATACTAAAATTTATTTTGGGTATTTCTGTGGTCTTTTTTAAAATCAGAAAGTGTGTTACAAATTACTTGCACATATTTATGCATGGAAATGCTTATGAGCTCATTTAAGTAGGATAGAATGAGGGAAGTTACTTTTTTATGGAAAATGAAATCTGGCATAATTAGTATAAGTATTTAGTTTCTATATTACAGCTAAAGTCTGGGGTTCTTGGAAGACTGTGTGATCTCAGGTATTGTACTGTATTTCAGTATTCCAGTGTGGAATGATTAGGTTGCTCTCAAAGCATCATTGTTCAAGTTCATTTGTTCTTTACACTTCCAGTGAGCTGAATTATTCCCTTTTGGCATGAATTTTGTAACAGCATTGTAAGATTCACTATTCCTATGTCTTTTTTTGAAATTTTATACACTGAAAGTGAAGATTGCAGTATAGGTTAGGTAGAGTTAGTTGGAAAATGGAATTCCCATCCTATGGGCAATTCCAACATAAAAAAAACTTTTTTCATTCTGAATCAGAAAAAACAGTCAAAATTTCAACATTTCTCACGGAATGACAATTCCAAAAAGTTCACATTTCAGAACATTATAATATTTCATTTAAAAAAAACATCAAAATGGTTTGTTTCAGTTATAGCAAAACATTACAATACAGTATAAATTATATGTTAAAATTACATCATAAAAGTGAAAATGTTGATATGATTTGTTGACACTTATTCTATAAAAAGTTCATTGAAATCTACACTTTTCCACATAATGTTTTGATTCAGATGAAATACCATTTTCTGTTGGAAAAGTGTTTCCATCAAAATTCCTTCTAATGGTAGGGATTCCTTTCCTCTCTCACACAATTGTGATTCTCCACAGACTTTTTATGTTAAAGATTTCAATTTTGCATGTGGACTTTGCAGTATAATGTATGTTCCATGAAGAGGACCATTTGTAAAATAGACTTTGAAAATGGCCTTGTGGTGTTTTGACTGCAAGGTTGTTGACTATATTGTGTGCTAAATACTGTTGCATTTATCCAAAAATTTAAACTAAAATAAAGTATAAATACGAAGCCTGTCCAGACACCTGGATAAAGTATTAACTCAGACAAATGAAGTCACCAAAACTAGTCATTTCACTACAAAGTAAACATTTTCCAAAGTCTCCAAAGCATATGACTTCTTTGTTTTGTAAATATGTTTACAAGTATATCCAAGTTGTACTAAATAGAAATGATTGTAGTATTTGATACTTAGATTGTCCTTTCTTGCATCTGGATTTATGGTTCATAATGATTATCTACTAGACACAGAAAGAGTATATCTGTAACTCCAAAATTTTACTGGAGGCATTTAACAAAACCTTGCTTTAAAATATAATGATTTTTCATCTTTATTCTCCCCCCTTCAAAAGGTTTCACTGCTCCTGATGTTTAACGTTATGCAAAGACGTGTTTCTGCCAGTGAATATCGCCTTATGGTTATGCTTCTGCAAATAACCTGCTGTGAGCTGATAAAAGGATTAATGAAGCCAAAATTCTTAATCTGTGAAATTACAAATTAAATTCTCATATTAAAAATACCACCCTGAGGTATTTTTTGTGGTTTTAATTCCCCTCTGGTGTTCTGCATACATTGTGCTTGTTAATGACTAGGACAAGACAGTCTCTGTTGGCAGCCTGCTGCAGAGTGATAATGTGTAGGCATTTACTTCACTGATAGAACTGTATTTAACCACTGACTGATAAACTAAGTGGCACGTGGGTAATAAATCCATATTAACAGAAAAGTACTACTACAGAATTCAGAATTCATAGACTATCAAAATCCTGGATAGACTAAATTGTACAGTCTGACAAGATTGAGATGTCACCAATGCAGACTGATTTTTGTTTTCCATTTAGTGGGAAGGGGATAACTAAACTGGCATGTTTGATTAGCCATGAACTAATGAATCTCTTTGCATCATATTTTCAGCAAAGACAGACTTCCTTACTGCCTCATTAGCTTAAGAACGGGTGCATTGGAAAGAGGGCTAGTGTCTGGGTAGGAGGGTGAGAGTCCTGGATCTAGTATTAACAGAGGAACTGAACATCTATTTGCACTGCAGGTGAATTGGAGAATATAACCTCTAATTAGTGACAAGGATTTTTATCTCTGCATTCTCCAAAATGGGGGTTAGTCCCAAAAGCAGGGAGCAAGGTACCTTGAGTGCCAGTTTACAGATCTGCCTCAACATGAGACCCAGTGCAGTTATCTGTTAGAGCCAGAACTACTAAAAATTTGGAAGAGGGAAAATTGACTTACTAAAAGTGAAGTAAACAAAAAAATCTACTGTTGACTAATATTTGCATCCTGAGCCCAGTTTTTCAAACATTAATGTCCAAATCTCACATTTTATTGCTCAAATCACCTTACATAGGCACATAAATGCCATTGTTACATGGCCACATGATGATTTAAGTCTTTGGATATTGGATTTGGATCTTCTGTTAAGGTACTTGTGTTTGAAAACTGAAAACAACTGCTATGGTTAGAGTGCAAGAATTGATTTAAATAAAAATCACAAGTAAGATTCCCATGTGAAACCTATTTATGGTAACAAAACAGTCTCTGCATCAAAAATGCCCTCATGTATTGTAAGCATGGGTTTCCCAGAATTTATAGTGGTGACATTTAGCATTCTGGAAAAAGATAAGGAAATATGTGGTATAAGTACTTCAGAAATATTTAAAAAGCACTTGACAGCATTTGTGCTGGATGGAACATTTTTGCCAAGACAACTGGAATGCATTTTGTTTAATAGGAGAAACAAAAGAGCTGTGTGTGAATACTGAAAGCATTCTCAGCTAATAAAATGAAGTTTTCTTCTCATACGTTTCAATTCAGCAAATTACCAATTGTCTACTTTGTGTTCCTCAGTCTTCTGAATGACAAGTCTTTTTAAAGCGTTATTGTTATAACAGATACAGTGTCTGAGAATCAAACATTGCTGGATTTTTATCCTGTGTGCTGCAGCTAGTTAAAAAGTACTGTATGTTATGATGTGAAAAGCACTAAATATGTAAATTGTATTTTTTTCCTTTTGCTTTATGACAATTCAGATAATTCTCTTGGCTGCACACATAATCAAATACAAAGATAGCTAGCTGCAGACTGCGGAGTAGAGATAGCAAAGGAGAATCCATTTTTTCCTGTGTCAAGCAAACTATGCAATTTGAACTACAGAATTTCGCTCAACTATATATATCTATATACTGATTTCCTTGCTTTTATTCAGCTCAGAGGTTTTGTCATACTCACTATCAGTTAGCTCCCATAGCCGTGGGGGCAGATCACTGAAATATTTGTGGTTCAGGGCTGCCTGTGCTGACAATCTGTTCTTTGGGAAACACTGAAGTAGTTTGGAGGCCAGATCCTCTGCATGATTCACATAGCTTAGCCTGAAACACAAGCAAGGAGAATTAAAACAAACATACCTACGTACAAGCTAGTTACTCTACTAATAGCAGCTGGATTCAGTATAGTTAAAAATGCAGAATCTCGCATCACTGAAGATTCAGGGACTGAAAATTACACTGGTTCCAGGATTTTCTACACTCAGTGCTAGACCAGTGCCAAAAACATACTCCTTAGACTAAGGGTGAAATTTCTGTGGTCGATATCTTATGAGTCACCAGAACATGTATATCATAACATATATATTGTAAAAGCTTTACTTACCACAGGAGGAAAAGCACGAAACTACGATTACCATTTTGTTTTTCCCATCCCTATTTCACTCTTACAACACTCTCAGTTACCGTACAGTGTTCGCTATGCTTATGAGAGCCACAAACATCACTTAAAGCTACTCTAACCAAAATGAGATATTCATTACAAGAGGAACACAATGATTCCTCTCTGGGGTGACTCTACACTTTCCCTTTAAGACTTTAGCAGACTCTAATAAATACAAGTAATTATTACACTTAAATTATGGGCTGACATATGCCAGATATGCTGCTATTGATAGTGATCCAAAAATGTGATATTCACTGTGTTTTGGATCTATGACATCTGCGTGCATTATAGGGATTTTCCTCTAACAAGCCTATCTGCTCCATTCTTGTGAACAGATAGGATATTTGTCCAAAGAATTCCTGGGTATCAACCACTGACTGGAAAGAGTTGACAAACTCAGGCCATTAATCCCAGCCAGTTATTATTTGAAGAAATTTCCAGGACTTGTTTTTTTTATTGCTATTCTAGGGTAAACATGTGTAAAATGCAAAAGGTACTTTTCAGTGTCATTTTGCTACATCTTCTCCTTTTTAAGTTTGTGGTACAATATGGGCATCAATGTCAGTCATTCACCATAGCCCAAGCTTTGCCAGAGGATTAATTCCAGGTTTCTTAAACAATTGTTTTATTTGGCTTTTCATGACATTTACAAGAAAGTGCTTTACAAACCAGGACACTGGTAAATGTCAGTACACATACCCCTAGTAGCAGGGGGGGCAGATAAAGTCTGGGAAAAATCACATTCATGTGTCAAGTATCAGAGGGGTAGCCGTGTTAGTCTGGATCTGTAAAACCAGCAGAGAATCCTGTGGCACCTTATAGACTAACAGACGTTTTGGAGCATGAGCTTTCATGGGTGAATACATGCATGCATCTGACGAAGTGGGTATTCACCCATGAAAGCTCATGCTCCAAAACGTCTGTTAGTCTATAAGGTGCCACAGGATTCTCTGCTGGTTTTACAGATCCAGACTAACACGGCTACCCCTCTGATACTTGACACATGAATGTGATTTTTCCCAGACTTTATCTGCCCCCCCTGCTACTAGGGGTATGTGTACTGACATTTACCAGTGTCCTGGTTTGTAAAGCACTTTCTTGTAAATGTCATGAAAAGCCAAATAAAACAATTGTTTAAGAAACCTGGAATTAATCCTCTGGCAAAGCTTGGGCTATGGTGAATGACTGACATTGATGCCCATATTGTACCACAAACTTAAAAAGGAGAAGATGTAGCAAAATGACACTGAAAAGTACCTTTTGCATTTTACACATGTTTACCCTAGAATAGCAATAAAAAAAACAAGTCCTGGAAATTTCTTCAAATAATAACTGGCTGGGATTAATGGCCTGAGTTTGTCAACTCTTTCCAGTCAGTGGTTGATACCCAGGAATTCTTTGGACAAATATCCTATCTGTTCACAAGAATGGAGCAGATAGGCTTGTTAGAGGAAAATCCCTATAATGCACGCAGATGTCATAGATCCAAAACACAGTGAATATCACATTTTTGGATCACTATCAATAGCAGCATATCTGGCATATGTCAGCCCATAATTTAAGTGTAATAATTACTTGTATTTATTAGAGTCTGCTAAAGTCTTAAAGGGAAAGTGTAGAGTCACCCCAGAGAGGAATCATTGTGTTCCTCTTGTAATGAATATCTCATTTTGGTTAGAGTAGCTTTAAGTGATGTTTGTGGCTCTCATAAGCATAGCGAACACTGTACGGTAACTGAGAGTGTTGTAAGAGTGAAATAGGGATGGGAAAAACAAAATGGTAATCGTAGTTTCGTGCTTTTCCTCCTGTGGTAAGTAAAGCTTTTACAATATATATGTTATGATATACATGTTCTGGTGACTCATAAGATATCGACCACAGAAATTTCACCCTTAGTCTAAGGAGTATGTTTTTGGCACTGGTCTAGCACTGAGTGTAGAAAATCCTGGAACCAGTGTAATTTTCAGTCCCTGAATCTTCAGTGATGCGAGATTCTGCATTTTTAACTATACTGAATCCAGCTGCTATTAGTAGAGTAACTAGCTTGTACGTAGGTATGTTTGTTTTAATTCTCCTTGCTTGTGTTTCAGGCTAAGCTATGTGAATCATGCAGAGGATCTGGCCTCCAAACTACTTCAGTGTTTCCCAAAGAANCCCCCCCCCCCCCCAGTTCCCTTGCACCAAATGTCACAAGCACAGACTCCAATGGAGAGAGGATGGAGGGTTAGTTGTGGAATATACATCTGCATCACATCTCGAAGAACAACAGTTACAGCACAGGTAAATAAATGCTTTTTTATTCGAGTAGGTGTAGTTGTGTATTCCATGTAGTATTTGCAGGACGTGGGGGTCAGAGTCTGTGTTCCCTCTAATTTTTGCCACCCATGTGCAAAATGAATTTTGTTATGTGCATCAATATGGAGGGGATGTGTGACACGTCACCTCCATATTGGTGCACATAACAAAATTCATGTGGCGGTGATGGGGCTGAGGGTTTTGGAGTGTGGGAGGGGACTCAGGGCTGGGGCAGAGGGGTGGGGTGGGGGCTCTGGCTGGGGATGCAGGCTATGGGATGGGGCTGGGGATGAGGGGCTCAGGGCTGGGGCAGAGGGTTGAGGTGGGGGGGTGAGGGCTCTGGTTGGAGGGTGTGGGCTCTGGGGTGGGGATGAGGGGTTTGGGGTGCAGGCTGCCCCAAGACTATGGTGGAGAGAGAGAGGACTCCCCCCAGCTCGCTCTCTCCCCCCGCATCAGCACCTGGGCTTGGGAGGGGAGAGGCACCTCTCCCCGCCATGGCAGCTCTGGGGCTGGAGCTGTGAGATAGGTGCCTCTCCCCCGGCCACAACAGGTTCGGGCTAGGCTGGGTTGGGGCACCTCTCCCCCAGCCAGGGCAAATCTGAGCCAGGGCTGGGTTGGGGCCGGGGAAGGGTGCCTCTCTCCCAGCTGTGGCAGGTCTGGGGCTGGGTTGGGGACTGCAGGATAGGCACCTCTCCCCTGGCCGCAGCAGGCCTGGGGCTGGGCTGGCAGGGAGAGATGCCTCTCTCTGCCGCAGCCCTGAGTGCATGTGCAGCGCTTAACATGCAGCTCCATGACTGTGCACCTTAGAGGGAACTTAGCTCAGAGTCTATTTGAACAAAGACTGAAGGATTGCCTTCCCAAAGTTTGCATCTGATCTGGATGCAGTAGTAACGGCATAGTGGTTTGTAAATGTATGTACAGAGGATCAAGTGACAGCCCTGCAAATATAGGAATGTCAGTCAGAAATGCCATCAACATTGCCAGGGCCCTTGTGGAATGAGCTTGTACCCTTTGAGGAGGAGCAGTCTGAGCTACTTCATATGCTGTCTTGTTCCCGGAAGTTATTCACTGGGAGATCATCTGCGACGAGATCTCTTACCCCTTAACTTAGTCCGCATATGAAACAGACGAGATGAAGAGTGGAAAGATTTAATCTTATCCAGGTAAAAAGACAAACAGCCTGGTATACAACATGCGAAGACGCTGCTCATCCGGGGTGAATGTAGCTTAGTGATGAACACTGGTAGATATATAACTTGGTGATGAATATTACGGGTACTGCTAAACAAAGTTCTCCAACTTCAGTGTGCTGGCCGTACAAACACTTACATAGAATACATGGATGTGTCTACTCAAAGAGCTACTCTCTGAGTATGGTCTTTCAATGAGTTGTACACCCAAATTATAGTAGTTTCATCTTGTAGTAGTTTGTAGTTGTTTGCTTATGAGAATGGCAAGTGGGATGGTGTCAAAAGCCTTACTAAAATCAAGATATATCACATTTACTTCTTCCTCCCATTCACTAGGCCAGCTACCCTGTCATAGAAGGAAATTTGGTTGGTTTGGCATGATTTGTTCATGACAAATCCATGCTAGCTATGCCTTAAACATCACTCAAATGTAAAAGAAGTCTTTAACTTCTCTGACCCTCATTTTCTATATTTGTAAAATGAGGATAAGAACGAGGCAATGTGAAAAAAAGCATTTTTTCTGAATTCTGAATCTAAATTTTGATTTAAATGTGTTAGCATCCTATTTTTGTTTGTTTTCTTGAATACATTTGAATATGTAAAATTATGATTGCATGAATGTTGGTGGAAAATGGGTATCTCGCCCATACCTAAGATTTGTTTAACTAAGAAACAAATTAAGTTTCCCAACAAAATAAAATATATTTTGAGTGGAAGTAGTTTATAAAACCAAGACCATCCTGTCAAGGAACAAAAACAATACTAGCTAACTTAGATGGCCAGTCAAGAAGCAAATTCCAAATATCAAATAATCAACACAATACTCAGTACAAATACTATGCAAACCATCAATAGCTCTAATATAGTCTCATCAACTAGCCAAACAATTCTGAACAGGCAAATAAATTAGTAAAAATTGGGACCTGTTGACAGAAAATTGGTGAACAGAAAAAAAGGACTAAACTCACTGAATAGCAAGTTTGCAATGAATAGTTTGACCTACTCTGACTATAATGGGTACTTACTCCTTATAGTGTTTAGAGGGGTATTGTGAGGATCAGCTGTTTTTACGTTGCTTTGAAGTTTCCAGAAACCAAGTTATTAGTAGTAGTATACTCTCAGGCATTCATAGATTTTAAGGCCCGAAGAGACCATTACGATCATCTAGTCTGCCTGCCTGCATAAAACATACTACTGAAGATCACCCATTAATTCCCACATCAAGCTCATTACCTCTAACTGAGCTAGAACATACTTTTAAATCTGTGTAAAAGTTCTATTTTTGTTTATGTAGATTAGAAGTGCAGAAATTCTTTTTCAGGAAATTTGTCTTTTGCAAAGATCATTTATGGAAAATAGCTGGACATTGCAAAAGGAAATATGCATGTGCAGTCCTAAGACTTGTTTAAAGCAAGTCATTCTCCAAGTTATTAAAAATATACTGCATGTTCATATACTATGAACACATCTGCTACATGAGAACTTGTTGGTGAAACCCATTTAATACATAATATTGGTACCTTTTTACAAATATCCTCTTTTAAAGTTCCTCTAGAAATTAGTTAAATTTATCTGATATACATTTCAGATAGTATTCTTTAATATGGGGGGAGGGGTGAACTGGATTTTCTGATTGTGTCCTGTATGTAGGTCCTATATACTGTAGAAAAAAAAGTCTTTTTAAAAAACCAAAAGAAAAAAAACTTTTCCATTCCTAAATATATCTCTTTCTATATGGCGATAGGGCGGAATTTCATACAATATGGCTTTGTATCTAAGACATAATAGCATGTTTTGTCTCATAGCAGTTAGGCCATATAGTAACTTGGCATGCAAGATATGGCAAGTCTCAATGTTCATGCTTCACTTACTGTCACACTAATCACTTTGGAATGGTTACTGGTCATGGCAGCATACATAATTTTAATAGAAAATGCTGCATACAGCCAAGTACAGCGAAGCCCTTAGTGTTGACCATTAAATTGTATGAAAGTGCTGGCACAAGCAGCAATGGAAAGATTTTTTAAAAGAGCTAAATTGCGAATATTTACAAAAATACCTGCTCCCATAAAAATAAAAGCTCCAAGTATATACATCTCCTTAGCATAACAAAACAAATACCATTTTAGTTTATTTCACTTTAAAGTTATAAGTAGGATTAGAATTGAATAGTTGTAAATCTCACTGGATTACAAGAATTTGATTTAATTTCAGAAAACAGGTCTACATTTCTTTCTGTTGCAAAGGCAGGTCAGTATTTGGTCATGCAGAATATGACTAGGATCACTGAAGTTTGGTTTAAGCTTTTGAGAAAAAACAAAAGATTCAGGCATGTGCAGTGAACTTCTGTACTCAGGGTGCTTTGCTTGTTAAATGAAATGAAGAGCGGGGTTTAAATTCACATTAATAATTAAGACATGAGTATTTAAAACAAACAAAGATTAGTCCTGTCTATGCATTTTTGACAGCAAATGAGGTGAATACTTCCCCAAGGTAAACAGATTTTGTTTTGTGTTTACAATTTCTAAATCAAACTTAATTTGACAGTACAACTCTCATGGCATACTTCTGATTTGTTTCTCTTAAGGCATCTAACTTCCTTAATTCCCTTTGAAAATTCCAGATTTGCCTCCTTTTGAGTGTGCAAGGAAATACTATAATTACTACTTCATTACTCACATTGCACTAATGCTGAGAGGCCTCAACTGTTATCAAGGCCTCTTAGTGTGAGGTCCTGTACAAAAATATAGCAAAAGACAGTCATTGCCCCAAACAGCTTGCAATCTAAACAGACAAGGGAAAGGAGAAAAGATGTATTATCCACATTTTAAGGCCGGAGAATTGAGGTACAGAGAGATTAAGGGGGATATTTTCAAAGCATGAACAGCAGGTAAAGTGCCAATGCCCACTGAAAGTGCCTTTAAACTCAGAGTCACACAGTAAGTATATGGCAGAGTTGGAATTGAACCAAAAATCTCCTAAATATCTGCCCACTACCTACACTCTACAATAGTTCTCAACTTAAGCATTGGATATGCTCACCAAAACAACTTATAAGCAGAAAAAAAACATCACTTTGTTGAGTCTAAAGTTTGAATGTTATAAATGGAATAAATACGAATGGTAAATGTCTCATAGTGCTGAAGCCTGTATTACACTGTAAATCCAAAATGTTACTAAAGAGTAAACAATTGTACCATGATTTTTGCCACACCATCCAACTAGTGCTTTTAACTCACAGGACTCCTATACAGTAAATGACAGACAAAAATGCATTTCCTTTCTTCTTGTTTTACGCCACTCCTGAGTGCTGATGTAAAACGGTGCCAATTTTAGGTGTGTTAGTTAATGTTTTCTTTGTCAAGCCATTCACTCTTCAGTCAAAGATATGCATATTTGTATTTCTGAGAAGTACAGTGGTTGTAATAAAATATTACAGTTTTCTACAGCAGGTATCTCTCTTTCTGTAAGGGCTTATATTTAACAGATTTGAAGTGCAGACAGTCAAAATGACATCTTTAAACACAAGAAAACCATTTAAACCTGTACCAACATTGCAGATTAAAATATATTTAAGATGGTCATTATTCAAGCCAATTTTTTCAAATTTATTTGGCTATGTTGTGAACCCTGTTGCTGAGCAGTCTAATATGGGTAAAGTTAAGCAGTTGCATAAGTCTTTGCAGGATTGGGTCCTTAGTAATGCTTTGGCTTTCTTTGTCCAGGAATAGAATTTTCTTACTGGGTAAAACATGGCCAAATATATTTGAAGGGAATGGGTTTGAATGAGAGCCAACTGAAATACACATTTTTTCTAGAATCCTGACACAAGTTGAAGTAGTTCTGTATTTCTCAGCATCTGAGAGACCTCACTAGGAGTACGCACATGCATAAAGTTAAGCATGTGTGTCAGTCTTTGCAGGTCAGGGTAAGGCCTAATTTGAGTAACATCAGCATTTACCAAATATTGTAGCCCATTTTGTGTGCTCATTTGCATGGCTAGGGCTCCTGTTGATTTCAGTGAAACCATTCTTATGTTTCAGAGTATATAATTTTACCATGTAGATATAAAATACTGGGCCCTCTTAATCCCTACTGTAAATCTACTAGAGTCATCAGGGATGAATTTAGCCCATTACCATTACTGTGATGAAATCACCATAATGAAGACCAAACTAGTACCGCACTCCAGTTGGATGCTTTTAACTTTTGATGCAGATAAAAGCATAAAACCTAAACACTGTGACAAACATCTACAACTATTGAAGAAAATATTTTACATTGCCTAGTCGGTCTACCCCAGCCTAGCCTGCTGCCTGCGTAAGATGATATACTCCCCTGCAATAAAGATTTGCAAGGAAAGAAAATAGTATAAATCAAAGACCAAATGAACTCCTGAAGGAGGCATACATTGTAAAAAGAATCGTTAAGGCAGTGCTACCCTCATTGTCTGTTGATTTGTTTTGCCAGATCACAAAATAAAGTGACTCTTTACAAGGTTTCTACTATTTCCATAAAGGTGTATGAAAAAAAAAGATTATTGGAAATGTACAGGTTAGTTAGTTCAGTACCTTTTAACTATACTTGAATAGTCAAGCATCAGTATCCTTGTTTATTAAAGTACTAGAAAAGTGGCCAAATCTTTATAATTAAAATAAAAGCCAGGACAAACATCAATGATAATTTTTCCTGTGGTGTTTGTACATTGTTACAAATATAAGTATTTGATTTCTTGGTATTGCCACTAATGTAGGTGTTCAAGAAGGCCATAGCCCTATTTAGACAAGCCATGTAGGTGAGCTGATTTAGTGCATTCCAACAAGGTAATAAGTCTGACCTATTTGAAATAATTCTCACTGAACAGCCACACAGCTGCTACTAATTGGAGAAAAAGCCAAGATGAATATCGTGTCATGATAAAAAAAAGTAAATGTGGCAAATAAAGGCGCCAACAACAAGAGGGACACAAGTACATTACTTATGAAAACATTTGTGCTAATTAGTGTATCTTGTTCAAAACATTCTTGTAGGAATTTTTAAGGCTAAAATCCACTGGTCGATATATATTTCTTAATACCAGTTTCTAAACTTTACGGGACTGTAGAATCAAGACCATAATCTTTTTTCTCCAATAGCCTGGTTTGAGGATTTTAAAAAAACAAAAATATGGAAGAGGAGGCTCAGTAATGCTTTAGTCCAGAAGATTTAGCACTAGGTGCTGCTCAATGCACCAAATAGCAAGAGTATGAACCAGTTTACACACTCAAAACAACTGAGGTCAATAGTGGATTAAGCTCAGTTGTAGACAACCAAGTTATAAAATGCCTGTATGGACATGGCCAGACACAATCAGGATAAAATACATGCTAGGTTTCCACTGGAGCTAATTTCTCATCTTGTACAGTTCTGTCTGGACTAGGCATGAGCTATAGCTTAGCATGGTGTATATCCGGTATAGAAGCATAATGTTCCTTGCAATGCCTAGGATGAAAGATCTGCCTTGCCTCTTGCTGAATCAGTGTCATTTACATGGTTTACTTTCCCATGCGGATGGAAACACTATAGCCCCCCCCCACACACACACAATTGGCTATCTACTTAAGCTAAAGTATTTTTTAAAACTTGGCTACAATATAGTTTGGACCACAGACCAAACGAATGTGTTATCACCTGGATCATCCACAGCGTTTAATAATCATTAGTGAGAATGAGAAACAAATGGGAGAAAGGACAATCTTCAATACATGGACTTGCATGAGGAGATCTGCATTCCCTTTCCAGCTCTCCCACAGGACTCAATCCAGGAACACAATTAACCACATGCTTAACTTTAAGCACAAGAATATTTCCATTGAGTTCAATAAATCTACATAGGCTTAAACCTGAGTATGTTTCTAGGTGCTTTGTTTGACTGGGGCCTTGATCTACCCCTGCACCAATTCCTGCAGCAAAAAAATGAAGATAATATGTTCACCTATGGTGCCCCGAAGGACTAATTCCTTTAAAGTTTATACAGCATTGCAAGATCTTCAGATGGACAGCACTACAGAAGTGCAGGCCATTTATTATAAACTTGGCAGATTTGAGCTTTGAACACAGAGGTTAACGAGAGCCATTCTGCATATGATTGACTTAAACTTACCTTATTTTTCTTCTTTCTAGGTCCTGATATCCACACCCAATGGCTCTTGCTCTATTTGATGCCATAGAATAAACTATGCTGGGGCGATCACACCTCTCACGTAAATCCAGTGCAAACTACTGCCAGTTTATAGACATAATGCTCTTATTTTACAATACTGCACAGATTATCTACATTAAAAGTCATCAGATTATATGCCCGTTGGGATATGGAATAAGGATATGTGAAAGTTAAAAAGCCCAATGCAGTATTGTGTCCTGCATATGATCTTACCAGTGAGAGCCATCGAATTTGGTGTTAGGAACTAGGAAAAAATAAAAGGAAGTAGCTTTAAATACAAGTACAGTATATGTCAGATGACCCACTTACTCCCAATGCTATTCAGGACATTCTGGCATATAATCGTAGAATTGCTGATTTTTAAAAAAATTCAGCTCAATGGAATTATTTTGAGAGTCTTGTTCTTCTCCTGTTTAAAAAGGTGACAAACTGTTTGAACACAGAGATGCAAAAGTATTCATAGGTAAGTCAGCTTTAAGGTTCATTTTATATTTCCTTGTTTGCAATTTTCATCAATTTCTTTGAGTAAAAAATGTTTCCTGGGAAAAGTATTTCCCAAGAAATTTTAATCATAGCTTCCCTTACCATTTTTCCCCAGAAAGATTTTAGCAATTACTTCTTTTCACTATCGATCAATTGTCTTCTTTCAGCATACCATTTAGTTCAATATTAAAGATATTCATTATGGCAAACATATAATAGCTTACTTACACCATTACAGAAGATTTCAGAATATGTTAGATTTACAGTTTATTGGAAGGTCTTTCCTTGTGGTAAATGTAATTAATAAAAACTACAACTACATTTAATCAGAAGCTTTATATTCCTTTGAAAACCTTTAAAAGGCATGAATCTTCTAATAAGGATAGTACTTTTAAAAGGTCTTCTTCATGCATCTCAGCAAAAAGCTGAACAATGTATCCTTGGAAAATAAATACAGCTAAAAATAATTACTAAAAAAGCCATCATTTTATAGGCTATTATTTCACCAGAAAAGGGGGAAAATGTATCTTTAATCCTGAACAAAAACTCTTCAACGTTTATGTTCTCTATAAACCTTTCACTGAGAATTGAAAATATAAGTTAGTAATGCAATAAATGCCCTAACAAATATATCAGATTTTTCACTTAATGCTTTTTACAGGCTTAAACCAAACTGAGTGAAAGAAAAATCACCTTTTACAGTCTGACTCTTACAGGAAGAATGCCTTTCTGTTATGCTTTTTAAAAGAAGCCATGGTGAATTTATATCAACTTCATTGAATCTTGGAGCATGATAAAAGGAAGAAAATACGCCAGTGCAGTTAACATTCCATAGCATTCTTTCTTCACATATTTATTTCCTCACTGACTGGACATATGCCAGGGGTAACAAAAAAAAAAAAAAAAGGAGAGAGAGAGAGAGGGAGAATTAAAAAACCCACCATAGGAGTAGCTGAAATAAACCTTTGGCACATCATGCCGTCAAGGCTCTGTGGGTTTCTCTCTCTCAGCACCCTGCATTGTTACTCTCTAAAGGAATCGTAGCAATGGCAGACAGAGAGAGAGCCCGAGAGTACACGAGATGGAGAACTTTGAGTTTTGAGTTTGTCACTGGGTGCAGCTGCTGGGGCTGCAAACAAAGTTCTCCCTATAAAACGATTGTAAAGGAAAATACAGCTGTCTTTTTGGACCTACTGTCTTTTGAAATCTAACAGCATCCATGTCCCAATAAAGAAACATTAGTACTCTCTCATAAATCTCAGCCCTCTTGTCTAATATTTTAACATCTTTCGTTGAAAAGTCTTAATTTCACTATAATGTAAATAAGAACTGGTTTGTTTGTTCAGTACTCCAACAAGAATTTGCTGTAAAGATTTCAGAATGCAGGGAGTGCCCTGAAAAGGGTGACCTCCCTTTAGTCACTGAAGCCAAAGACCATTTATCTCAGTTAACCTACAGATCTGTCCTGTAGGGACCTCACATCTGTCAAACACTTGGAGACAGCTACTTATCCTCTCCTCCTTTCTCTCCCTAAAATGTCAGACTGGTCTGATTTTTTATTATTGTATGTTTTTCAAACTAATGAAAAAAGTGTTATGGATATGGCAAGATGAAGTGTGCACTTTGTATTATTTATACAGTCCCTTAAATATGGATAGGGATTTGGAGAGAAAGAGAACGCTTTCACTCCAGAAAGCTTACAAAGTAAGAAACCAATGCTGTAAGACTTAAGCATATGCCTAACTTTATCAACTCTGCTGAACTCAGTGAGACTATGCACTTGCATAAGTGAAGCATGCAAAGTCTTTGCTGAATTGGAGTATAAATTAAGACCCAACAGTGACTTGATCAATTGCAACAATCAACGTGGGAGAAAGAGGGCCAAGAATTACACCATAAGATCATGTTGATTTTAAGGTATTTCAAGACTATATATGCACCCACATACACACACACCTCATTCCACTAGGCCACAAAAAGCTGGTTGCAGCTCCTGGATTCTCAGTGACTTGGCCCCATTGGAAGTGAGAGGAGCAAGGGGCTCTCCGCCACATACCCTTCTCCCCAGCTGTCTGACACACCTTCCTTCCCCTTTACATTGGTGAATCCTCTTGTGGCACCTTCCAATAGGTTCAAGCTCACTTTGGCTGCATAAACAGCAAAAAGCAAACTTGGCAGACTGGAGAATCCAGTCCATAATCTTTAATGATGCTGTTAGTTTAAGATGACTAGGGTTTTAATAGGCCTTCTGGAAGTAGTGTGAATCACACAAGATATTTGAAGGGGGAAAAGATGAGAGCATGGTAGAGTGGATAAAGGGGACTTTCCCAGATGTAGGCAGCTCTGAGGAAGGAGGGAACAATGGTTATAGTTTGGTGTGTGTGGCTTGAGCAGAGATGAACATGGCTTCCCACTGAATTTGGTGGTGTTATAAAGAAGGTGCAGCATTGCATGCCACATTCAAATCTTTGCATTTCTGAAGAGTTTTTATTAGTTACATTTACTTTACTGAGATGTATTTTTCTTCTGCTTAAGACTTTAAAACATGAGCAGTTCTGTATATTTGTCATAATTTAAGACCACAATTATTTGGTGGTTGGTGTTTTTACTTGCATCTTATTCATGAGTCAGGGTGAGGACACCAGATGGACTCAAAAAACTGTCTATGACGATTTTCAACTATTTTTGCACATCTCTAATGGTCAACATAGTATGAAAGAAGTAGGCAGATGTATGTGGGAAATCTAAGCTGAGTATCTAGACATGTCCCAGTTTTGGCTATTTAAAAAACAACAAAAATTATTTATGGTAGTGCCCATTTATGAACCAGATTTTCAAAAGAGCTGAGCTATCTTTGGAGTCAGACTCTCCAGAAAACCAACAAACAAGCAAGCAAGCAAACACACACCTCAACACTTATTTAGACACCAAAATAACTGGGCAGATTTTCAAAAGAGCTCAGCATGTTGGGCGTGTGATGTAAACTGAGCTCCTTGTAAATCTGGCTGTATGAGTCACAATGGGAACTGCTGGGTGTGGGGCACTTTTGAAAATCTAGTTGCCCAACTGGTAGATGCTTTTCAAACCATCAAGGAAGACAGCCACAGCTGGAAAGACAGACAAATGGAGAGAGGTTAGGAGAATAAAGGACTGTGAACAGTATACAAATATATATAATTTATACACAAGTCAACTTGATTCACTGAAAGAAGTATGGAAAATGTGGGCGTTCAAAAGGGGTTGTGTGGATGAGCTCACAGAAGCAGTCCCATGCACTGGAGGCCACAGGGGAGAAGGAACAGAGGTGACTGTGGGAGAAGCTGAAACGCTTGAGAGCATGGGCAGAACAGAGGTGGTGAGAGGCAATTCAAAACTTGACAATGGAGGCTAAGTAGGAAGGGGCAGAGTTATGCAGAACTTTGAATGCAGTGATGCAATGCTTCAATGTGATGGGGTCTAGGAGCTCCATGTAGGAAAGTTACATGATCAGATTAACAGAAAGAAGTGGAGTTCAGTAACTGCATTTTGTATGGCTGGAGGGGTGCAATGTGCATGCTTGGGAAGCCAGTGAGGAAAATACTGCAGTAATCAAAGCGAGATCTAATGAGGGCTCGAATGGGAGATTTGGTGTGGGGATGGAAAGAAGAGAATGGATGCTGAGAAGGAAGAAGCTGCAGGATTTAAATGCAGCCTGGATGTGTGGGACAAGAAAAGGGCAGAGTTTAAAATAACCCAAGACAGACACCTGAGTGATGGAGGATAGTGATGTTAACAATGATAGAAAAGGAGGAAAAGTGAGGAACTTCCCTGGGAATCGCAAGTAAGCAGTAAGTGAAAAAGTGAGAGTAAGGATGTAATGCAAGTGCCCATATCTGTTAGCAATTAGTTATCCACAAGATACTTAACTTGGTGAGTGTGGGTGGATGTACAACTCTGTAAATGATGTTTCAGTGTCCATTTCTGCTGCTGCCACAGCATTCCCATTATACAGCTTGCAGAGTCACCATGGTTAGGCATGATTATTAAAACCATGGCTAGAAGTGGGCCATTACAGTTTGTGGCATGGGCACAGATCCCACACCCAGCAGCATGGCGGTATTGCTAACTCTGCTCTCCCAACAATCGGTTTTACTGGGAAATCACAATGATCAGTGCTCTGCTTATTCTGCTTATTTCCCACCAACTTATTTGTTGTTGTTTTCATACCGAAGTTCTGATCTCTCTGTTTTGAACAGCTGTAAGGCTACGTCATGGTACCAGTAAAGGTAGGCTAATGAAAACTAACACTGGAAACTGGGGAAAAGGCTGACCCAGTGGCACTGTCTGCACTGCCACTATAAAGGTAGGCTGTGTGGTCCAGTGGACAGGCCACTGGACTGGGAATGAGGAGGCGTGGCTTCTACAACCAGCTCTACTGCTGGGCTCCTGTGTGACTTTGAGTAGAGCCCGGCAAATCTGCAGATATCTGCTTTATATCCAGGAGCCATGTTTGCGGGTCACGGATACAAATTTTGTATCTGCACACGACTCTAATTTTGGGGATGTCTCAGTCTCTCTGTGCCTTGGTCAGCCATCTATTTAAACTCAGACCTCTTTGGGGCAGGGACTCTCTCTCACTATGTTGGCTCGCTCTGTGCCTACCACAATGTGGCCCCAATCTCACTACTGTAATATAAATAATGATAATACTGGTGTCTCATTCTGCGTGCAGGCAGGTTGTGAGAACACTTTGGAAAACACAGGTGCAAGGTAATGGCATGGTTGTAAGAAGAGCTGTGCTGCTGTGGAAGACATCCTGTGGGCTGCCTTCCCACAATAGATGTCACTAAGCAGGAAAACCATCTCCGCGTTATTGATAGTACAAAATAAAAGCTTGATCCTGCTTATGGGATCACCCACCCCCTGCTGCAAATTTCCACTGATTTGCATTAAAAACTCTCAGCATTCTGCACCAGTATGCTGACAACGTGGGTCTCCTTTGTGGATCATTTTGAATTTAAACAAGTAAGGTAAGAAGTCCTTATTGGAATTCATTATGTGGGATACTGCAGATTTCTTTGGACTGAAATTTTCCTATAAAATTCAAAGATCTTTGAGAGAAGTTTTGGTCTTGTCCCAGGATCTTGCAAATGTGTTACACCACAGTCCTATACAGCACCTATTAAACAGCAGAGTAAACCCGAAAATTTGTCTTAATGGACATTTCTGCTCTAACTCTAGTGCTACAGAAACCATATTTTAAATATTTTAGCTGCATATATATTTGATAACACAGAGAGATCCAGGATGTAAGAATCCTATTTCCTTTTCCAGAATATGCTGCGGGAGTTGGCATCTATGTACTACTGTGACCAACATATTAGATAAAACAGAGAGATCACACCAGAACCATGCCCTGCCCCAAGCAGACAACCATCCTGGGACCTGTTTTTCAGAACTGTTGAGCACCCACAACTCTAGCTGAAGTCAATGAGGGCTGTGAGTTTTTAGCAGTTCATGGGGGAATAAACAAACATCATAGGCAAATGGGTTAATAAATAAAGGAAAGTGCTGACATTAACATTTGAAGTGTTGTCAACTCTCACAATTTTATTGTGAGTTTAATAACATTTGAGGTGAAATCTTAGCCCCACCGAAGACAATGGGAGTTTTGCAATTCAATTCAGTGTGGACCAGGTTTTCACCTTGGATGTTTTTCTTCAAGCCCTAGCTCCTGGAAACAAGTGATTAGATGAAAATCTCAACTTTCATTTAAAAAGAAAAGTTTCTATCCCTCACGGTTGCAGAATAAAGCTTTAAAATGTGACTTGAGTTGTACCCTAGAGGCTCAAAAACATGGCAACTAAAAAGAACCCTCAAATTATTTCTTATTAAAAATCTCATGATGTTTAAGCCAAACTTCATGATATTTTGGGGCCTAATTTATGATGTTGGGGTGCTTGAGGCTGGCAAAACTGGGGCACTCTCATGAAGTACCACCACTAATAGAGAAAACAGAGGCTTAAAGCTATGATACAATATGACTATAAGGAGGCAACTCAAAGGGAAGACTGAAATGACAGGCCCTCCTTAAGTCATATCATCATGAGAGAGAAGTTTTTATACTGATCGCCCTAGCTTTTGTCAGCTCAGGTCACGATCTCAACAATAGTTCAAGTCTGATTCTAGGTATCCAAACAAAAGCAAGAACTGGATTGCAAGAATATTTTAAGGGTGCATTTGTCTGTTTTCAATTTTTTTAAATAAAAAGTCTAGTTGGATTAAGGATTCACATATCGAATCTGAAAAATTAGAAATTTTCTTTATTTTTATTTCAAACCTGCTCACATACATCAGCAGCCATTAACAAACACAGCTGGCATCTTTATTGGTTTATTCACTGAAGGATTTAACTGGACAAACATCACAAAGACGGAGGCTGATTTCATTGAATTTATGATCAAATATTCTCCAGTGCTGGAACTCTGAAAGATCAATTATTATGAAATGTGAATAATTTAAAGAAAAGTTCTTATTTGGCACTGTTTGTAAATCAAGTCTTGTGGGAGTAAACGCTGCTGAGGTAGTAGCAGACAGTGGATACGTTGTACTATTTATAACTGTTTATAATAATGCAGCAGAACTTTCTGTGAATTAACAGTTTTATTCACTTACTGATAATGCCATTTATGTATCAATGGTTTGATTGGCAACTTATTAGATAGATATTCTGCTAAAGCATTTTATTCTAAATTTTAATCAGAATTTATTGTGATCAAAGAACAACTTAACTGACCTAGTATCTCCTTTCAAAATTAGACAATTTTTTCCCCTACAAAGGCTCAATTTTTAAAAGAATTTTATGGGCTTTCTATTAAGAGCCAAAGTGAAGTCTATTGTTAAGACCAATACCAGGAGGAATATAATAATTTTAACACAGAATTTATGCCTGAGGATATGGAATTGACTCAATGCCTAAAAGAAAAAGGTCAGTTCCTTTGGAATTACTTGCCTCTCTGCCCTCCAGCGATAACAGGTGCACCAATGCAACACTGAGTCTCTTTATTCACAGAGTATTGCTGAAGATACATAATATATCATCCAGTTTTAAGGCAATGGCAAGAATAATTACCTTATATCTGCCCATTTTGACAACCAGGTCAAGTGGACGCTGAACATACATACCTGGGTTTAGAGCAACTAATCTATCCACAGGCAACATCTCTTCTAAGCTTTCAAACTACGTTTGCACCTTCTAAGAATGATTTGTCTGAAGGCTTCATTTAATCTATTTAGCAAAACTGTGAATCTAAAACATGTGTTTTAAAGCTTGAAATAGACCATTGTTTTACATTAATGATGTACAATGCCATTTTTAACATATCACTGATTTTAAAGAACTGCATGAGAAAACAAGAACTCTGTTCCCTTGCTTTAAGCGGCATTAATTTATTGCCATAAGTCCTATGCCACAGCACTCAGAGACCTAGGAAGTTGAGGCTTGAAGGAGCAATAGCCAGAAATGTGGAGGCAGAAAAAGAAATCTATATTTTTTTTTTCTTTTTTGGCATGAATTGCAAAAGATTCTTGGGATATGATCACAAGAGCTTCTGGAATAGAGAGGCTAAATGAGGAAAAAGTGGCAGTTTAAGGGTCATTTCATTTTATGAAAACTGACAGTCAAAAGAAGACTGAAGAACCCTGATCAAACTATCATAAAGATCAGTTATAAATATTTGTCAAAGGCCAAGATGTGCTTTGATATGGTCAAGCACTCCAAAGCTTTTGATTGTTCTGGTGCATGACACTACCTCCAAAAGCTAGCGATTGCCCTCAAATCTTTGGCTGACATAACTGCAAAATCATGAGGCTTTTCAGACTGACCTCATCCTAGTTACACAGGTGATAATACTTATCTGCAAGGTTGTTTATTAGCTGACTGCACTGACACTACTCCCTTCCAAGTTGATATCCACCGATGAGGTGATAAGTAAAGATGAGAAACAAGAACATGTGAGTTCAAGAAAATTGTTCTAGGATATACTACAGTGGGCAAAAGAAAATATAAATCCCATCCCAATGACATCAACAGGGGCTGCTGGATGCTCTGCACTTTGGAAAATCAACCTACCTTTTTTCAGGTGGCTAATTTTTGGTAGTCATTTTTTAAAATCTTGGCCTTGTTGTCCACACAAAATGAAATATGACAGCTTTCTAAACCACAGCCCAGCCTGTGCTCACAGGGGGACATGAATTGCTCAAACAAGTGCATCTAAATATGTCTCAAAGAGACGGAATATTGTAGACAAAGTCATGATCTAGAAAGGAGAGATTTTAGCCAGTGCAGAAGCCATCTTGGATTCTGCCTTTAAAAAAAGAGGACTTAATTAAGAATGTGAGAAAAGAGTAATAGGAAAGTTTGGTGCTAGTGACAATTAACTACTTGAATTCAAAAGAGGAAACAATTTCTTAGACAACAAAAATACTCAAGTAACACACCACCAAAAAAAAAAGCATTATTTTGGGAAATTGGTATAACATCACCATATGAGGCGGAAGAATAGAAGGTGGTAGGAACAACTGATGTAGCTTTAAAAGAGACTCTTTAGATTAACATATTTGAAAAGTAAAGAAAAGAAGTAGAGTCAATAAGAAAGTAATGAAAAACATTATTAAAGAGCATGTGTTGGAAAATTCACAATTGAAACATTGACTAATACGATGGGGCAAGGCTAGATGGCTACAGTAAAGTATTGAGGAATAGGTATGTTAGCCCCAGGCTAAACAAATCCATGGTACCATAGTAACCAAATGGCAGTTGCTCCAGGTTAATCAAGACACCTGGGGCCAATTAAGATCCTTCTAGAAGGCAGTGGAGATAACTACATTGATTGGGACACCTGAAGCCAATCAAGGGCTGGCTGGAACTAGTTAAAAGCCTTCCAGTTAGTCAGTGAGGTGTGGGTGTCAGGAGCTATAGGAGGGAGCTGCACTGTTGCAGGAACGAAGCAGTACAAATCCATATCAGATGTAAGGAAGGTGGCCCTGAGGTAATGGTGAAGGAGATATTGAGTGGGGGGCTGCTGTGGGGAAGTGGCCCATGGAACTGTACACGTCCTATTTTCAAAAAGTCAGCTACCAAAGCTGCTAATTTTAGGGTCCCTGGGCTGGAGCCCGGAGTAGAGGGCGGGCTCGGGCTCCCCCTTCTCCTCCCTGATTAATCACTGAGACTGAGAGAAAACAGAGACTGTGTGAGGGAGGATTGCTTCTCCTCATCTCCATTGTTGGCTTATGATGAAAATGGCTCAGTAAGCTGCGACCCTTGCCTCTAGAGAGAAGGGCTACTTGGAGGGTCACAGGGAGCTTCTGAGGCTAGTAAAAATCCGCCAGGAAACACAGGATCCACGGAGTCAAGGACAGAACTTTGTCACAGTAAATACTAACCAACATATCTGTGCAATATTCACATCAAGGCCTCAAGGAATTCCTTAATGGATTCAGCAAACTAATGCTAAGTACTTTTCAAAAGTCATTAAGGACTTGATCATAACAGGATTTTGGTAGAAAAGCAAATTCAGAGTGAAAAAGTGAGGGCAATCCTGGCAATTTTTTGCTGGCAATTCTAATTTCAAACCTTGGTAAAATAACTGGAATCAACAATAAGAGAAAAAAATTGTAAGTGGATAACAAGAAAAAAATGATAAGCAATAAATAAATGACAAACAAAAATGCAAACATATTAGATAATTTGATCAATTTTTAAAATGGACTTAAATTAAATATTCATGGATCAGCATAATGTAGTAGATGTAATATATCTGAACTTTAAGCATTTGAATCAGTGTCTCACAAAACCTTGCTCTAAAGATAAATTCACATTATCTTGGATATAAGCACTCTCACATGGACTGAAAACTGGCTGACAGGCCATAAACAAAGGGTCATGATAATTGGCCATGTACAGAGTTGGAGGGGAAGCATCCAGCTGTGTGCCACAGGGATTAGTGTTAGCCCCAGTTGTATTTAACATCTTTATCCCTTAGTCCAGATCATTAATAAACAGCACGATAATTCAGTTAACATACTAACTTAGGAGGTGTTGCAAATACCAGTGAAGACAGAGAATTAATACAAAGGGATTTATAAAAATGAAATTTATGGGAAGAAAACATATGAGAAGGATTCAGCATGGGAAACTGTAGACAACTACATCTATGCATAATCTCAAACCCAGATATTCAGTGGAATGGAGATACTAGGAGAGCACTAATATCCACAGAATCTAGTCTAATAACAGAGAGTGAACTGAAGGAGTGGGGGTTTTTTTAACCCAAGAAAGCTTATGCCCAAATAAATGTTAGTCTTTAAGATGCCACTGGACTCCTTGTTTTTGTGGCTACAGACTAACATGACTACCCCGGATACTTGAGCTGGATAGGTAGAAGATAGTATTGATACAATTGCATTTAAGTTATTAGTACTAGAAAGTAGTTTTTAAAAAGAGGAGAAATACTTCTGGTTAAATGATGACCAAGGAGGTATACCATAGTGGTCTTCATTACCTAAAGTGTGTGAATATCGCAACGGGAAGGAATAGTTAAAGGTAGCGTAAGGGGGTATAACTAGGAATAATAAGATATAACAGAGCAAAGTGAAATTGTGGTTGAATATCATGATATATATATATTCTAAGAGACCTCACTGTCAGATTGTGGAATAATCTCCCCAAAAGAAGTGATAAATGTCTCATCACTTGAGACATTTAGAATTAGAATGGAGGAAGCCCTCAAAATAAACCGCAAGCTTTGGCACAAAGGATCTCTTATAGAATCTAAATAAGTCTCATCAGTCACTTATTTTTATATAATATAATTCATAACACCATCACCACCACCACGTATTTATATAGTGCTTTCCAACTGTAGATCTCTGATGCTGCTGAGTTGGGCTGTGGATGTAATGGGTCTGATTCTCACTTGCACTCAGGCCCCTTTACACTGGCAAAATGATGTAAAAGGCATCCGTCGTGGGTGCCTTTTACACTGTCAGAGCAATGTGAAGAGGCCTTGGTCTGTATGAAAATAAGATCTAATCCATTAATTTATGAAAAACTTATGAAACTGAATCGACAAAAATTGGTTAAAGCCTGAACAAAAAAGGATTTAATGCCAAAATAATGATATAAAAGTCATTACGACAAAAATTATGTTTACTTATCTTTGACGTATGCTGTGTCAACACAAGCGCTCCTCCTAGCGTTGACAGCATTTTTCTAATGTTTTTGACATACCCCGAACATTACTACAGGTCACATAAGCACTGTGCACTGAAATGGTAACAGTAAACACCTACAGTATGGTAGCACTGTAAAGAGTGAACTTTAGTGACATCAGGCATAACAGAATTTATTTTTAAAAAATACAATTTGCCATTTTTTGTCATATAATAAATGATCATCATTCCTTGACTCAGATGGTACTAATATCTGGTGTAGGTAATAAGACACTTCCAACCACTACACAGGTTATGGATTGTTCCTCATGGACAAGCCCTTTAATCAATCAAGAAGTTAAACAGGAGAATTTGATAAATAACTTTTTATTGAATTTTGCAGAAATAAAAAAAACCAAAAAACATTTACAACATACCAACACCATGCAAAAGAAGCAAGCCAACAAATGATAACAGAGTTATATGTCTCCAATAAAGAACATTTTCCAAAGTCTATTCAAGTTATTTCCCCCCATAGAAACCATCATGCTTACTCCCTACTGATAGCTGATAGGACTACCTTAATAGATTTGCAGAAGGAATATAATTATTTATATAAAGCAGTTTTTTCTAACCCATATATTCCATCACAGGAAAAGCACAATGGATCCTTAGCTCAGATTCAGCTTTAACTCACCGTCACATGGACTAACCCAATAAATTGGTACCCAAAGAAAGAGACTTTTACTTGTGATAACAATATAAACTGCCTATGCTTATATGCTTAAGAGCTTGAATAATTAAAAAAAAAGTGGTGGCTGCAGATTTTAATAAGATGAATATTGCACAAAAGTCAAGAAGTAATCGCATTTTGTCTTTTAAACTAAATAGCCCATAGGGGAATACGTTTTTCTAAAAACCACTTTGAACTGTAAACTTAACTATTCAAGTCTGAAAAGTCCATATATTCAATATTTGGCTTTTGAATCTTTTTTTGGTCCCTCACCCTTGCTTCTTGAGAAGGTTTTCACTGACTAACAGTTTAAAAATGTGAGAATCTGCCCGTTGAGTCCTACCCTTAAACTTTGCCAGACATAAGCATGGAAGGCTTCAGCCCCTGCCATTATAAAAGATCTTGTTTGAAGCAGAAATGTCCCGCAGTTGACCTGTGCTGTGAGGCTAAGGTGCCATATACTAAATTCTATCACGTTAGCGAATTAGTTATATTAATTTTAATATGATGGGAAAGAACAGATGTGCAGGGGACTATCTACATTCTTCCTCATCACCATAATGTGAGAGCACCTTACAGATCCTTCTTTGAAATATACAGAGAGACAATTAGCTCTCTCTCCTCATTACCCTGTAAGGGTTTACTGTTGTGGGAAAGCTATTGTAATCTGAAACAGTGAGTTTTAAAATGTTTTCTGAAGGCACAGTGCAGACATACCTGAACTGAACAGTGCAGGACAAAACATAAAACACTGTTCAGCTCCCTCTATACTTAAAAAACAAACAATGTTTTAAATGAGTTGAGGAGACTCATCTTGTACCTGGTCCCCCAGTAGAGTAACATGTGCAGTGCAGGTGGAATTCAATAATGTGAGTTGGCTGCCAGACTGCCTTTGACTCTTGAAAACCCCCAGCCGAGGAACTGCAGAGCTTACAGTAATTTTCTAATGTCCATCTTGCATTTTAAGTACCATGTGTATGATTCCCTAAGTACCATGTTCTCTATCTCTGTAATTGGACACCTTAACCAAAGTACTCATTCATGTTACTACTTTGTTTCTCCAAAAGACCTTTCAAAAGTAAAACAGGTCTATTGTTACATCTAGCTTAAGAGCTTCAAAGATCTGATTTTTCGCATAATAAGCTTGTTGGGTTTATTTTCTCCACCCTAGAGTAGTCCAAGAACTCTGATATTCTTGGCTCTGGTATGATTTTCCATTGGTTCTAGTCAATATTTTAAAAAAGTTATTTATTACGTATTGCTTTATTTTGAGCAGCTGTTTTCCAGCTAAACTGGTTAGGTAGATATCAAGCCATGTCAGTCATTGCTCTATCTTTCCTACTCTGGTTTTAAGATTTGTTTCTCTTGTGGTTGGAGTAACTACTGTGTGATTGATTATCATCACTCTCACAATATTATCTATAATGTTTTCTCTTTTCTTGCCTCTGTTTTCTGTAGAAGACCCTGCCTCACACCTGGGGATACTGTGAAAGTTTGTAAGCAGAATGCCATTCTTCTTAGCAGACTGTCCTCACTGAAATTCATTGACTGTCATTATTAGGGGTCTACTTAAACCACCAAGAAATCACACATTTTTCATGGGTTGGTCACAGCATAAATAGCAAATTTTGTGGATGTGTTCAGACAGTATATATACAACAAATATTGTACTGTACTACTGTACTGACTTTCTAGTCACCTTGGACAAGGGAGCCTGCTAAATAAATAAAAATAAAGTATAATACTTAAAGTTGTACAAGTTTGTTTCCACATGGGAAACCGCCAGCATTGGGTACATGCTTTTTAAAGTACTTACTTAGTTTTGGATTATCTATTTTTTCTAACGGTATGTTGGCAGCAGTGACAGGCATCCACTAGTTCCATCGCAGCTTCTCCTTTTGCAAAACTACTTTCAGTTGTTCTTTTACACATCGTGGACACTGTTGCTTGTTTTTTGTTCTGACCTGTAGTCTTTGCACAATCTTTTAGTTTATTATGCAATTCAGCCTTAAAATGGTGATCAATTGTGTTTTTTTCTGAGCAAATCCAGTCATGTTGCAAAATGAACAAAACAATTTACCACCAACTGTCTGCAAGATTCTCCACACAATCCAAAGCTAAAAATATTTTTGATGTCAGCCATCTTTATATGCAACAGCAATCCTTTCACTCAGTTTGATGACTGTCATTCTCACTTATCATAAATGTTGACACACTCTCAATCAATGATCTTCTGTAATGACTGTTGTGCTCACTTTAGTATATGTCATGCAACTTGACAGACACTCTCAATCAACTATCCACTATGACGATTGGAGTGATAGCACATGATATCACAGCTGTTTTTGCATTGTGGTAATCACAGAAGTTTTACAGCATATTTTATAAATAAAACATTTTTTGAAGGTTAATTTCACGAACAATCCCATATTTCATGATTTTCGTGAAATCGCAAATCAAGAAGGCCCCTAATCATTGTATAAGCCTTGGATGTAAGCCTTTTTAAAGACGTTTATAAACTCAGGTTTTAACTCCTGTTCATCAGCAGCTCATGCATACAAACAAGAAAAGGGGTTGCATTATCCTAAGTCCTGTGCAGTTTGAAAAAGAAAAGTGGAGGGTGAGAAATCTCTTGAGCCATGCATACTCTCAGACTTTGTGGTCCTGCCACACACAGACTACGAGGAAGTGGTCGGGATGTTACCTTGAGGCTTGGGAAACATGGGTTCAATTCCCTGCTCTTGGCACAGACTTCCTGTGTGACTTGTTAACTCAGCTTAATCCCTCTGTGCCTCATTTCCTCATTGGTAAAATGGGAATAGCATCACAGGGACATTGTCAGGCTAACTATGTTAAAGATGGTGAGGGGCTCAGATAGTATAGTAATGGGGGTCATATAAATATGAGGTGAGGAGGAAAGGAGTAAGTATGGGGCACCATGTCTTATTCCTCCCTGACATTGACCAGCATAAACAGGAGCACTCACACTGCAGCTTGTGAACATAGACATTTATGTGGTTGCACAAGCTGTAGATCAAGAGCAGGGCATGCTTTTCTGTCAGTTTAAAGAAGATCTAATATTTTTTTAAAAATGCAGGTAAGTATTTTAAATCAATCTTCTATTATACATGCTTTGGGAGCTGCCCTAATCCTGTACAGTGGTTTCGTAGTATCAGAGCTGAGAGGCTTTCAAACATATTTCCCAGTTAGGCCCAATCCTGCAAAGACTTACAGTCCTAGAATTTAAGGTCCGAAGAGACCACCAGCTTATTGAGTCTGACCTCTTGTATATCACAGGCCACCTACACACTACACCCATTAAATTTTAAACAACATAAGTAGTTCCATTGAAATTAATGGGACGACTTACATTACTTAAAGTTAAGCACACGCATAAATCTTTGCAGGATCAGGCCTTAGATATCCTTTGACACTGATCCTCCAGAGCCATTAAGAGGTTCACAGTAACTAACTGTTAACAGTATCAAAACAAATCTGTATATTCAAACTACCAACAGTATAACCTTATTTTCATCTGCTCAGTTTTTAAACACTGGGAGGGTCTAATCCTCATTCTGACTAGACTGCAAACTTGGTTTAAATAAACCAGCCCATTTTGGTGTCATGAATGCAAAAAATACTGAAAAAAAGAAATCAGAATTATTTAAAAAATGCTCTTTTAGATTAGACAACATGTTCTTCAAAATGTGTTAATAAATAAAGGCATACTTTCTAGGCTGAGTCACTCTATGAGGGTTTTAAATGTTAATTTTATAGCTGAATTATAAACCCCTTGAGAATATGATGTTTATAATGGAAATATTGATACATCCTTAACTACAGCAGTACTATCAAGCAACACTCTAATACTGAACACTAATAAAGATTTACACTAGAAAAGGAGAAAATCCTTTACACGTTTCAAATGTAAATGATACATAATTTTGAGAACAAAATATTTCCTATTATGTTAGAGCCTGACACATGAAGCACTGAATTCTACTGCAAGTATTGTCGTTGCTTTCAGTCTTTCAATCCCCTCATTTATGCTGAAAATTTGCAAATCCTTTATTCATATAGCATAGAAAACGTGTACATATTTTTGAAGAGGTTCCTTATAAATGAGGAAGCTCTGGTTTTATGTGTAGCAGACTGTGATGGAATCATGTTATGTTAATTCTCAGACCACCGTATTATTTTAAACAAACAATATATTTTGTAACAAACAAAACCAACACACAGTAAGTTTGAAGAAAATATGTTGCTCACACAAAGTCATGTTTTCAATTCAAATGAAATTATTATTATTTGTACCATGACAGAGTCTAAAGGCCCAAGTATTTATCAGGGCCCCATTGTGTGAGGTACAATTAAAACAGGCAAGACGACAAGAGTCCTGCCCCCAAAAACATGCAGGCAAGTTTGTTTTATATATACCTATCCATTCATTCCAGAGCGGGGCTACAACTCTGGGAGCACAACAGTGCTATTGCTGCCTGTCTGATACATAGCTACCAACAGTCGCAAAACATGAATTGAGACAGCAGTTACCTGGGAAAGCCAAACCTGAACTCTTGATAGCAGTGGTTATGATCTTTCTGTGGGCTAAATCATGGCATTACCTCAAACCCTAAGAAAGGGGTGGCACATATTGTCTTGCATACTGGAGGGAAGCAGACACAACATCATAGAAATGTAGGAGTGGAAGGAACCTCGATAGGTCATCTAGTTCAGTCTCCTTCATTGAGGAGGATTATCTATCATTCCTGACAGGTGTTTGTCTAACCTGTTCTTAAAAACCTCCAATGAGGGAGATTCCACAACCTCCCTAGACAATTTGTTCCAGTGCTTTACCACCCTGACAGTGAGGAACATGGCCACACTGGGTCAGACCAAAGGTCCATCTATCCCAGTATCCTGTCTTCCAACAGCAGCCAATGCCAGGTGCCCCAGAGGGAATGAACAGAACAGGCAATCACTAAGTGATCCATCCTCTGCTTCCCATTCCCAGACTCTGGCAAACAGAGGCTAGGGATATCATCCCTGCCCATCTTGCTAATAGCCATTGATAGACCTATCTTCCATTCATCTTTCTAATTCTTTTGTGAACCCTGTTATAGTCCTGGCCTTCACAACATCCTCTGGCAAAGAGTTCCACAGATTGACAGTGTGTTGTGTGAAGAAACACTTCCTTTTGTTTGTTTTAAATGGGCTGCCCATTAATTTCATTTGGTGATCCCTAGTTCTTGTGTTATGAGAAAGTGTAAATAATACTTTTATTTACTTTCTCCACACCAATTGTGATTTTATAGGCCTTAATCCTATACCCCGTTAGTAGTCTCTTTTCCAAACTGAAAAGTCCCAGTGTCATTAATCTCTCCTGTATTAATATGTCTAGTAAGGAATCTATTTGTCAAAACCATGTCCAGAATCTTTTTTGCTGTCTGTATTGTTACAGACCTACTCATTGACAGGAATTTTGAAATAAATTACCAAAATAATTGAAACTGGCATGATTATATTGTGTTATTTTGAGAAATAAAATACACAGAATTTTAAAATACTATAGCAACATTTTAAATTTTTTGGTGCAGAATTCTCCCGAGTAAAATATGGTCCAAAGAGCCACATGAGTATTTCTGTTATAGAAATGTACATAGCACACCCAAATGACACACATGAAGTCAAACTTTAATCTTTCCATCTGATTTCACACAACATTATTTGGGTTAAATGGTGTCAAATAGTTGAAGCTGGGGCTTCATTTGAACACTGGCAATGTAAAGAAAGTTCAGAACTGATAAATGCAGGCGTGGGTGATTCTATTTTGCTATGTAATGACAAAGAAACAAAAAGCATTGTAAATTAGCTATGGTAACGTCACAGCATGAGATAGACCATATGGATGGAAAGTCAAAGAATGCAGAGTAAATTGAAAAAAAAAAACTTACTTATTCCATGCTTGTCTAAGGTTTTTAGAGCTGTACTGTGTAAAGCGTTCTGCAACAAAAAGAAAGACATTCAATTATCTTCTTTAATTATATTAAAAACATGGAAAAGCATTTTAACTAATGACGGTTATCATTCCTCCCATATGCCAAATCTGGGGAAAAGAACAAAGTGAGAAGAAAGGGAAAATAACTTTAAATAATGGACACATTATGGGACTGATTCTCATCTACACAAAAGCCACTTTACATACACTTTAAAGCCATGTTATATTGCCAGAATGTTACAGAGTGGTTTTAAGTGTAAATAAGAATCAGGTCCTATTTTTCGTTATCACAAAAAACATTCTCTGTAACCTTGCTGTCATGACTCCACATTTCCCATGTAAAAAATTTGTAATAGTAAGTGAAATGAGCCCAGATTCATGTTAAAGTTGGGGGCAGCTGAGAGCTATGCTGCTCATAGGAAAGTCTGCATGCTAAAAGATCCATAAATATAACCAAAACTCTGCAAGTATAGCGATGGCAAGTTTCTTTAGCCCCCACCCCCAACTAAGTTTTAGCTATAAATATTGCCCCGACTAGTGCAGGGATAAGGAGCAGACCTATTGTCCTATGGTTCCTCCACAGAAGGACATCTTCTGGCTAGGGCAGGATTTTAGGAAGAACATTGGGGCTAGGCATTGTGTTGCTCCTCTGAACAGGAGCAAAGTGTGGCCCAGTTAACAACAGACATGCTTCATAAATACCTTCAAATCACAAACACCACCACACTGTAAACAGGGGATGCAGTAATAGGCCAACTCTCCTACTGCTGTGTTGTGTTAAGTAGTTTGGATAGATCTACCCAACATTATGCGCTCAGTGAGATGCTACCACCTAGATTTCCCCTAAAACTTTAAAGATCCTTTAAAAGGGGACTTTATTTTCTGTAAATGCTGCACATAGCACAGGACCATGAAGTTACAGCAATTTTTTTGTATTGAATGCATCACACCATCAGAAACAACAAAATGAAAGCAACCTTTGGTTTTCAGGAGCAACTTAAAATTAGTTGAATTGTTCTTTATTTGTATAAGTAACCTTGTCCCATAACTACTGGCAACTCTGAAAACAATGTACATGGTAACAGACAACACAACAGGAAAATCCAACTGTCAATGATAATATTTTTCTTTAAAGTTGCAACAAAATTCATGACCAGAATGAGCGGCATGTATTCAATAAAAATAGTTGAGTGGAATTAAAATGCAGCTCACCTCAGCAAAGTAACTTGGTAAAAATGGAACCATAGGATTTCAGACTTTTTACCAGCATAGTTAGAGCAGTGAAACACTCCTAGTTTAGATGCAGTTATACCAGTATAAAGGTGCCTTATATTGAAATAGCTTATTCTGGTTTAGGATCCAAAATAAGCTATACTAGTATAATCTATCTTAATACCAGCATAACTGTGTCTACAGTAATGATTTTACTGGCATAACTTCCATGACAAAAAAATCTCATCCCTAACAAACATAGTTATGTCAATAGAGCTTTTTAAGGCCATGTTACAGATCAACCCAAGGATTAAAAAGTCAAGATGGCTTCTTCTAGTTTGTGCATCACCAACAATAAAGATTCTGCAACGGAATCATAGTTAATAATTCTGTAATGAAACATGAGCTAGAACAGCCCGTGGTTGACTATACTGCTGCAGTAGTACAGGAGTAAAATCTAAGAAAAATGTATTTTAGTCAGCAAAGGAGACTTCTAAATATTCAAGAAGCAGATCTGTTGAGCAAGGCACCCTTTTTACAGTTTCTCCACAAACTAGAAGACCTCTTAAGCTGGATCCATAAGAATCATTCACCTCTCTGTATTTGTTATTTTGATTTACTATTTTAATATTTTTATTTGAAATTTGGAAAAAAATAACTCTCAGATGCCCTGCGCCAGATAAAAAGTAATAGGATTTGAATATTCTAGTAATAAAAAAGTACATTCCTCAACAAATGTACCTCACAAAATAGAATTTGTTGACTGGCAAACTATTATAAAAGTCATAAAAGAATGAAAACTTTTGTTGTGATGATTCCCTGACATAAAATTACTGATGCTATACATGACTGGTAGTAATATGAAACACTACAATGCTGAATATCTTTATGCTCCTCTATTCTAATAAATAGCTTAGTAAACTACCAAGAACTTCAGTAATTACAGAACCTTCCCATTCCAATTATGGTTAAATTAAAGAAAATTCATAGCACATTATCTAAGGCACTCAGTAGCTTGTAGAGTAACAGAGTACAGCAATTAATTTAAACCTGCAGGGTGATTTTTCACCTATTTCTATCCTGTTCTGATACTGCAGTGGAGCCACACCAGCAGGAGTTAAGGAAAGAAAGAAGAATAGTAGAGAAGTGAGAAATAAGCGAGTACATAATTGTACAAAGCAGCAAGTTATGAGTTTCTACTTCAGTTCTCTGTGCATATACTGTAAATAAATAAATAAATAAATACTCTTCTGAGGCATACAGACCACCACCACAGACAACTCTGAATTCCTCCTTTTATATAAATCTTCATTACGTACTGTACAGTATGTACTAAAACTAGCGTAACTGTAACATTACAATGAGATAAAAAGAATGCTAGACCTTTCAATGAAGCACACCATGCAAGTACTCAGAACCATTATTACATGCCAGACAACAGAGCGGTGAAGACAGTAGCGGGAGACAGTGTCCGTAATCTGATATAAAAAAAGGTATAACAGGTGTAAAAATCCAGGACTTAATTATGTGTTATGTATTAAGTGAACAGATATAATCTCAGCAATGGGAATGTGATGACAAATTAATAGAGAAATTAGCATTATAATTTGTCTTAAACCAAGTCCATCACTTAATGGTTCATCCACTGTTATCTTGGGATGACTGGCTCCACTGAAGTCAGTGGTAATTTTCCCATTTAGCTCGGTGGAGACACGAGTGGATCACTCAAAATGGGCAACATGTGGCCTTCTGGTGAGTGTGGAAAAAGGGAGAAAGGGTGACAAAACAGGAAAGCACTGAAGAAATAGAAAAATATAAGCTGGATGCAGTGCAGGGAGGGAGGGAAGGACACAGAGAATGGTCAGAAAAAAATGACAAAAGTGAGTTGTAACAACAACATGCTCCAGCTTGGCACCTGGGAGCCTGACGAGACACCCATCCCTCACATGAGGGGGTTCCAACACAAGAGGTTGTGAACAGAGCTTGTCAGAACATTGTAATAAAATTACACCAAACTATGCTGTTTTGTAAAAGCTGGAAAGTTTAGCAGAGATGTATCTGTTTTAATGACATTTCCATCACAAAGAGAGACACTCTGGTCTGGGATGTGGTAGATCCAGGCAAAAGTCTCATCTCTGATTCAGAGTGATCTGGGATGGAGAACCTTGCTCTGAATGAAGAATAATAAAAAAAAAAAAAAAAAAAAAAGAAAGGCAAGACCTTGAAAATACCTGTGAATCGGAACTAATGCCCTCTGGTAAGTTCTAATTGCGAACAACCGCAATGATTGTTCCCATGTTGGTGGATCCAAACTGTGGGGGATGTGATATACATCAAAACTGGATTTGGGATAGTTTGGCTTGTAAACACAAATCAAGTGTAAATTCCATGTAAACAAGTCATATTAAATAATACTGACTCCTGTGCAAAGCTGTACCCCCCACCCCCCAAATTTTTTTTTGAGCTCCTGCACAGGTTTGTGCAAACTGAACCATGGTAGTAAGTGCAGTATGAATGACTAGATAGATTAGATTAGACTGACAGGTAACACAGTGCAGGCTTCCCTAGTACAGAATACTGATGCATATTTTATTGATCCTGCCCTTAACAGATGCTGGTGCATCTTTGTGCACTAGGATTCAATACTTGGCTTTACTTACTTAGTGTGAGCACACAAATGATACTCGGAAATAAAACAGTGTTAAAAAAGTCTTCATGCTCTGTAACTAAAAGAATTCAAGTCAGTAACAGAACCCATCATCAGAACTCCACACTGGCAACATTGTACTGTGTGTCCAGTAATCCCACTCCATACTACAAAAAAAATTTGTAGGAATCATTAAACATTTCAACAAAATTGCACATCATAAAGTTAACAAAAGTGCTAACCTTAAACTAAAGAGGGAACATATTGACACTTAATCACCCTCTTAGAATTAATTCTGCATCTTTAGAAGACGAAAAAAATTAAGGTGGGACTTTCAAAAAGGCCTATGGAAGCTAGGTGCACAAATCCAAATGATGATTAGGCACCTAACTCCCTTACGATGCTTTGAAAATCCCAGCCTTAATGTCCAGAAGACCTCTTTTGGTTGCACTACAAAACTATAAACTATTGTTATACCAAATGAAATGTGAAAAAGAAATTGATAAATCTTGCCGTAATGTTGTTAGGAAGGAAAAGTATAACCAAAATGAGTATATTACCGAAATTCATGTTCCTTCATATACAGCCTCCTATTCTGTTCTAAACCTCTCCTTAAAGAAATCCTGTCTGCAACGCATTTATCTGGCAAAACAATCCCTGTAGGAAGAAGGGAGAAATACTAACCTTCATATTTGAAAAAGAAGGATTTTCAAACTCTATTACTATGCAGCATGATTATGTTTCTGCTTCCCCTAATTGATATTCAAAATCCCCCAGAGTGGATCAGCCTATTAACATTCTCCCTTCTAGTCCAAGAAGCCTTACATATTACTTTATAAAATCTCTAGGTAAACAGTAAAGATATTAAACACAGGAAGATATTTGTAAACTCTTAGATATGCCTACTCTAACCAGAGCCTCATACTAATGTTCACTTCAGTCAGCTTCAAAGAGTAGCTCCAGAAAAGTAGTTTCTCTTTCCAATATCTTCTCAAATCCATAACACCTTTATCCCCACATAAAAAGAGACCTTTTTAGGTTAAACCAACTTTTACTTGGTTAATAAACTAAAGAATAAATATATTAAAGATGAATCTGCACTATTAAACAAACAGGCCTGCCAATATTATTTATCTAGACCACTGGGTGAAATTTAAATTCCCAGATAACATTCCAGATATAAAGTCCTTTCCTTTAGAAGCTTCCATTGTCTCAGTGCCATCAGTCATCAAATTCATAACTTCAAATCAATTATTCTTAATTTTTTCCATGATATTGCCATACTGAAAATCAACAGAAGTGTTTACATCACTTCAGTAGACAACAATTTCACCCTATGCCAGTATATTACAATATATAAAAGCGTTGGTGCCCCCTTCTCATAAGTTTTTTAACTACCCTCACCATTTAGCTGTAAATAAAGACAGAAAGGTTGCCATCTCCCCAGTCCGGGATGAGTACCCATACTTTAGACCATACATTATTTCAGAACAGCTCCACATAAAAATCCATCCATGTAAAAACTGAGATGATATTTACATCCTCTGTAAATCATTTTGAGATCTACAGGTGCAAAGCATATGAAGTAGGTATTATTATCTCTTAAGTCTGTCTTGCGAGAACTAAATGGTTTGGGGGCTAACCACCACCTCCTCTCACAAAATCCACACATTTTTTAAGTTAGCTCAACTTTTTCTAGGTTAATAATTTAAAGAATATATAAATATAAAACAAACATCTCGTCCTGACAAAACAACAAATTTAGTCAAGAATCTACATAGGAATGTTGGAGATGTAACATCTCTTCCTGTATTTATTTGGGGATTGTTCAAAAATAAACGTCTAATGGTGAGAGCATGTGAATTTTATAAGGCAAGAGTTCTCACCCTGTGGACCAGGAGGTCACATTTTCCCTTTTCTTGCCATATTGCTAAATGGATCGGAATCCCAGGCAGAAATGGGAGACAGATCATCATAGGGGGAAGTCCCCGTATGTAAAAGGTTGAGAACTCCTGGTACAAGAAAAATTAATCAGGATGAAATTGCAAATGAATCAACATGAGCAAGCACTTGAAGAACCTGATTTATTGAGGAACAGTACAAGTGAATAGCTCATTGTTACACTATGGAATAGAAAGGCTATGATGAAAGAAAACATAAATTTGCCACCTGTTATGAGAGAGTCAGAATTTATGGGGAAAAACAAACTTCACTAGCCAAAATCTACCTACATGCTACTTCTCTCGTAGAACTATAAGATGGACAGGACTAGCCCCTACTGTGAACAAATCATACTAGAGCAGTGAACAGAGGAGAGGCAAACAGAAGGAGTTTGCCTGGGAACAGTCTGAGAGGAGCTACAGTGACTGTTGCACTACAGGGGGGGCAGGGCCAGCTCCAGCTTTTTTGCTGCCCCAAGCAGCAAAGGAAACAAAAAAAAAATGCCGTGATTGGTGGCACTTCGGCAGCTCCTCTACTGCACCACTTCATTTGGCGGGCGTTACTTCCCACCGAGAGGGACTGAGGGACCTGCCGCCGAATTGCTGCCAAAGACCCGGACGTGCCGCCCGCTTCCATGGGCTGCCCCAAGCACCAGCTTGCTGTGTTGGTGCCTGGAGCCGGCCCTGGGAGGAGGAGGGCCATGTTGTGAGCTGGTGTGGTGAATAAACGAGGATCTGTCTGCTGTGACCATTTGTTTGACTGGTGCTAGTTGCAGGGACTGTTTCACCATGTGTTTGTTTGAAAAGTGTGACTGTTTGACCAGGTGAGTCTTGAGTGGGTGATTGGAGAGAAGGCTTTGAGTCAGGGCAACTGCTTCGAGCCAGTAGCCTTATAAAAAAAGCAGCCAATTGCGAACTGAGTGAGTGGGGATCAGAGGAGAGGCAAACAGAGGGAATCTGCCTGGGAGTTTGAGGGGGATGGAGGTGGGAGGTCATTCCCACAGAGTTTTTGCCTTTCAGGCTTATGTGAGCAGTAAATACAACATCTGAAGAGGCTCTTAGAAGGAAGACAATAGGGAAAGTGAGCGATCAACTGTTGTGAGCTGCACAGGATATGCCATGTTTGTCTTTCTCCTAGGACAGAAGCAACTACATCTGTATGAAGTGAAAGCTCGTCTCCATATTGGAAGAGAAGGTTAAAGGACTACAGACCCAAGTCTCAATCCTGCGTCGCATCAGAGAAAATGAAGACTTTCTGGATAGAAGTCAGTGTTTGGTACTGCAGGCACAGCATGCTGAAGAATCAGAGTGCAGTGCAGAACAGGGAAGAAAATTGGCAGCATGTGACCTCCAGAAGATGAAAGAGGAGAACCCATATCCACCCCATTGCAGATAGAAGTAAGAAACCATTTTCAGTCTCTCTGTACAGGTACTAGGGTGGAGAATGGTTTGGAAGAGTCCTCTGAGGCAAGAGAACAGAAGGCAACCCCTTCGACTAGAAGGCATGGGATGCATTATCCTAGGGATGGCAGTTCCACGACCACCAGTTCCAAGAGATGTGTGATAGTGGTCGGAGATTCCCTCCTAAGGGGGATGGAGTCATCCATCTGCCATCCAGACTGGGAAATTCGAGAAGTGTGCTGCTTGCCTGGAGGAATTCAGGATGTGACCGAGTGTCTGCTGAGACTGATCAAGCCCTCAGACTCCTACCCCTTCCTACTTCTCCATGTGGGTGGGCACCAATGGTACTGCCAAGAATGACCTTGAGCAGGTCACTGCAGACTGTGTAGCTCTGGGAAGGAGTTTGAGGTGTAGGTCATGTTCTCATCCATCCTCCCCGTTGAAGGAATAGGCCCAGGTAGGGACCACTAAATTGTGAAAGTAAATGTGTGTTTACACAGGTGGTGTCAGAGAAAAGGCTTTGGATTCTTCAACCATGGGATGTTGTACCAGGAAGAAGGATTGCTAGGAAGAGATGAGATCCACCTGATGAAGAGAGGGAAGAGCATCTTTGCAGGCAGGCTTGCTAACCTAGTGAGAGGGCTTTAAATTAGGTTTGCCAGGGGATGGAGGTCTAAGCCCTGAAGTGACTGGGCAAGTGGGATAATGGGAGGAAAAACAAGGAGGAGGGTGCAACAGGGGAGGCCTCCTGATTCATACTGAGAAAAGAAGGCAATCGGCTAATTATCTTAGGTGCTTGAACACAAATGCAATAAGCCTGAAGCAGGGAAGAACTGGAGGTCCTGGTACAGTCAAGGAACTATGATGTGATTGGAATAACAGAGACTTGGTGGGATAACTCACATGACTGGAACACTGTCATGGATGGGAATAAACTGTTCAGGAAGAACAGGCGGGGGAGAAAAGGTGGAGGAGTTGCACTGTATGTAAGAGAGCAGTATGATTGCTCAGAGCACCACTATTAAACTAGAGAAAAGCCTGTTGAGAGTCTTTGGGTTAAGTTTAAAGGCAAGAGCAACAAGGATGATGTCATGATGGGCATCTGCTACAGATCACCAGACCAAGAGGATGAGGAAGACAAGGCTTTCTTTGGACAACTAACTGAAGTTTCCAGATCACAGGCCCTGGTTCTCCTGGGGGTCTTCAATCACCCTGACATCTGCTGGGAGAGCAATAAAGCAGTGCATAGATAATTCAGGAAGTTTTTGGACAGTGTTGGGGACAACTTCCTGGTGCAAATGCTGGAGGAACCAACTAGGAGCTGTGCTCCTCTTGACCTGCTGCTCACAAAGAGGGAGGAATTGGTAGGGGAAGTAGAAGTGAGTGGCAACCTGGGCAGCAGGGACCATGATGGTCAAGTTCAGGATCCTGACAAAAGGCAAGAAGGAGAGTAGCAAAATACAGACCCTGGACTTCAGAAAAGCAGACTGACTCCCTCAGGAAACTGATTGGCAGGATCCCTTGGGAGGCTAATATGAGGGGGAAAGGAGTCCAGGAGAGCTGGATGTATTTTAAAGAAGACTTATTGAGGGCACAGGAATAAACCATCCCACTGTGCAGAAAGAATAGCAAATATAGGAGGCGACCAGCTTGGCTTATCAGATAAATCTTCAGTGAGCTTAAACACAAAAAGGAAGCTTACAAGAAGTGGAAACATGGACAGATGATTAGGGAAGAGTATAAAAATATTGCTCGAGCATGCAGGGGTGTAATCAGAAAGGCCAAAGCACAACTGGAATTGCAGCTAGCAAGAGATGTGAATGGTAACAAGAAGGGTTTCTACAGGTATGTTAGCAACAAGAAGGTGGTCAGGGAAAGTGTGGGACCCTTATTGAATGGGGGAAGTCAACCTAGTGACAGATGATGTGGAAAAAGCTGAAGTACTCAATGCTTTTTTTGCCTTGATCTTCACAGACAAGGTCAGCTTCCAGACTGCTGCACTGGGCAACACAGTATGGGGAGGAGGTCAGCATCCCTCAGTGGTGAAAGAACAGGTTAAGGACTATTTAGAAAAGCTGGACATGCACAAGTCCATGGGTCCGGATGCAATGCATCCGAGGGTGCTGAAGGAGTTGGCTGATGTGATTGCAGAGTCATTGGCCATTATCTTTGAAAACTCACGGTGATCGAGTGAGGTCCTGGATGATTGGAAAAGGGCAAATATAGTGCTCATCTTTAAAAAAAGAATCTGAGGAACTACAGACCAGTCAGCCTCATCTGGGTCTCCTGAAAAATCATGGCACAGGTCCTTAAGGAATCCATTTTGAAGCACTTGGAGGAGAGGAAGGTGATCAGGAACAGACAACATGGATTCACCAAGGTGTCTGACCAACCTGCTTGCCTTCTATGATGAGATAACTGGCTCTGTGGATATGGGGGAAGTGGTGGATGTAATATACCTTGACTTTAGCAAAGCTTTTGATACAGCCTCCCACAGTATTCTTGCCAGCAAGTTAAAGTAGTATGGATTGGATGAATGGACTATAAGGCGGATAAAAAGCTGGCTAGATTGTCGGGCTCAACAGGTAGTGATCAAAGGCTCAATGTCTAGTTGGCAGCCAGTATCAAGCAGAGTGCCCCAGGGGTCTGTCCTGGGGCTGGTTTTGTTCAACATCTTCATTAATGATCTGGATGATGGGATGGATTGCACCATCAGCAAGTTTGCTGATGACACTAAACTGGGAGGAGAGGTAGATACACTGGAGGGTAGAGACAGGGTCCAGTGTGACCTAGATAAATTGGAGGATTGAGCCAAAAGAAATCTGACAAGGTTCAACAAGGACAAGTGCAGAGTTCTGTACTTAGGATGGAAGAATCCCATGCACTGCTACAGGCTGGGGACCGACTGGCTAAGCAGCAGTTCTGCAGAAAAGGACTTGGGGATTACAGTGGATGAGAAGCTGAATATGAGTTAACAGTGTGCTGTTGTTGTCAAGAAGGCTAATGGCATATTGGGCTGCATTAGTAGGAGCACTGCCAGCAGATCGAGGGAAGTGATTATTCCCCTCTATTCAGCACTGGTAGGCCACATCTGGCATATTGCATCCAGAAAGGATGTGAATAAATTGGAGAGAGTCCAGTGGAGGGAAACGAAAATTATTTGGGAACTGGGACATGAGTTACTGAGGGAACTAGGGTTATTTACTCTGCAGAAGAGAAGAGTGAGGAGGATTTGATAGCAGCCTTCAACTACCTGAAGCGGGGTTCCAAAGAGGATGGAGCTAGGCTATTCTCAGTGGCGGCAGAAGACAGAACAAGGAGCAATGGTCTCAAGTTGCAGTAGAGGAGGTCTAGGTTGGATATTCGGAAAAACTATTTCACTAGGAGGGTGGTGAAGCACTGGAATGGGTTACCTATGGAGCTGGTGGAATCTCCATCCTTACAGGTTTTTTTAAGGCCTACCTTGACAAAGCCCTGGCTGGGATGATTTAGTTGGGGTTGCTCTTGCTTTGAGCAGGGGTTGGACTAGAGGACCTCCTCAAGTCTCTTCCAACGCTAAGCTTATCCATGATTCCATGAGAAAGCATACTGTAAAGTATGCAAGCTACTGCCAAGGAGGCTGTATGAGCAGTAGAATGAAGGTACTACTTATTTTCATCAACATGTAATTAAAAAGAAATCCTGTTAAGTAGTGGGACTCAAAGTGCATATTTATTATGACTTGGTTTGAGTCACTGACTCAAGTAGTGACTACAGTTATTAGGGAATCAAATCCTTTTAGATAATTTTAAATTTCTCTACATGAATTTATTTTGTGTAAGAACACAGTGGTAGGCAAGTATATTAAAGTTGCCTGGAATTTAAAACTAAAATAGTGCTGCGTTGAATATGAAAATTACTAATTTTAAAGGGAACCAATGTTATCTGAAAAATCTTTATAATTAAATTGAGCAAAATAAACTTGATTTTCTCTGAATTACTATGCTAAATGTACAATCACCATGATCAGAGGCACGTCTCATTGTTAAGATGGATTTTCATACAAGCTTTGTATTTCACTAGTTGAAGATGATGTTCTACCACATGAAACAAATGAGTGATTTCAGATTTTCTGTAAATTGCACAGACATTAAAATGTGTTTAAGATTTGCTTCTGAAAACAGGTTCAAGCTAGTAAAAACTCTCAACTAATAAAATGGTCTGTTCATAACTAAGTGCTATGTAAACAGATCAGAGCTCTATATAGCCACACAGTATAACTATCTTACTAGCAAAAGCAGATACATGATATCAATATTTCTCACCAGAAAAAAAATAAACTATTTTATCCTTCTACAGCCTGTAGATTATTATTAGGATTTAAAAAGCTAACAAACAGAATAAGAGTGAGTAGGTGGCTTTATGTGCCTATACACCCCCGCCCCCCCTGCCCAGTGCTCTCCACTGCAAACATTATATGCTTGATAAACAGGCTCTTTCTGACAGCCTTGCATCAAGGACAGGTTCAAACAGAAGAGAATTTCAGCAGAACTCACTAGTGAGCTTATTAGCAGACCGCTGAAGGAACCACTGGTCTGCTATGAGAATTGAAAAAATAAGTACTTGCATTTTAAGTAACATAAAATGAGTTTTTTTTTCTTTCATCAGTCAGAAAACACATGAGCTATTATACCTATACCATTTATTTGCCTTGAAGAAAATCTAGAACAGGGGAAGAAAAAAAAAAAAAGCTATGCAGAAAATTAAAGTGGACTGAATTTTGATTTTGTTAGCTTTATTTTCACCGGTATTGATAATCAGCTTCTCTAAACTATACCACTTAAAATGCAAGGAGTTTTACTTTAAGGCGTTTTTCATGTTATTAATAAAATTATGCTAGTTTAATGTGCATTTCTTGATTTCTGTTCTTCTCTACTTAAAACCAAATGTGATTTGTTTCAATGCAAATATTTAAACATTTATCACAGTAATATATTGAACAGATTAGTAAACAGGCTTCTTTTAAAGTGTGTCTTCTTTACTTTCAAAGTAAATACACTTTTAATACTGAAAAACAATGTATTGTATTTGTGACTATTCTATAGCATACCACTTTCATACTTGAGATTTTAACATACATATTGCTATTATGTCATATAAAGGTAGAAAAGACAAGTGAATCATGCAGTCCCATCCAAATCCTCAAGTATTATAGAAAGTAAGAATATACAATTAGGCTTTTTACTGAACTCCAGCAGTAGTATTCAGAGCTATCTGAGAGTCATGTGATTCAAGCTCTGCCTTCTTGGTCTCAAAGTGACTTAACCATATTATTAAGAATCAAACCTGCCCCAGGATGAGATGATTCTCTCACTTAAAATAATGAATTCATCTCTTCAGTGAAGATTTGCTGATGGAGATAAGGAAGACATACTGTTCATGACTCAGCAAGACACTTACATGCTCAAGTCCCATTGAAGTCAATGCTTAAAGGTAAGGACGTATACTTAAGTGCTTTCCTGAATTGAATCCTATGTAAGGAGGGCACTTTTGGAGTTAGGGGCAGGTTATGAATAACCCATTTCTAAGTTACCCCATACTGTCTTACCAGTAAAGTAAATTAGCACAATACAACAATAATCTGCCTTCTCTGACAGTCTCTAAATTGCACTGGGGATTGAATCAGGGAGTGGGAAAAGAGTAAGTCAGAAAGGTGGGATAAAGCCTCACTTTTGCTCATCAGTTCCCTCATGTACACCAGTTACAGCTTGGATCTTTCCTATTTGAATGTGTATGAAATCACTGACTAAATCACTAAATTTGGGGTGTGCAAATCGTAACTGTCAAGATTGAAAATGTTTGTCACTGGGCTAAGTTAGATGATGATTCAGTAATTGTGTGAGGCCAGTTATAACTTGCACCTACCCATTCACATTATTCAGGGAAAACTGGAAACATGATAATTATTCAATTTTTTCAATGGAGGTTAAAATAATTTTGAGTACTATACCTGCACCCTTCAGTCCTCTTCAAAGTGGGAGTTGCTTACCTATCACTGGAGGTTCTTTGAGATGTTTTCCCTATCGGTATTCCACTGCGGGTTACGCATTTTCATCCTGGAGTCAGAGAATTTGAAAGTAGTGTCCATTGGTTCGCACATGTGCCTTGTGCTTCTGTTCCAGGTGATAAAGGGCTGGGAAAACCAACTGCATCTGCAGTTCCTTCTCCACCATGAATCTCTCAGATACAAAGCAGAGAGAAAAGAGAGCAGAAAGTGGAATACAGATACAGCTCAAAGAACCTCTAGCTGCAGGAAGTAACCTCTCCCTCTTCTTCGAGTGATGGTCCCTGAGGGTGACTAACAAGCAGCATCTAAGTTGGAGGTGGATGTGAGGGCAAAATGGTCATGTGGCAAACCGCTGTGCCAAAGGAGGCATCCGCCACTGAGACTTGCACCAAGGCATAGCATGTCATGAAGGTGTGTACAGAACTCCATGTGGATGCTCTACATACGTCTATGAGAGGCCTGTCATGAAGGGATGCCGTGGTAGTAGCTTGAACTCTTGTGGAGTGATCCCATACCCCTGTGTGGGGAGGCAGACTTGACAGCTGGTAGCATACTTTAATGCAGCAAGAAATCCATTTGGAAATTCTCTGGTGGAGATAGCATGTCCCCTGCTGCACAACATAGGGGACTTCCTAATTGGTTTCATTCTTTGCAGGTAGAAGGTCAGACCTCGGCGGATGTCGAGGGAATGGAGTAGACATTCTTCAGCAGACAGGTAAGGTTTCAGTAAGAAAACAGGAAAGTGAATGGATTGGTTAATGTGAAACTGGGAAACCACCTTTGGAAGAAATTTCGGGTGTAGAGGTAACAAAATTGTATCCTTGTGGAATACAGTGAATGGCAGGTCCACTATCATAGCACCGAGTTCACTGACACTTCTTGCTGAAGCGACAACAAGGAAGGTGACTTTCATGGAAAGGAGGCACCTGGAGCACAAAGCTAATAGATCAAAAGAGGGCTTCCACAGAGAGAACAAGATTCAGGTCCCGTTGAGGCACAATCATTTGGAGGGGTGAGAAGGTTCTGAGAAAGCCTTTCCAAAATCTAGTGGTGGGTTTGTAAAGACAGAGTAACTTTCCACTGAATGGTGGAATGTGCGGATAGCTACCAGGTGGACTCTCAAAGTGCTGAGGGCAAGACCCAATGATTTTAAGGATAGGACATAGTCTACGATGAGAGGAATTGACAGTGTTTCTGGTAAAACTCCTTTTTGTTCTGCCCAGGACGAAAAGCATCTCCACTTGGCCCAGTAACATTGCCTAATGGAGTCCTTTCTGCTGCAACAGAGAATGTCTTGTACAGCCAAAGAGCATGTCCATTCTAACATAAATGGGCATCGAAATATCATGTCCTGAGGTGCAGCGCATATAGATTGGGATGCTTGACCCTGTTATTGTACTGGGTCAGAAGATCAGGGGAGTCTGGGATGGGAACAGGTAGGTGGGATGACAAATGAAAAAGGTTGAGAAACCAGAATTGTCTGGGCCAGAAGGGGGCTATCAGAATGACCGTTGCTCTCTCTCACTGGATCTTGTGCAGCACTTGCGGTAGGAGCAGTAATGAAGAAAAGGCATAGCTGAGTTGGTCTGACCAGGTGAGAGAAGGAGGCATCATCCTGAGTGTGGTGGCCAATGGCTTGCCTGGACCAGTACATGGTGCATTTCCTGTTCACGCTGGGAAGTGGAATAGGCCTATAGTCGGGGTCCCCCATCATGCAATGATGGCATGTACCACTGTGTTGTGAAGTTCCCACTTGTGGTAGATCACAAAATGTCTGCTGAGCGAGTCCACAAGTACATTCTGTGCCACAGGAAGAGAGGCTGTGGATAGGATGATCTGGTGGTTTATGCACCAGTTCCAGATAGTGACCATATCTGTGCATGAAGTGGTAGATCTTGTTCCCCCTTGTTTGTTGATACAGAAAACAGTGCTGGTGTTGTCTGATATGATAAGGACATGATGAAAGCAAATGAGTGAAAGGATTTGCCCACCCGCCTTACTGGTCAGGGTTCCGGGATATTTATGTGCATTCTGGATTCTCAGGGTGTTCACGTTCCTTGAGTTGTGTGGTCCTCTATAAGGGATTCCCAGCCTAACAGGGATGTATCTGTGATGATAATTTTGACTGAGGAGGAAGGAAGAAAGAGGACCCCCAGGCGTACGTGATGTGAGTCTGTCCACCACAGAAGGGATGACAGTACTTTGGCAGGAATTGTCAGCATGTGGTCTACAGAGTGACTGGTTGGTGAATAAATGAACTGGAGCCATGTCTGAAGGCAGCAGAGGTGGAGTCTTGAGAAGGGGGTCACATAAATGCACGAAGCCATATGGACAAGGAGGAACAGGCAAGACCAGGCTGGTACATTAAGGGTTGATTCATGATGCGAGCTATGATGACATTCATCGCCTGAAATCTGTCTGTCACAGCATGAGCTTACCTACCCACAGAGTTTATAGTACCCCGATGAAATCCAGAGATTGTGTTGGGTTGAGAATAGACTTCTCAATGTTGACACTGACTTCTAGAGAAGAAAGGTGGCTGAATAACACAGAGGTTGGTGCAAGGGCTTCCTGTCGGGATTTGGCAGCAAGGAGCCAGTCATTGAGATATGGAAACACAAAGAAGCCATAACATCTGATGTGAGCTGCTATTATGCAAAAAACCTTGGTGAAGACTGTGGGAGCAGTAACTATTCCAAAAAGGAATATCCTGTATTGGAAACGCTCGGTACCCTCCATGAATTTTAGAAAAATCTTTGGGTGGGGTGAATATCAAGGTGGAAGTAAGTCTCCTTCATATTGAGAGCCATGAACTACAGGCCATTCTCTAGGGATGGAATTATCGCTGCCAATGTGACCATGCAAAATTTGAGTTGGCATACGAAATGAGTGAGAAGGTGTAGATCGAGGATTGGTCTTCACCTGCCTTTCCTCTTGGGTATCAAGAAGTAAGCTGAGTAGAACCCTGTTCCTTGATAGTCTTCTCCCTGTTGCAATAAGGAGTTTACTTCTTGTGAGTATAGTATCATAAGAATCCTGGTGGAGCATGACACCGGTCTCTAGAGCATGTGACACGGTGTCAGCGGCATCAACGACGTCTTGGAGGATCATCTTGGCAACCAGCTTGCCCTCATCCTGCAGTGTCTGGAAATCCTGATGTTTCTCCGCCAAGAGAAAGGCCTGGAACTCCACTAGCTTTCAGTAGGAAAGGAAACCATACTTTGCCAATGTGGCCTGGTAATTGGCAATATGAAACTGGAGGCCCACGGAGGAATAAACTTGGTGGAATATAGATACATCTCAAAGAACCTCTTTGAGGTTTCATTTCTTCGTCGCCCATTTTGGGGGGGTGGCATTGAGGCGTTACTGGCAGATATGTTCGGTTGTCACATGGATCACGAGCAAGTTGGGGGGTGGATGGGTAAATAGGAAGTCCGTACCCTTACATGGTACAAAGTAGTGGCGTTCACCACATTTTGGAGTAGGGGCACAGGAGGCAGGGTTGTGCCAGACTGCCTGGGCCAGTTGGAGGATGGTCTTGTGGATAGGGAAGGCAGCTCAGGAGGGCCCCTGCAGTTGCAGAATATCCAGGAACTCATTTTGCGCGTCCTGGACCTCCTCCACCAGGAGGTTGAGAGCTGCAGCCACTCTCCAAAACAGGTCATGGCACTGGGAATGGCTGTCCAGAGGGGAGAGGGAAGGTGGAATAAGCGCATCGTCCAGGGACGACAAGGCCCCAGTGGGGACCGATGGTACCAGCAGAACAGGAACATCCTGCGATTCATCAAAAACAAACAGAGTGGGGGAGCAGTGCGGGCAGAGGATGGTGGTAAGGTGGCAGTGGTGGCACCCCATGGTCGCAGTAGGGATCCCAAGCATGCTAACAGGGCCAAGCATATGGGTAGCCGGGCATTGGCAGCCTTGGAAATAGTGGAACCATATGTCTGTGGAAGGACCATACGTGGGTGGGTAGGGTAGCTATTACTAAAGATCCGTGCTGTAGGAGCGAGCAGGTGAAAATAAGGGGTCTGGCTCAGAAAACCTCTCAAATGCCAAAGACAAGTCCAGCAGAGGTGGGGCTGGTGATGTGAAGCAAGGCGGAGCAGGGTGATGCTCAGGGAGGATTAAGAGGTTCATCTCCTGGAGATGGAAGCCTCAAGGTGTCTGGGAAATAGGAGCACCGAGGGGAGCTACTGTACGGCTGCATCAGCTTGGTCATAGGCATCAGTGGAGACAGGCAACCCAGTGTACGTGGAACTTAGTGTGAGAGTCCAGAGGAGCCCAGTGGTGTCGATGGCACCAGCAGTGAAGACGGTGAACTGGTGGCCTTGGTCAGAGATGGTGCCAATGGCTCGCAGTGGTGCTTCTTAGAAGCTGGAGTGGCTAGGTTGATGCACAACTTCTCACCTGACCTGGCGCAGCTTGGGGAAGCAACACTTCATTTAGGGGCGGTCTCTGTTGGGGAGTTGCCCTTATGCCCATGGCCAGGCTTATGTGCACAGTGAGGCTTCTGTGGTTGAGGCAGTACTGTGGGCACCAGTGAATGGTGTGTGGGGGGCACTCATCAGCGGTAACGGGTGCCAGTCCGGCGGATCTGCCAATCAAGGGTCTTATTGCTCACATGGGCACATAGCCTCCTCCATCAAATATTTGCAGAGACGAAGTTCTCTGGCTTTCCGAGTGCAAGGCGGGAATGAGCAGCAGATGGAGCAGTGGGCGATTACATGGATTTTACTGAGGCAATATAGGCAGCGTTGGTACTTGTTGCTCACCTGGAAGGAACACGACCACAAAGCAGCTTTTGAAGTCAGCCTGCTGGAGCGGGGGTGGGGGGGTGAGGTGGTCATCCCCCGGGGAAAGAAGTCCAATGGGGGAAAAAACTAGCAAACTAACAACTGTTGGTAACTATATACAACTAGAAAGCTACATACAAAAAACAAGAATGGACAAAGAGTTCTCTTAGCAAGCCAAAAGCACAGAGGAACAGGCCATACGACGGTAAGAGGGAACTGGAGTTGCGTCGACCCACACAGCCTCTTAAAGCCTCAGACCCACCCTGCAGCCGACACACGACACACATGGGTCAACGGACACTACTACAAACAGTTCCGGCCCCGGTGCATGGCACGCATGTTTTGAGTCCAGATAGGGACCATCACTCGAAGAAGTTAGTGTTGGGGGGAGATGTATACCTTACCTCAGCCTCCCTGAAGCTGGCAAGAGCCATTGGGAATTATCTGCATGCACTCCAGCTGTGTTCACTGTGTTAGCTGTAGCTGCATTGAGTGGCGGAGGAATAAACTGGAGCAGCTTGGAAGAGCTACGATTTTGATATTGGAATGATCTTGGAGGCTGTGGCTCTCTGGGGGTGTGTGAGCCCCTCTCCCTGACCACTATGTGTGTGATCAAAGGAAAGACATGCATGTGTATCCTGGGAGATCAAGTATGCCTCATTTCATCACTGCTGTGCAGGCTGTGTCAATAGCAAGGCATGGGGTCTTCTTGCCAGGGGGTCCTGTCCGCAGATGGGAGATGAATATAGCTGAGTTGAATGAAGGGCAAGTGAAAGTATAGTGTCTGGTGGTATCCTAAGGGTGAAGGGGCTGTAAAAGGGGGTTGAAGGAGTTGTAAATGTAGTAGCTGTGGTATTCTCTGCGGTATTCTCTGCAGAGCAGGCTAAGTGTATGAGCGTAGGGAGCTCCTGTTCAGTCCAGGGCAGAGTGTGGGTACACTTCTCGGCCTCATGGCTAGAGGGGTGAAAACATTATCTAAGCTGTATTTCCTCTTATGGGTTGTGTGAGTGTGTAGAAATGACAACAGCCTGAAACAAAAGCTCTGAGACTTATGAACTGCACTATTCATGTCAGTGGGTGTGCTCCCCCCGCTTCTCCCTATGCTGGCGAGCTTGATCTGCATCAAGCATGCTGGTTCTCAACTCCTCACCCCAGTGTCAGCATGGTGTCCTTGGTGCATGCTTCCAGTATGCCTGTTCTCATCTCTCAACCCAGAATGATAGGGGTTCCCCATATGCTGGCTCAAATGAGAGGGTAGGGAGCGGGGCTCCAGCACTCGCAGAACAGCAGGCATGCCCAGATCGCATGGGAGGCAGACAGAGAGGCTCAGACCCACCCCCCGAGGGACAGAAGGCTCCAGATCCTGGTATGCACATGCATTCGATGGGAAGGAGAGGGACTCGCCCCACCCCCCAATCTTGGCCCACACACAGGAGGGGAGAATGTGGGTCTGACAGGCGCCTCTTATTCTCCTCCAGTATCCCTGCCACTTACCCCCATGTGCCCTTCCCAGTGTTCCTCCCCCTACCTAATCTGAGTCCTCCCTCGCCTCTCCTCTCCCACCCATCCCCATAATTCCTTCTCCCCCATTACCATGCCCTCTAAAGCCCTTCCGTCCCAGCAAGCATTCACGTCTAATGTTTTTTCACAAATACTTTGATTACGTTCCACCCCCCATCAATAGGCACTTTACAGAAAGATTTTAGCAACCTGCCTTCGAAGCTTTCCCAGATTTCTGCCCTGGGTGGGACTTGAACTTACACTAGCTGGGCTGGTTCAGGTTCAAAAGCATATTACTCATCCACTCCAGCTGCAGTGGAAGCTTTCCACTAGAAATCCTCTTTGTTTCTCTCTGCACGTGCTCAGTGTAATGTGGTTTTTGTTAGAGTCTTAGGGGTTGTCTACACCGGCAATTAACAGCACTGCAACTTTCTCGCTCAGGGATGTGAAAAAACACCCCGAGTGCAGCAAGTTGCAGCGCTGTAAAGCATCAGTGTGAACAGCGCCCCAGTGCTAGGAGCTACGCCCCTCGCTGAGGTGGGTTTTTAGAGCGTTGGGAGAGCTCTTTCCCTGCACTGCGCCACAACCACACAAGGCATGTTAAAGTGCTGCCACGGCAGCACTTTAGCATTGCCAGTGTAGATTAGCCCTTAGGTGTGAGCCTAACTGGAGAAAAACAACTTCTTTTGCTGATAACATTCTGAATTTTGTTCCCCCAAGGATATATATAATATAAATATGTCTATAAATCAGAAGTCTCAACATCTAATCCAGTTTTCTAAACCATCAGTTGCATCTTAAAATACCTCAGGAATCTTTAGTGATGGCTATATCATTTTGTGGGACATAAGCCGAGTATCCTAGAAAGAAATTAATGTAAAACCGAGCTCCTGCTTGTCACTGAAAATTGTTTGGTCATATTCAAGACACAGAAATGCAACCTCATTGTCTTATCAAGCAATGTTAAGGATGGTGCAACAGAACACTATTTTCTAGTCCCTCTAGTGAGCATAAATAAGAAATGCAATGTATAAAAAATAATTAACACTGTATTACAATGTCACATTAAATTCTTTTGAGAAGACGGTGCTGTCCTTCAGTAATGTTCACATGCTTGCTTCCCCCATCAGGAGGCACAGATTCTTCTCCATGGCCAATCCTTCTATATCACGCTCCAGACAAGGAACTGTCAAATTAGTTGTAAGCGATTATATTACGGATGCTGTGGGCCCATCTGCACCAGTGGCAATCGGCCTCTCAGCAGTGCCAGCGGAAAGTGTAGTTGGCTGAACAGCAATAGCATGATCCAGTTTTGCAAACTCTTATTTTTTTATTGTGAGTGCTAGGATTTCAGCTGGGTCTGGAGCCAGTATTACAACGACATTAGAATCTCCAGTCTTCTCATGAATTTCATTCGTGACTGGGAGAATATTCCCTCTGATTGGCTGCCTTCCCCACCCTCCTGCCTCCTGGGGAAGGGCAAACAATCAATGCTGTTGTAGGAGACAGACAGAGCTCTCTCTCCTACTCCTGCCAGGAGCAGCAGGGGCTGCTCCCGCTATAGACAAACTAGGCAGCAGCAGTGGGTGGCAGGGGCTGCCATATGAAACCGCTGTGCCCCCCCCCATACCTGCTGAACCATGAGGTTTGGTTCCCCGCACCACCCCTAAGAGAGGCATGCTTCCCCAGTTGAGAACCTCTATTCTAAACACTGGGATGGGGACACACTGAAGTTTTCCCTAGGGAGGCAGATTGCCTTGAGCGGCCACTAAGGAGTGGACACTATTCTCCCTCCTCCTCGGTTTGCTTCTGGGAGCAGCAGGGCATCTCCCTCTCTACAACGTTAAGCCTGGGAAGGGGCAGAAGGGGGTGAAGATCCCCTAAAGCTGCAGCAGAAGCAGAGGTGAGACAGGATGGGCAAAGCAGAACTGGTGTGGGAGCTAGAGCACAGCCAGATGGCAGGGAAGAATTAGTGTGGGGACAGGATTAATTGGGGGGTGCAAAAAGGTGTGTGTGGGGGGAGGGAGAGAGAGGTGACAGCTCCATCAGGAGCCAAACCACCTTTCACTATATATTGGGAGAACACACACACACCCGGGGGGGGGGAATTAATGGGGTGCCAGAGAGGAGAGAAAGGGGAATTAAAAAAAATAAGAACAGACAAAAAACACAATATAATCTTAAAAAGTCCATAAACCTCATGATGGTTTGTTTGCTGTTTGTTTTGGGGGTTTTTTTGGTGGCGGGGGGGGCGGGGGTTGACTCCTGATTTTTGAACTTTTGGGGTTGGCAGCACTGTTGATCTGGTAACTACCCAGCAACTGCATTTTGAGGCATTAACCCAGACAGCAGGACTGGGGCCATTTCAAAAGGGTGATAAGAAAAAATAATAAAACTAGCTAGACGAGTCTCCAAGCAAAGTTCTTCGACTCACTAGTTAGGTCTGTGAATCCAGTAGAGAAAAGAAGCTGGAGTGAAAGGAAGGATTAGAGTTCAGCCAGAATACCCAGTCTCTGGAACCAGAGACATAGGCCCAATTACTGATATTGCCTGAGAAGCTGGTAGTCTTCTCTGATCTGGCATCAGAGGAAGGATTTCTTTCACTGCATCTGTGAGGACAGAGTAAGCTCTGATAGAGCAGGAAATGTTAAGACTCTGGATAGCGGCTCAATTTCAGATGAGATTTACAATAGTAAGTGATTAAAGCAGAGTCCCATAAAGAATTTTGTATACCCAATTCCTTGTGCCTCATATATATCTCTGACTGTTTCTGCATTTGGCCCACAAAAAATCATCAGCAAGACATATGGGCAACAAAATAGAATATTAAATTTAACGTTGATAAATCTAAAGTAATGCAAATTGGAAAATAATAATCCCAATTATACACACCAAATGATGGTGTCTAAATTAGCTGTTACTACTCAAGGAGGAGATTTTGGAGTCATTGTGGATAATTCTCTTAAAACATCTGCTCAATGTGCAACAGCAGTCAAAAAAGTTAACCGAATATTAGGAACCATTAGGAAAGGGATGGATAATAAGACAGAAAATATCATAATGGCATTATATACATTCATAATACTCCCATACCTTGAATACTTAAAAATGGAGAAAGTACAGAGAAAGGAAACAAAAATGATTAGAGATATAGAGAAGCTTCCATATGAAGAGAGATTAAAAATACTGAGACTGTTCATCTTAGAAAAGTGATGACTAAGGGGGAGATATGATAGAGGTCTGTAAAATCATTAATGGTGTGAAGAAAGTAAATAAGGAAGTGTTATTTACCCCTTCACATAACACAAGAACCAGGGGTCACCCAATGAAATTAATACACAGCAAATTTAAAACTAACACAGGAATACTTCTTCACATGACACATAGTCCTCCCTATGGAACTCTTTGCCAGGGGATGTTATGAAGGACAAAAATTTAACCAGGTTCAAAAGAGAATTAGACAAGTTCATGGAGGATAGATACATCACTGGGGATTAGCCAAGATGGTAAGGGACACAACCCCATGCCCAGGATGTCCCTAAACTTCTGATGCCAGAAGCTGGGACTGTATGACAAGGGATGGATCACTCACTAACTGCCCAGTTTTGTTCATTCCCTCTGGCACTGGCACTGGCCACTGTCAAAAGACAGGACACGGGCTAGATGGACCATTATGGCCAGTATGGCCATTCTTATGTTCTTTTAGGAAGGAAAGACTCTATCCTGATCACTGACCTACTTCTTTGGGGGCAGGTATAGATCAAAATACCCAGAACTGCTGTGTATTAAACCCCAATTGTCATTAAGTGGCCCCAAAACAAGTTGCCTGAAGCTTGCTAGTTTTTCTTCTACATCAGAGACAATCTGTACCAGGAGAGAAGTTGTCTTAGTAGGGCCAATAGAAAAGCATTCGTCCAGCTATCAGCACATTCTCATAATAATAGAATACACCAATTTGTATCAAAAGACAATCCCTCTCCATTCTACGCTGGTGGAAAGCCATTGCCTCAGCAATGCTCAAAATGTTTTCCTAGATGGGGTCATGCCATGAGCTATTAGCAGACCAGACATGCATTAAATTCTTTTTATAAAGAAAAAGATGAGTGGAAATAAAGGAATATGCTGGAAGTGAGGGATATACCCATTTACTTAGTAACATTAGTTTTAACTTAAAAAAATGAAGGTAATAAGATCATATTTCACCTCAATGTAGCATGGATGTTCTTAAAGCAGCTGCTCTCTTTTGTACGTGGTGTATGGGTGCTCTGGGAATAAACTAAGCTTAAAAGATTATTAAAATGAATATCTGTTAAAAACAGATACTGGACTAGATTACTAGATATGCCCATGCAGGGAAGTTAGGGGATGTCAGATGTGCCTCCCTGCACCGCATGTGTTACCTATATCACAGGTCATAATGTGAGTGGGAAAGCAGCTTCCTTGGGACTGCTATTCCCTCTCCCATTCAGTTGCACAGGCAGAGGCAGACCCATGCCTCCGTCCCCCCAAACACACGAGCCAGAACCACTGAACTGACATGGAGGAGGAAGTAATTGGTCTGTTCCTGGGCAACACACCTACACATTGCCCCTTACTTAGGCCTTCTGGCAAAGCCATAAGCTAGTCCATAGTAAATACTTATGCACCAACCCAGATTTCATTAGGTCACTGTCACCATTTACTATACGTTTGTACAGTGCTCCGCACCATGGATGCTCTACTCCGATGATGATGACGATAATGATAATAGTTTTTGCTTTCATTTTTGTTTTCATTGCCCTGAACATCTTGCTCATTTGAGCATGGATCATTTCTTTACAACAGTGCTCACACATGTCCCATGTTGGCTTACATAACCAGGCTGGAAGAGATGACATCTGAGCACAGCACAGGGAGATACTGTAAGAGAATCAGGATTACAAAATTTTGGAACTGAGTTAGGAAGGCAGCTGTCTCCCATTTGGTCTACTTTGTACGTTTAAAATTAACTATTTAGATGAAAAACAGTGTAGAAAATCAACCCAGTAGGTGATTTACTAGATGGGATATAAGTATTTGCAAACACAAACAGGATGGTTTTGGTGGAGAGCACGGCTGAGGAACAGTAGGAGATGACACAGCAGACAACTTTCAAACTGCTTTAATGATATGGCTCTATCTCAAAGGAATAAAGGGCTAGTGCATATCCTTTCATTGCAGGCTGATAAAAAGGTGGGAAAACCATCTATATTTGTGTTGCCTTTGAGTGAAATAAATGATATAAAATTTTTACTTTCCCATTTACAGACAGAGAGACCCAGAAACAAAACAGGTGGCTAGTTTACTCTCTCTGTGTTTGGCATAAGAAGTGGACTCATCATTCAGCCTGAGAGAAGTTAATTCACATTTTAAGATATCACTCTCTTTCTATTGACCATTCTCAGCAGAATATTCCTGACATCATTGCTTTTGCTAACTTCAAGACATGGCAATTAGGCCTATGGACACTGGAATGGAGAAGCAGCAACCCATAACATCGAAAGCAGTGTTCTTCAGATGTTACTTGTCTCTCCCTAGTAAAATGTGATTAGCTCCCTGAGGCAGGGACCGTGTTTTACTGAATCACAGTGTAAAAAATTAGTTACCTACACCTAAATGCAGACAACAAATAACATGAAATTCTGTTTAAACTCTGCCTGGTTTTTTTTCAACTCCACAGATATTTAATTAAGTTGCCAGAATTTTTTTTTTTTTTACTAGTCACTATTTATTACTGATACCTTCTGCTCAAATTCCATTGTTTTATGCTTTTAAGCAGCTAAGCTTATAACATCAAAGTCTGCCTTGAGCGGATGCTAATGTTCTAATCATTAGTGCTCTTCTTGCACTTCTTTTCTTTCAAATAATTTGTTGTCCTCACTGTTTGCAACTGCTAGGCTTAAATTATAGTTCATATATTTATGTTTAGATGGAGATCTTACTTTTTTAGGGCTCTGCTCAACACATACAGAAATTTTGCCCAACTAAGGAGTGCTGAACAAACTGTTGGAAAAAGAAAACATATTCCATGCTTTCTATTTTTAAATACAATAAACTTATAAGTCTTGGACACAGATGGAATCAATTCAAATTTGGCAAAACCATTTCAGGTTCACTATATTGTAATCTGGGACTAAGGAAACAAAGATACTAAGCCATTTCAAAATTATAAATCTGAGAAGTGTTAAAACAAAACATTAACTTTGCTTCTGCTAGAACAAGGTTACTCAGGAAATCCTTTCAGTCAAGTTCACTCACAAAATGTCTTATAGGGGTAATTCATCCAAGCGCAGCGGGTCCATCTAAGCACTACAGGAAGGGTTAGGGGCTGGTTGAGCACCTCCAAAAGAGACTATGCAACTCCTGTGCTCTCCAGGGAGGTTTCCCTGATGGCCACACACAAATCAGCATGAGGGGCAGCTTTTTGGATAGCGAAAGGGTCATGTAATACATTCCTAACCAGAGCCAATGTCCCTAGCAGCCCGAAAAAGTGGTGTTATTCTAGCCCAGCCTGTAGGATGCAGTACTTGCTATGATGCAAGGCTTGCTTCATGCCCCACCCCTATGCTGTAGGTGTTGGATTTTGCTTCCTCAGTCATTCGGCATTTCACCAGCATAAAGCCCAGACTTCATGCAGGTGAGGCAGATTTCATCTCTACTGTTGTATAAACCAAAACCTATGCATCTTTGTAACGTATTAGAAGGGCTTATTTCACATTTTCATCATTTTGCCAAGAATACCATGTGCACCAAGAGGGTGGAGGGGGCAAAGGGAGCTGTGAGCTAAGCATACACATGCAGTAGAAAGGGCCTTTTCCCCGCAGGGAGGGGCAGAAGTCTGTCAACCCCCGTGTAAGTGGATGGGAATTAAGAGTGCTCAGCACCTTGCAGCAACAGGCCCCATACAGATGAAAACCTTCATCAGCCAGGATGACGACGACTTTGGCTTGAAAATCTGCATATTTCACAGGGGTGGAGAAAGGCTGAAAGAACAAAGAGCACTCCATGCACCCTTCCGGAAATGGGGAAAGTGTTGAGTGACCATTTACCATGTTGCATTTATCTTTTTTCCCTCATTACTGCATTTTTATGGTTGGTATGTGTTCAGAGTTGGCAAAATCCATACTCTGTAACAGAGGAAACAAAAACAAATCCAACACAATGGTCATTTTAAAAATAACATGCCTCTGTTACATTTCACTAAATGCCAGCTGTCAATTTAATTCCCAATGTCCCGTTCCAAAAACGTATAGAACAAACCCTCACTGCTTGATGCATTTCTAAGCCATTTTCTAAAGAGAAAGTTTCTTGACTGCCATCTACCGTTCAAAACATTTTATTCAACTCCATTTTTTTTTAGTGACAAAAATACAGCATCACCAAAGCCAAAAACATGTCCTGTTTTTCCACTTCCAATATCCCAGGGTATTAAACAACAAATCTCTTTGGAACTTTTCTGAAAATAGTGTTTTCTTTAATAAGTATTAAATTTACACACAACTGTTTTTGCATGTTAGAGACAAGCTTTTTTTTAATCTAGAAAGTGTTAGGATAAAACCCTTCCAGATTTATTAAATAGCTGTGTGCTATTATTGAAGGAGAGGTTCCTATAGTATTCTACGATAAGCAGCTGTACATCACCCTCTTTCTTTCCCAGTCTTTTGAATGACGTCAGCCACAATCCTGCAAACTTGTTAACTTAACTTTGACCTCACCTGAGTAGAATCTGGATTCCATTACAGAGCAGTAGACTTTGGTACCTACTTCCAGCCTAAATGGTGCAATTTATAGGTTAAATTTAAAAGAGAAGTCTACTTGTGAAACAGATAAAACATCATTATTTTGGTTGCATCCTGGCTTATAAGGGTTACCTACTGGTGTTTGCTTAGTAGTAAGGGAAACTTCCTAATGGTTAAACTCCATTCAATTATGGAACAGGTTTCCAACAGTAGTAACAGAAGCACCATCTGTTTGGCCATTTAAAACAAGACTGCAGAAAGTGTTAGATAATACAGTAAACTAAACAATGATAGAGGAATAAGATGTGTTTCCGTCTTCAGCTTCCAGGATACCTTTTCCTATCACTTTGGTTCCCCCGTTCAGTACATTATAACTTATAAATATTGCACCTGTTGACTGGTAATACTGGCCTTTGCCACCCTACCACTCACAGGAAACGTAAGATTGTTTTGCAACATGTTGTAATTGTGCAAAATGTCATATTAATGTGCTACAAAGGGAAGTTATGGTTAAAAGTCAAAAGCCAACTAACATAGTAATATGTGAAATGCTAAAATGAATGCATTGCAGTACGCTTACAATGCATCCACTATCCTGCAAAACTATTCCGATTATTTTGGAACAATGTTGCAGAAGTCCGTTAGGAAGTAAGTAAATGTGCCAAAACTTATGAGCATTGTCTCAAACCCTTCTGGCAGCTAGCATATAAGATTTTTAATGTATTTTCTAGGAAAGAGTGAAATCTTGATAACTTGTTGTTTAAACCTACCTGGCTTGAAATGGGGTAAAGAATGGACTCCAGGCCACGTATCTTCATTTGGTGTTCCAAGTACCTGCTCGCGAAAGAAAAAAAGATCTCTTTAATTTTAGCACTGGCAATACTTGGCTCTTATATAGAGCCATTCTTCCATAGACCTCAAAGCACTTTACAATACAATCTGTAATTAAGCTTAATTAAAGAAGAAAAATGTTAACTGACTTACCCACGGTCACACAGCAAGTCAGTGGCAAAGTCAGAAATCAGACATAGAAGCCCTGACTCCCAGTCTTTTACCCCTTGTCAGTAAATTGGACTATCACAGGGGTTCTCAAACTGTGGGTTGCGACTGGAGTTGCCAAGGCAGGTGTTGGCCCTTGGCTCCAGCAGCTGGAAGCCCAAGCCCAAGGTTACATGCCCCCCTGCCCAGAGCAGAAGCCCTTGGGCTTCAGCTTTGCCCCCCGCCCCACCTCCGCCCAGGGCAGCAAGGCTCGGAAGGCAGGGTTTGGGCAGGCTCGGTCTTCGGTCCCGCCTCCTGGGGTCAGGTAGTAATTTTTGTTGTCAGAAGAGGTCACGATGCAATGAAGTCTGAGAACCACTGGACTCTATCCGATGATATATATATTAAAACTGACATTTCATTGACAAACGTCAACCTATTTGTACATCACAGAAAGCAGAAATGGCTCAGACTAGACCTTTGAGCTCACTGGAAATTTAGATCTTTGTAATCCTGAACAAACTGAATGGGCATATACAATATAACTATTTTCAACTCCAAGAGCTTGCTAACTGCTACGTAGCATAGCAGATGTACACTAGGGGTTCTCAAACTGGGGGTCGGGATCCTTCAGGGGGTCACGAGGTTATTACATGGGGGTCGTGAGTTGTCAGCCTCTACCCCAAACCCTGCTTTGCCTCCAGCATTTATAATGGTGTTAAATATATTAAAAAATGTTTTTAATTTATAAGGGAGTTGCACTCAGAGGCTTCCTATGTGAAAGGAGTTACCAGTACAAAAGTTTGAGAACCCCTCATGTACACAGATGGTGAATCAGACTCCTAAGAATGCAGTAGGAACCAGAACTTCAAAAGATTGGCCTTAATTTTACATGAATTTAGTGCTCATAAAAACTGACAGACTGTGGAGACAGCTACCCACAGAACAGCTTCTGCTTCTATTCTCTTCTGTGCTGGTTCTTATGCTGCCCTTATCATTATAATATCTGAGCATCTTCCACCAGCGCATTAAATGATGTGACCTGCATGTGGTTTATTCTCACTCACATGCTTTACCCAGGGGATTGTGCAGCAGCCCTCATCACTGCTACAGCACATATGTTTCACACACATTTGTCTGTAGAAAATGAAACAACAGCTTCAGCACTACATATATCCTGAAATGTATGTCTTTTGCACGCACACAACCTGTTTCACCACTGCCTTGTGCAGTCATTTACACTACTGCAAAGTGGGTGTGAAATGCTATCAAACTAGAATGGTAGCTATTTACATCTACTTTGCACTGATGTAAATGAATACAAAAGCTGCAAGGCAGCAATGAATTAAGACTACTCCCTCCGCCCCTTGTTAACATGGAGTAAACTCCACAGCATCTATGACACAATATAAAGTATTTCACCCTCTTAGTAAGAGCATTTCACTGCCAATGCAGCACCGCTGCAACCCTGGGGATTCAGCAGGAGAAAATTCTGAAGTAACACATTTTTCACGATGTCAGAAACAATGTGCAATTTTTCACTCAACTTCGCTAATTCAGTCACTAAAAACTCTAGAACTTTTCATTTAGTTTTTGTTAAATTTTTACAGTATCACTCATAAAAATTATACTAAAAATAGCAATCAATTCACAGGGTAAAATCTAACCCCATTTAAGTCAATAGGATTTATGTCACTGATTTCAGTGGGGATTTCACCCTTCATCTTTAAGGCCAGAAGGGACCACTGTGTTAAATTAATTAAGTCAAAGCACAATTGTCCATCCATGCCAGCAGAAAGACGGGGGTGGGGATGAATGTGGTTTATTCTCTTAGAATACCTGGGAGTACCCAGGAACAAATTGTACAGTGGAGGAAGGAGAGGATTTGGTTTTCAGGAGCCTCAAACCCTCCTCCTCAGCTCCCTGAAAGGGGGCTAAAAGGGGTGAGGAAAAGGACAGCTCCCCGCTGTACAAGACATAGGAGCCCCAAACCCCCTTACTCTGCTTCCTTAAGGGATACTTTCCTTTAAATCCTTTTCCAATCCATTTTATCTGATAACTGTATCCTTTCCATACTGGGTACGTGCACTTGACATCAATCACAAGTTTTATGTACTAAGTTGCAAAATTATAACCCAACCCCCTACATCACTCCCAATGGGTCCCAGACCAACATTCTGCCTTGGCCAATCTGAGGGTGAGGGACAAATTCCCTCCCAACCCCCAAGGCAAAGGGCAGAATGCTTACAGTGGGTCAAGAGGGAACTCAGTCCTTTTGCCAAGTTCCGGGGTTGGCACTGCCAGCCGAATCCTGGTAAATCAGGATCTCTTTACAGCTGCATGGGGTATAATCCCCCCACTTCCGGTTAGCAGGAAGGGCAGTGCAGTGACCTTCTCACTTGCCCCAACTGCTTCCTGCCCTTCTTGTCTATCTCTGTAAACTTTCCCCCTCTTCACTACCCCTTGTAAGAAGTCCTTAAAGGGGCAACACCATTATCTTCCATCTAGCTGAACAAAGACCTTCACGCATGAAGGTTGCATTGAGCACAATGGCTGGGGCCTGGTTGAGAATCCCAGGCTCATCTTTTCTCCTCAGTCTGTAAGGAGATGGGTAACAGGTAGGGCTGGGTAGTGGGGTATGTGTGGGGAGGCTGTAAGGTGACCAGACAGCAAGTGTGAAAAATCGGGACGGGGGTGGAGGGTAATAGGACCCTATATAAGAAAAAGTGCCAAATATTGGGACTGTCCCTATAAAATCGGGACATCTGGTCACTCTAGGAGGCCGGGGGACAATGTGGGAAGGCTTAAATTAAATGTTAATCCATCTGTTTTAAAAGGGTATTTGATTTTGGTGTAGCGGTGGGTCTGTTTTTAAAAGAGTGCCCAGGGTGCTTAATGCCTTAGGATGGATGACACTGTATTGTAAAATAGTTAAAAATTGAAATAGATGGTTAGGGAGGTAGCTTAAATTTTAATTTTGTACACTCTTAAATAATTGGGATTCCAATTTGTTGTTCGCAGTAACTACTTTCTACAGTAACATAGAATCTCAGGGTTGGAATGGACCTCAGGAAGTCATCTAGTCAAACCCCCTGCTCAAAGCAGGACCAAACCTCAGACAGACTTTTACACCCTCAAAGACTGAACTGACAACCTTGGGTTTAGCAGGCCAATGCTCAAATCACTGAGCTATCCCTCCCTCCATGACCAGTGGCTTTAAAATCTTATTTATAAAAAACTGATCATTAAAAAATACCAATTAATATTATCTCTAGGGGCTACATTTATTAAAAATACTGAAAAGTATCACTGGAATTTAAATTAATATTAGAAATCAGGTAAATGCATATGAATGAACATTCTACTTATGAAAAGTCAGTATCCAAAACTCATTCATAAATCTATCTCTAGCAGTTTTGTTCCAGAGCGTTCTTCTTAACTTCAGTACAAATGAGTGCAAGCAGTCATGTCTCAAAGCAAAAGAAAATCTGAGGAGGATGAATTCTAGCAGCCCTCTGTTTTATTGATTATTCAGGGAGGAGGTAGCGATAAAGAAATCACTGGTAAAAGAGTAAATAAGAAGTAAAGATGACGGTGAGAGCAGGCAATGAGCTCTTGACTCCAGGTGAGCAAAAAATGCTATAATGTAAATTAGAGGGGAACGAAAAGATCCCCTCTGAGTAACTTAAAAAGGATGCTGGTAGTTTCTTATAGCAGAGATGCTAAGCAGCACAGGAGGTTTCTTAGGTAGAACCTGGATTCTTATGACTATGACCAAGAACCCTACTTCCCACCTGCACCTTCTGAGAAGAGCATGACCTTTCCTTCCCAGTGCACCTTGCTAGAGATATCCATGCCTTATCACTTTGAAACTGGATTACTGTAATGTGCTCTATTGGGGGTCACACACTGAGACCACTTGGAACTCAGCACACAGCTCCCAGTTTACTAAGTGCAATTGCACCCTGAAGGGCATTTCACATCTGCGCTTGAGGAACTACACTGGCTGCTATTAAGTTTCTGTGTGGAATCGAAAGGGTTGTTTTAACCTACCTGTTTTAACCTTTATGGTGTGGGACCTGCTTGGCTGAGAGACTGCCTCTTTCCTTGTCTCTTTTGGCACAGCTGAGATCAGCAGAGGTACTCAAGGTGGGTGCCCCCTCAATGTAAAACAGAGGGAGCTGTTGGCAATGGGTCCCTATGAGAGGTCCTCAGCTCTGGAATTCACTCCCCTCCCTTAGTGCAGCAGAACCACTTTTGTTAAGCTTGAAGGCAGGCTGCAAAGCCAATCTTTTCTCTGAGGCATTAGGGGATGGGCTTAGCTGAGGAGATTTCATTTTTTTTTATAAATGCTATGGAAGGGTTTTAAATTTTTTTTTTTATTGTGTCTGCCATAATATATCTATGTATTGAGTGTTGGAATGGCCTGAGCAATCTGTGATGTTCACTATGAAAATTAAATTTATTTAAGGTCAACCAGAGCATTGGGAGGGGCCTGTGCATGTTAGCTTAGAGCTGCGGTTTCAGAATTCTGGCTCTGCTGCTGCTTTGCTTTCTGACCTTCAGCAAGTAACATAACCTCTCTGTGCCTCGGTTTTCCTATCTGAGAAATGGATACGATAATACTCACATACAAGCTGCGTGCAAGCTTTAACTCTATGGTTAATTACATTTAAAGAATCAACCAAGTTTGCTGAGTGATTTACAGCACAAACACAAAGGCATCACCCTTTTGCTGAAGAGTTTTCTAACTAAAAAGTGCTCCTTTTAGGTGGATGCATAGTGATCCAAACAAATACAGTAAACAAATAGAGCATTTAAAATGTGACACAACTAGTGAAAATAAACAATGGGGAGCAGGGAGCGAAGCGCAAGAGTAATAAGATCATATGACTACTCAGATATGATATGTACAGACATCCTGGTGATTGCATTAAAGTTGCATTTGTAGTTAATGTTTATAAAACATTATTTTCAATATTTCAAAAACAGTGTTTAATTTCTGTTTGAACAAGAGGTGCTGTGTATTAGAACTGTGGTTCATTCACAGCCTAACGTCCCCTTTCTTCTTTATTTTCATGACTCTTATTGACTGAAGGAGCATGTGTGTGTATAGTGCTAAAGCAAGGGGTGAGAAGCCAGGAAGTGCCCCTGATTCACTTGTGTCATGATCAAGTAAAAGTTTCATACAATTCTTTGCAGAGCCATTTTCTTCTCTTGCCTCTAGCTCTGTATAATCAGTTCTTCTAACCAGCAACCATACACTATAATTCTGTCATACCAGCAGAGGGAGCCAGTGGATTAAAAACAGAATTTTTTCCAGCTCTTCCAAGTGAAGGGGTAAGTGTGCTTCAAAACGTTGTGTATTTTGCAGCACACCTCGGCAATTCAATGAACAACCCCTCCAAGTAATGTATCAATAAAGGAAAATTATTCAGGACCTCTCAGTAAGACACTCTTACATTATCAGTATTTTATTAATTATCCAATATTTGAGATGAGATTGATATCCACTGTATATATATATATATATACACACACAAATACACACACTCCTTCAGTCAGTAGCAGCAATATAAAGAAAGAATGGCAAAATTAGGCTATGAGTGAGCCACAGTTCTAGTGTCTAGGACCTTTTCTGCACTTTATAGGTAGAAATCAAAGCTAGTTCATGAAATCTGAAACCTAAAATCTTAACCCAACATTAAGGAGGTTTGCTGTGCTGAGGTAACATAGGGACCAGAATAAGAGAAACAAGGAAGTAACTTTGGTTTCCAAAACGACACAGGAACCAACACAAAAGGCTTTGCTGTGTGAGCACTTTTCACACTAACCTGTGACCAATTCCTCCCCACACCTTCCTATTCATTTTCTGTCTGTATATTATAATACACCCACAGCATCTGGGAGCCAGCTACAAAATAAGTTCTGCCCACAATAGGACCCAAACTCTCTACATCACTTTTTCTGATGTCAACAGTGGCTCTTCTGCCAAAGACAACCGGGGTATTCTATCACTTAGATTATTATTTATAGGGTGGCAGCACCTATTGGACACAATCAGAGATCAGGACCCCATTGTTCTATGAATGGTACAAAGACACAGTGCTTGTCCCAAAGAGCTTACAGTCTAAACATATGAGAAAATACAACAGGTAAAGACAAATGACCAACAAGGAGGACAAAGTAACAGTGAAAAAATCGTATTTGGCATAATAAGGAGGAATAAACTTCCTGTCCACTGCCTAGGCATTACCAAGAGTTTAGTAGGCATCATGTCAGGGATGGTTTAAAGAGGGATTTCTGTGGGAAAGCCAGGGCAATGCAGTAAGGGATATGGAAGTATTTATCTTAGCCAATTTACTGAAAAAGAGGGTACTGTAAGATGGCTGCATATTGTCCTTAGCAACGGCACACTCCACCCAGCTAATATGTTGTTAGCATGTTGAATGTAGGCGTCAGGCAGGGGAAATACAGTTTTATCTCTAAAGGTATGTCTTCACTTCAGAGTTGATTCAGGCTTTTACACCAGTATTGGTCCTAATCCTCCTCCCATCCACACACCGGGGTTAGTAGCGCTCTCTAACCAGGCTGGCGGGCACAGCTGGGCATGTGGGTTCCAGCTTGTGTTCCACCTTCCCGTATGTTCACTTTGCAGCAAGAATCCAGACTAAAAATCACTTGAGTGGTGATAGTCCTCCAATGCCTTCTCACAATTAACTCTGTATGTCCAGAAGGACAGACAAGTTCACCCATAATTCACTGGGAAGAATTGTGAAATCGCTCATCTTATGGCAGCACAAAGAACCAGGGGATGCATCCCTAGAGGTTTGAGTCATGCAGGAAATTGTTTTCCTGTCCCAGGAAAATTTTCAAGATTTCAACCATTTTTCCCTTTCTGCATTTGAAATGGACCTTTCAAATATTTTCTCACCCACCCACTCACCTAACAAAAAACAAACAAGCAAAACCAGACTCACCCCAGGAAAGCCAATAGCTCAGAGGTTCGGACACTCACCTGAGGCGTTTGCTGGTTCATACCAAGGTCTTGAACCTGGGCATCCAATATGCCAAGTAAGTACCTTATCCAATGGACTATTGGCCCTTCGGGGTGGGGAGGGTGGGAGTTCGTAGTGCATGCGTCTGTGTCTGTCTCTCTCTCTCACTCAGAAGTTCCATCCCAATGAAAAGTTTGTCAAAACTGATACATTTCTGTGAAAAGTTTTGGTTTTGGCGGTTCTACATTTTCTGATGAAAAAGGGTTCTGTCAACAAATTCCTAACTAGCTCTAGACCCAGTGCCACACATAGGCACACAGCACCAGTGAGAACACAGCAACTTGGGTAGGGTTTTGAAGTGTAGCTGCTCATACCCTGGGCTAGCTAATTGGGGTGCTGATTACCCAGGCCAACTGCAGTGATGACTTACCCTAAGGGAAGCTGGTCTTTATGCTCATGCTTGATACACCAATTTGAAGGAGTAAATTCCTGGTGTCCACTGCCATATTAAACAGCATGCTCAGTAATAAAACACTTAAAATAGCTAAAGCACCTTGGGAAATAAAGGGGTTTTACTGTAACTGGTTTGACTTTTTGACTTGGAAAAGAAACTGCTGCTTTGCTTTTTTAAATTAGTTTTACAAAGACCTCACTAATGCACTCCCTGGTATCCAAGCCGACCTTTATTTTATGGTCATCAGAGCTTGTGAACAGCATCACATTTTCAACATGAGTCATACCTCCTATATTTTCTTCAGAGAGCAAAAATTATTACATAATGTTGCATAATGGCCATTCTGGTAACACAGTTTGCCTAGCTGATCTGGGTCCTTTGGGGTATGACCCTTGGCTCAATTCCATCCCTCCAGCTCTTTCTGAAGTGGTGGAGTACCCAGTAATGGGGCAGCAGATTCACCTCAATTGCAGAATATACAAAGCTGTATCCTATTAAAAATAGAACTCTTAGAATACAGTGCTTTAATATCTGGGTATGTATAACTTCCTTAATTTTTGGTATAAGAATCCCTGGCATTCCTCAAGAAAGGCATTGGTTTGAGGTTGCCGCCACCACCACCACCACCACCACCACAAAAAGACCATCCAGCCAGAAGCAGATCCAGAAGTTTGCAATGATAAGGTAGGAGTGTGAGCAAGACCAGACAGCTACACTTTGTTAAAGATAGGCTCTATGAACTCCTGGCTGTTTACTGTATTCTCTTTTAGACTCTTCATGTATTTGGTCAACTCTTGATGGATAAATATTAAAGCAAATCCATTCAAACAGTCCTCAGAGCAGATCAAGATGTTTTGAACTAAGAGGTGTTTGAGAGGTTTTGTTCCCCCTCCCTCAAATAAATTGGACCTTTTAAAAAAATGTGTGGGGAAAAACTGACAAAAATTCATTCATTTTTCATTTAGAAAAATTTCATTTCATACTTTTATTTTTTCCAAAAATCATCAAGAAGATTTCAAATATGGTCTCCTCACTAGCTGATCCACCACACAGTACATCATGAGAATCCTTGGCTATGGAGCATCATAGGAGACAATGTTTGTCTGGACAACAAAACCTGAGAGGAGAATGGGAGTATGAGGCACCTGAACCCAACTCCCATGAGGCACCACAGTGGCATTGCAAAATCATCTTTTTGTTTTCTTCTCATCTGAAGTTTTTTGGCAGGTCATGTTTTGATAAAAAGTCGATATTTTCTGCAGGAAGCAGACACTTCACAAAATGTTTCATTTAGCTGAAAACTGGACAATTGTCAGCCAGTTCCTGCCTACTACCCCAGTGGAAGAGGAAGTCAAGCAGCACTCTGGCATCTGGGCAGGGGAGAGGGATTTAAAAGTGGGAAGAGGAGGGCCAGCAGTGCTGGCTTTTAAAACTCAGAAGCCTGATGAGATCCAGGAGCACTCAACATTTTGTTTTCAGAGAAGGATTTTCCCAGTCAGAAAAGCTACTCTGACTGCCTGTAGATTGGTTGCTAAGGCTATGTCCATACTACCACGATAAGTCAACCTACACTATGCCACTCCAGCTATCTGAATAACGTAGCTGGAGTTGATGTACCTTAGGTTGAGTTACCGCAGGGTCTACACCGCGGAGAGTAGAATCTCCCGTCCACTTACTTTACTCTTCTCATCAGAGGTAGAGCACAGGGGTCAACTGGAGAGTGATCTGCAGTCAATTTGGTGGGTCTTTACTAGAGCCACTAAATCGACCACCGATGGCTCGATCTCAGAGCGTCGATCCCAGCTGTAGTATAGACCTGCCCTAAGCATAAGGCCATCAAATCCAGAGTGACTTACAACAAAAACTGCTCACGTGGACTCCTCTTTTGATGAAATTCCTTTCTAGTCTGCTGAGGAGAAGTTGTTTATTTGGTATCTTCTTGCCATTCCTTCTCTGCTGAGAGGTCACTTGCCAAAACCTTTTCCGCTTACAGGGAAGGTAGTTGGAAGCTTTCAAAACCAGCCATCAACAAAGGAAGAAAGGACAACTTGACAAGGGGCAAAAACGGTTCCGCGGATCAAACTACTACAAAGTTCTTCTCAAGAGCGTTCACCCTGAGCGAAATAATCGCCATCTTCACCGTGGTTGCCAATTTCATTGTAGTGCCTGGCTTCCAATGTCAGCGAGCAGGAGAGGTATATAGCTATAGGTGACTATCAGCAGCTTTCTTCATCTTCACATTTAATCTTGTTGTGTAGAAAAAATTTAAAAAGATAGATGTAGTGACTATCAGTATATTGCACATATTGGCTCAGAGTCGGATGACTGAGAATTGCACCTATGCTTTCTTGTCTTATTCTGCAGGGCATGATGTCTGGCAGTGAAGTGTCAGACTTAATATTCCAATGAGAGAGAGAAATGGAATTGTCTTGATAACAGTCATTGTTTTCACACCAGGAGCTCAGCAGTTCAGTTTCCTTGAGGGGCAATAAATATATAATTTTGCATTACACACTTCCACATCCATCAGCAATGGGGCAAACAAATTTTAGCTTTTGGAAAATACTAAATGTTGTGGGATTCCTACCTAGACTGGCAAATTGTATCAATTCCTTCTCTAAAATGGCAGTGTTCATCAGGTAAGGTTGCACCAACATATTTGCGGATACATACATATAGCCACTTATTTATTTGGACTTATACACAATGAAAGGAACATCTGCCCATGGTTCTAGCCGCCCACGAAGTAACTTAAAATACAGTTATTAAAGCTTCACTGCATTGTAACTAATCTACAGCAATTCCATATAATCTCTTACCAGCAAACTAATCAAATCAAAAATGAAAATGAGAAAGGATCACTTAATGGCTAAGGCACAGGACTGGGACTGAGAAGATCTGTGTTCAATTCCCATCTCCGCCACAAACCTCCTGTACAATCTTGGGCAAGTCACTCATTCTCTCTGTACTTCAGTTCCTCATCTATGAAACAGTGATAATAACACTTCCTTTCTCTCATCCTTGGTCTGTCTTTTGTTTACAGTGTAACTCTTTGGGGTAGCATCTGTCTCTTATTGTGTGTATTTATAGCAACTAGCACAGTAAGGTGTTGATCTCCTTTGTGGCCTCTAGATGCTACTGTAATACATACAATAAAACAACAACTACTTCCCCCTCTTCTCTTCCAATCACTGACCTCCATCAAAATTTTCATCTCTTTTAAAATCAGGAAAGCAAAAAAGGTGAGAGAAGAGATTCGTTATATTAGAAATACACAGACTAGAGACTCATTGCACTGGAATGAGATATGCTCATCCTGCAAATGAAAGAAACAAAAACAATCTTTTTGAAGAGCTGAGTCAAGATTGGAGACATTTAATTTAAACTCTTTTTTAATTTATAAATCAGGTTCCTGTTATTGCTAGATTTATGTTTTTACACTATTCTATCCTGATAATTTGAACATTTACAACTGATCTAAAATAACAGCGGAAACAAAAATCCAGCAGTCACCATTTCATCACATGCAGTAGGTAAATGTGCGATAGAATACACATTTCAATGTGAAGTTCAGACATTCAAAGCTAAACCACTGGGCACATTTAACTTAGAGCCCAGATTTATTAAGAGAAAACAAGAGCTTTTGAAAAACAGGCTGAATTTTTTGCACTTTGTTTGCTTTTCATGAAATATGGTCTCCTCCATTAAAAAAAAATGGAAGTTTGACATTTTTCCACCAGCTCTGGCCAAAACAATAAGATATAACTTCAAGTGACAGATGAATAATGTCTACAGCATCCACAAGAGCAATGCAGAAACTGTGAAAGAGAGAAAAACATGTTTACCAACCAACAAAGCACCCAACTAAGCAAGTTCATTTCTGCTGTGCAGGTAAGTGATAGTGTTGCATGAAATATACAAGTTGCTAGAGTATATTTTGTTCTGCATAGAGTGGGGAAATCAATAAAAGCAGAATCGAGTGTGTGTAAAATAAAAGACAAACTCTTTCAGGCACTATGTAGCATTTTTACATTCCATTATGTCAGAGAAAAATGCCTACTTTCACCCATGAAGAGTGTTTTATTATCAAATCTATTTCAAACAAGATCAAAGTAACAAGCCAGTAGAGATGAGACAAGCAGGCCAGATAAAGTTAGTATTGACCTTTCCACAAAACTTGAACAAAACACAAGCTGAACTTGATTTTAATTTTCAATTATATTAGTCTTTTACTCATATTTACGCTGCTTAGTTCTGACCAGGACCAAAATAAGAAGTGCAAAGTAGGCTGAGAAAACTGTTGTTGCTGTACTGCTGGCCTGAGTGGAAAGTAAAAGAAATCTTATTAGGAAACCTATATAACATGATTTCATGCCTTCTTTTGTAGAGCTGAAATGGTTCTCATTACTTTTAGGTATTTGCCCATACCAAATGTTTGGAATTTCTCTCACCACTGGCTCTGTACCACGTGTAGCACTTTGATAGTACAACTAAATTCACAGTTCTTTTTGTTTAGAGTAATTGAAACCACCACTTGGAGGGCCCACTGCCAGAGACCCTGGAGCAGGAGTAAAAGGATAGGGGAGGGAGGTTGCATGGGGCGCATACCACCTACAAGTATGGAGTCCAGCTCCACCCAAGCTTCCTGCACAGCAGTGCCCAAGAGATGGGGAGCAGGTGAGCCAGAGTGGGGTGGCACCAAATGGGGGAAGCAGGTGATTATCTTATTGGAATTCAGGGCTACTTCAGTAACCACTGTGGAATTGCTCCCCAGCTGCTTTGTGGCCTGGAGGGGACAATCTGTCTTGGTGCAGTACTTACACAGCCACATTACTCTAGTGTCTCAAGATGATTCCTTTTCATTTCCATGCAGCTGCCCCATCTGGCTACTCAGCCTACGTGCTGAATATGTCCCTTGGCTAATACTTTATGGAACTCAGTGGAAGAAAAGCGGCCTATAGATTGCACCGGAGCAGGATGTGAAATCCTGAGTCACACTGCAGCACTGATAATGCTCGATTCATCTGCATTCCTAACTGCTTAGTTGGGTGAGAGATTTGTGCATGGAGTTGTTACAGAATCAAGCCGTAGGATTTATTTCTTTATGTATTTGCAGCAGCTGTCAGTGAGCTGCATTTTTAAAAATAATATGCCTATAATTCAACCAAAATTGAAAAGAAATCAAAGCCCAGCCTATTTTGCATAATTTTCACTAGAGAAAAAAGCAGCTCTGAAGCAAATGCTCAGAATTAAATGGTATTAATCTTGCAGTCCCTGGTAGGTTTTCCATTGTGCAGAAACATTCTCCCTCTCTAACCCCTGCCTAGAATGTCTCTTCATATCTATTCAGATCACTTATGAACAAGGTACTCTGTACAATCCGATTGTAATGGGAAATGTGTAAGGGGCATCAAGTTAAATAAGTAGCAAGAGAATTCATTAGCTTCAGGATGCTCCCTGACATCTATAAACCAATTAAATGTCAGACGTAGGATAGGGTAGTAACCTAAAGTCCTACAACGTTAGCCAGATCAACATCTCTCTGGCTTTCTGAGCTACCCAAGCTGCAGGAGGCTCCACAGCAGGCTGATCCTGGGTGGAACAAAAGTCAGCCTGCTGTTCCCAGTGACAAAAATAACCCAGAAGCCTCTGCACACTTGGGAGTTGTACAGCTGGCATAGACTGGAGAGGGAAAGCTCACGCCGAAAAGTTCTATCCCCCGTCCTGGACAGATCTTCCTTTCCCATCGCCATGCTGGGCTGGCTCAGCCTGTTGGAGTTGCCAGTATATTGCTGCCCCAAGGCTGTCAAATTAGAGAGACTGCCTGGTTTTCATTAAAAACAAAACCAAGCCTCACAGCTAAGTAAGGAGCCTCAAACTGCAGCTGCTGAAGAGTGGATGGAGGCCACTGCTCTTGATTGCTACAGTGGGGGATGCCTCGGCCCTTGGGCATTTATTGGAAAGTGATAAGGACATTTCTGTCTTTCTTTTGGAGGACGGGGAACTCTCTCATCTTCCACCCAATGGGTCCCTCCTTGACAGGCACAATTGTTGTCAGACCTTGATGCCTTTTAACATCTTCCCTGGTTTACAATGTAGGGAGGGAGAAGTATGCCTTTGCAATTGGGCCTGCCATCCTGGCTGCACAACCACTGTAGTGCACGGAATGCCCATGCCAAGCACGTACAGGAGGTCTCTCTCTCCTGGACTGGGCCTTCTATGATTTGTTACCAACTTTCCCATTGATTTTAATTCAGCTGAACACAGGTTAAAGCCTAAGACCCGTACAAGGCTTTCGCAAGCCCTGCTGTACTGGCTCAGGCAGCCAGCTCATTGGAACTTGGTGCGGCTGGGGGATATACAAGGTGGGTCTTTCTGGAAATGCTGACATATCAAAACAGCAAAGGTGTTTTTGTATCAGAGCCATTTTTGAAGACCACAAAGTTGTCACAGATCACATACACACAAATTCCTAATGAACATCATAGTGTCAATCTCACACGCATGAGCTGAAACATACCATTTCATCATGACATTTAAAGGTTTAATGCTACCATCACTTCTCAAACCCTGTAATAAATTTGACCAAGTTGATATATCTTAATATGATAAAAACAGTAAGGAAATATTTTAAGATTTAAGAAAATTACTTTTCTCCATTACAGTATTGCTCTTTAGTTTTTAAAACAAAAACAAGCATGTTTTCAGCAAGATCCTTGGCTGGTGTAAAATCTGCACAGTACCATTAAAGTCAGTGGAGCTATACCAATTTATACCACACGAGGATCTAGCTCTGGGTTTTTAGTTTGCATATAAATATATATATATATACACAACAGTTTACCAGGGCAAAATCCCACTCCAAGGTAGTGAGATATACTGTACTTCTTGGATGCTGGAAACACTTTGTTTCTGGCCCGGTGCTTAGTTAAAAGACACGCACGTAATAAGTGCCTCTCATTATGACAGTACACTAATATTTGCCATTCCTTCTGCACAGGGAATAGCACACGCACAGCACAACACAACCTCATTACTTGATAGAGATATATTTGCAATGTAAAGGAGGCATGGTATAGTAGTCTGTTGCCATACTACAAATGGGGTCACTGTATTGCTGAGTTCCCGGTGCAAAAAAATGGCTGGTATCAAGACTAATTCTTTTCTCACTTTGTAAGCAAATATATTATGCCTGGTATTCAACTTTCAAAGTACAGCACAACACTAGAATCAGATCCATTGTTAGAAGTTTAGGTTATTTTTCCAACTAAGGTCTTGAACTTGCATTAAGTGCCACGCGAGCAGATTCCTGTGCCCACATGGAGCTCACTGAAGCATCAGGGCCTTTGTCTTTTTTTTTTTTTTTTTTTTTTTTTTGTTTTTTTTTTTTTTTTTTTTTTTTTCAATAAGAGGTCTTTTATTCCATGTACTGTGGGTTCAGGAGGCCAGANTATATTATGCCTGGTATTCAACTTTCAAAGTACAGCACAACACTAGAATCAGATCCATTGTTAGAAGTTTAGGTTATTTTTCCAACTAAGGTCTTGAACTTGCATTAAGTGCCACGCGAGCAGATTCCTGTGCCCACATGGCTGTGCTTTAGGCATCAGGGCCTTTGAATTTTCTATGTAGATTTTATTTTTTTTGTTTTTTTTTTTTTTTTTTTTTTTTTAAATAAGAGGTCATTTATTCCATGTACTGTGGGTTCAGGAGGCCAGACGTGTTGCCTTTGCTGTTTAGAGAATTTATGGTCCAAGATATAACAGTGCTACAGTATTTCTAAAATGGCCAATGCATCAATAACAGAGCTCCAATTGTGTGTGTGCGGGGAGAGAGGGTGGATATTTGTGCAGTATTCTTATATGTCTAGATATCCTGCTGATCCTTACAATGGGCCTAACCAGAATCTCTGATTCAAACAAGTCTTTAGAAGTCCAACTCCTATAACTGCAGTCATCTCAATTTACCCTGCTTCACATGTGCTTTCTACAGCAGAACCTCAGTGTGCTGCTCACTGTAAAGCTAATTCAGATAGAACAGCTGCATTATGATATTTAGAAAACAGGACTCTTGTGAGCTTGAATACCTTTCCTGAATGGAGCAGAGCAACAATGTGGACAGACTCTTGGTTGTGTCAGGGGCACCTCTTAAAAAAATCTGTGGCTCAGCCCATCTGTGTTTGAAGGGCACAGGCTCTTCAAAAAGAAGCTGGGATTTTTGAACATCCTCATGAGATCCTAGGTAGGAAAGTATCATCAGCATTTTACAGATAGGGGACCCAGGCATAGGTTGATTCTGAGTCTTACCCAAAGCCTATCAGAGCCAGTGGAAAGACTCCCACTGACTGACTATCAGGGGAACTGAACCAGGCCCTGTGTGAACTACCCAAGGTCAGGAACAGACTTGAACCTTGACTTGAACCCATGTCTTGAGCCTGTCCAATGCATTGAAGCACTTCACTCACCATTTTGGCCAATGTGCTTTAAGAAAGATTTGTCTAGCACTTTATTGCTTCTTAATTGTATTTTATTATAAAAAACAAAAACAACCCTGGAGGTGATTAGAGATTTTCATTTTGCTTTCAAGGAAATCAAGGTAAAAGCTGACAGGACTGCAGATGAAGTTCAATTGGAAGAGCAGCTGCACTGACAGCTTCAGTGAACAGATTTGTTCTCTTAGACATTAGCACAGTCAGTAACTTCACCTGTGACTGCTGAGCTCTCACATGTTCTGGGTCAGAGGAACTGAGAGTAGAGTGCCTTCTTTGTCCCCTAACCTCAACCTTTCTAGACTACTGTACTCCTTTCAGGAGTCTGATTTGTCTCGCGTACTCCCAAGATTCACTTCACTTAAAAACTACTTGCTTACAAAATCAGACAAATACAAAAGTGTCACAGCACACTATTACTGAAAAAATGCTTACTTTCTCCTTTTTACCTTATAATTATAAAGTAAATCAACTGGTCCACAGATCTGTGTTAGTGGGGCTCACACTAGTGCACTACAAATAGCTGTGTAAACGATGACTCTGGAAGTCAGGCTCTCAAGTCTCCCTCCCCATGTCCCCAAGCCCAACATACACTCATCTCCGTCCCAGGCTTGAGAGCCCGAGCTCCAGTCCGAGTTACAGTGTTCACACAGCCATTTTTAGTGCGCTAGCACGAGCCCCACTAACACAAATCTGTGGATTTGGGCTGGGGGGCTTGGTCACAGGTGCAGTGTAGACATAACCCAGCATGTTAGGGAAGCTCTTTGTAGGGCTATCTAGGTATTTACACTTGGATCATCAGCAGATTCTGAGCACCTGTTCTTTACATGCTGCTCAGAAGGGGGGAGGGGAGGGGGGTTTGAGAGAAAAGGAGATACTTTCCCTGAAGCTGCTAGTGCCTGCTAAACATTCTCCCCTCATGCTCACTGATGCTGGAAGGACTGCAAAAGTGGGAGGTCCAGGGAGACACCCCTAGCCCAGCCGTCCTGGAGCCCCTGTCTCCTGCTCTTTACTGAAGCCTCCCTCCTGGTGAGGCCCTTGCCCTCAGGTGATGGGTTCATTCCATGAACCAGACCCAGCCAGTTACCGGCACCCAGAGGAGCCACCGCCATGGGCCCAGAAGCATCATGACACACAGTGGGACCTGGCCGGCATGCTTTCATAGCTTCCCTACTCAGATTTGAACCTTAGCGTTCATAACCTGAGAAGCTAGCATGAACCCTCTAAGCTTTTACCAGCTTAGATCTGATATCGCTGCACCGCCAAGAATTTCCAGTGTCTTTGGCTCACTTGTCTCCCAAGAACTTCCTGGGGGATCCCCAAGACTCAGAGGGACATCTGAGTCTTACCACCAAAGGGAAATAAAACCATTTCCCCACTCTCTCCCACCAGATATTCTCTCTGGGCTAACCTGAGAGTTACTGATGCAACCTCTATTACAGTCACCAATACAAAGAGCATTCTCTTCTTCCACAAAGAGACAAAACCCAAACACAAGAAACGAAAATTCTCTCTCTCTTCCCCGTAGCTTCTTCCCCGTCTGGGACCACTACGGAGAGTTAAAACCGAGAGCAGTCTCTCCCTCCCCCTGTCTCCTTTCTTCCCACCATTTCTGTGGGTCACAGAAAAAAAAAATCAACAGGTCTTAAAGCAAACTTATTAATAAAAAGAAGAAGAAAAAGAATATTAACAAGCTCTCTGTTAATCTAGATTTAAGATACAGTTTCAACTTATAGAAATGAATAACAATAGAAAAGGATAACAGCCTTACCCAAAACAATACAATTAAAGTACTTATACCCAAAAACACTAAAGGGGATCACCAGCGCAGAATACACAGTGCAATTACAGCAAACATTTAAAGACTATATTTTTGTAACTTGTACCTTACAAATGGGAAACAGAGAATTGAAGGGCCTGGAAACTTCAGACCTCTCGTAGCTGAGAGGCACAGAACGGACAAGACCCAAGACCAAGAAAAACCCACAACTTCCCTCCCTTAAGCTTTGAAAAATCTGGTTTCCTGACTGGTCCTCTTGTCAGGTGTTTGGTTCCCTTTGTTAACCCTTTACAGGTGAAAGAAACATTAACCCTTAGCTATCTATTTATGACACATGCTGTCTGTGGCATGAAGCAGAGTGGGATCTAGATGCTGGCTGGGCCACCATGCGCTCCCTCCCAGCTATGAATGTGTTCAGGTTGTAAAAAATGGGGTATATGGCCCCCCTATTTAAAAAGTGTGTCAAGAGCAATGTCCTTTCCATCCGTACACCCTCGCCAGTGCTTGTGCTCATGCTTCTTTTCTTCCCAGTTACTTCTCCATTCAGTGCAACAGAGCAGGGAGCTGGGCACAGAAGGCAGCTGGAGAGAGGAGCAGTGGGGGCCTGGGGACAACTGGCAGAAGAGGATCCACTGTCTAAAGGAAATTGTGTATGGGGGCCTGGACTAAGGTAATGGCGGGATGAGTGTGGTAACAGGAATGAAACCAAAACAAAAAGTGTGGAGCTACTGAAACAGTGAAGAAGAGAAATATAGTGAGAGAGGAAGAAAGGAGATGCACAAAGATGTGTGGAGGGGAGAGAAACAATGGAAAAAATTGCCCTGGTCTTCGACGTGACCTATACAATTTTTCCACTGAGTGATGCTGAATGCAACAGTAGATTTACTAGCTACAAGTTTAATTACTACCTAAGAGCCTTCTTTGTACTCAATCTGTTGAACTCCCTTCACCATAGTGGAATTTCCAACTGAGGATCAAGGGGGAATTAATACAGCCTTAACTTTACAGGTTGGCATATAGACCTTAATTAAAAATGTAATCTGGAAAAAATGTATGACACTCCTCAGCTAGCCACCCTGTGAAATACAATGTTACAAACTTAAACTCATAAATCTCTCCAGAGGGAGAATCTATCCCTCCAGAAATACTTGGTACAACCCCCCCCACCCCCGCCCCAGAACTTAATAGCACAAAGTACCAGCTAATAATTATGTTTGTACAAAAAAAGTATGTTTGTGCAAAGTGAAGTGTATTATTTATGAGTAATTTTCTCTTTCTGTTCCCCTCAGAATGCTTCTTTTCTTTTTAATTATAAATCCCACAACTGACAATCCACAAAATCGTCAATGGCCCACTTCGGGTCTGCAAAGAACTCTTTCAAATTCTCATGAGCTCACAGGCAATGCCTCTAGTTTTGCAAGGGACACTGACTGTGAGTTTATATTTGTGTAAGAGCAAATCATTTACCCGTGTATGGCTTGTGATATAGTCCAATGGGAAAGCCCGCTGAATGCTGGAAGGCTTGCACAGCTCTGCTTTAAATTTGTGTACTGATTTTGTTAATCCTTTTATTACAAACATTGTTGCTGTTACAACAGAAGTACTGGAGAGGTGCATTTCAAAGACTTCAATGAATTAATAGGATGGGAAATGCTACTGGTGAAACAAAGATAACTGGCTAAGTTAGAGAGAGAATGAAAACTTCCAGTAAATCTAACTTTAGTGTGGTCATCGCTGATCTCGGATTATAGGAGGAAGGAAGAATTAACAGTGGGGGATTATTATTAAGATATCATTATTAATAAAAGGCAGCAATAGCAGTAATACCATGGAAGTGTCAAACAAGTAATATTCTGATCAACAAGAAGTGCGAGAAAATAAGTGGATGAGTACTAACAACAAGAGCAGTCGTGGTATTCTGGTTCCAAAGAAAAGGTTGCCTCCTAATACTTCTGGTAACAAAGCAGAAAGCACATTAAGTAGGTACTTGTGGCTGTTTTACACCATATGGAGTAATACCACACAGGGACCTTATGAAAACTTTAATACCTCAGGATAGGGGCACTTAACTTATTCTGGCTTTATACACTGCCTTCTCTACATCTGTGCATCACTGTGACCAACCTGTAGCAGCCTGCAAAGAAATGTGTTACACAGGAGTGAAAGGCACCCCACTGGCACTGCTCCTATGAAGAAAAAGCTCACAGCAATGCTACTACACAGTTTGGGACAGGAAAGAAAGAACAGGATCTCATTGAAACTGCATGGGGTATTTAAGTGAGGAGAGTACTATCCAAGTTGGAATTTGGTCAAAAGGTTGAACCTAACCATCTCTACTCTCATAAAAAGTGTTATGGACTCCTTAATGGCTACCTAGTTAGGATGTCTGCTTAATAGTGCAACTAAATACCCACGCACATGCACACAAAGTAGCAGCAGCAAGATTTGAATTACAGGCAGTCAAAGGAAAGGACAAAATAAATGCCCATAAATTTAACCCTTCTGGAAGGTGAACACATTTGTAAGCTTTGCTTTCTTTTTTTGTGATAAGGCTGGCTAATTAATAACAGTTGTAAAACAATTCTATTCTATTCTACAGAAGAATATTTAAAGTTGATTTAAAAGTTGTATATTATGGAAATGGGTTACGATATAGTGAATTCTACTATGAAGGAGGATACTCCTGGGGGCATTCTGTGCCAGAAACAATTAAAAATTCTTCACCAAAAAATTTAAACATCTGATTTTATTTACAATATTTTAAAATTCTGCAGGCCAGATAAAGTTAGTAAAGGCAGTGGGGACCCCAGGCCACTAGCTGCACAAAGGTGGGAGATCACCCTGCAGCCCCCACCCCTCACTCCCGTGACACAGACTCAGTGGTGAGGTTGCACCTGACCCTGACACAGCACACGGCCTGGGCCTGCCCTAGAAACACCCTGAACCACTGCCTCTCTGCACCAAGTGCGCCAGGTGTGGGGCAGGCAGGCTCAACCAGGCAAGATCAAGTGTGGAGGAGCCCAGGTGTGGGGTGAGAGGATTCTCTGGGGGACAATCTGGGTGCAGGCAGCTCAGTGGGGGATCTAGGTGTGGGGGGGATCTGGATGCACAGAGGCTCCTTTGGGGAGGGGGGGTTTCCAGGTGCAATAGGACTCTGCCAGAGCTTCCAGGTGAAAGTTGTTGGGGCTCAGCGGAGGGGTCTGTGCATGGGGTCTCAGCTGGGAGTCTGGGTGCTGGGGAAGTGGGGCTTGGTGGGGTGGGTGCAGCTAGTTGGGGGTCAGCGGCTTGGGGCTCTGGATGTGGGGATCAGGGTGGTGCAGGTGGGTGGGCCTCATCAGGGTGGAGGTTTGGGTGCAGGATGCTCAGTGAGAGGTAGTCTGGGTACAAGGGTGGGGGTCCAGAGCCAAGGTGTCTGGGTGCAGGGGGGCTCCGGATGCAGGGGTTGAGGTTCAGTGGGGTGGGGTTCAAGTATGGAGAGCTAGGGGGGTTCTGGGTGTACGAGATGAGGTTTGATGGGGGTTTCTGGCTATAGGAGGTCCAGATGCATGGGGGTTGGGCGGATGGGAGAGCAGCTCCCTGTACAGTGACTTCTCACCCCACAGCTGAGGAGCAATGGGGGCAGAAAGCAGGGGAGGCTGCTGAGCTTCCTGCAGCTGGGGGAGATTTCTGGAGGTGGGTCTGATACATCCCCAGCCACTCCTTGCAGGGGAAGATGAAATCCTGCCCTTCCCTGCCTCCTGTCCAGCCGGACTAGGAGCTGATCCTAGCTCAGGGTAGGAGCCACTGGCTGGGCTGTCCCCAGCCCTGTGGTGATTAACCTGACCACCAGCTGCTTTGGGTGCCCGAAACGATGTACCTGTGAGCTAGGAAATGGTGCATCAGAAGTCATTTTTCTATGGGGAAGCAAAGAAATCTGTGGGGGACATGAATTCTGTGCACGCAGAGTATACAGTAGGAGGACAACAATATCCTTTACTGAGGAACTCTTGAATGACTTCTCTTTATAAGAGGACCCCTTAATCCACTTGTGTGGTAATAATTCTATTTCCCTTTACAAAATATTCATAAAATAATCCATCTCCCCAAAACAGGGTTAATACCCATCTTATAATGAGGATTCTAAATGATGGGAAAACCACATGGCTGGGGGAGGTGACTAGAGTTTTTCAGTTGAGCAGATGGTAATGAGCAGAACCCCAATCTACACTAGAAAAGATTTGCCTGTATAGCCATCACAGCGAACTCTTTTAGTGGGGCTGGCAATAAAGTGCTTTTCCCTTTATTGTTTATACCAGTCACCCAAGCGAAATAAGCTACATGTGGAAAAAAGTACTTTTTGGCTAGGATAATGGTATCTACACTAGGGCTTTTGCCAATATATAAATGTCACAAAAACATTACTGCCTCAACTGACATTGCCGTGCCGGCAAAAGTTTCTATGGTGCACCTGCCAGAGACTATAAGAGTGCGGGGCTGATGTGAGACGGGGGCTGATCATCACCATTTGTAAACTACAGTTGCAAGAGAGGGAGGGCAGGAGGGACTCTGCCCAGCCTGAAATACAGACAAATCTCAGATTCACAGAAGGAGTTGAGATCAGTGTAGGGTAGAGTGCATCTCAGGACTTTGTTATTTGCAAAGATCCGTAACTCCTGCATGCTTTAAAGAGTAAAGATTGTGTGGTGAAGACATTTTTTTTGCTCAGTCTGTGTTCCTTCTTTTTCTGCCACACTGTCCCCAGAGAGGTTAAACTACAAGCCCAGAGTGCCCACAGCCACAGCTAAGCTCTGGGAAAGCGTGTACAAGTGACTTGGTGCATTGGGATACCTGAGGCATTGGTTTCACGGTCCAGGGCAGCTGGACTCCAGAGTCCCACATGCCAAGGAAGGGCACAGACAAGGGGTGCAAGTCTGACAGTGTGTCCAAAAGATCAAAGCTAGAAACAGTAACTAAGCTCGGTACAGACCCAGATGGCTTTGAAGAGCATGGGACCAGTGACCGGGTCCATTCATAACAGATTGATGAGAAGAGCACGGGGCCAGCCTGCAACACACATGTAAAGACACACACACACCCTGCCGTCAGATCACCTACAGAAAATTTTCATAATATGAGGCTCTTTAAAAACTGAGGAATTACAGTTGTAAAAACATTATGGCACTCTTTAGTATACAGTAAGGTGCATTCAAATTGAAAGTGTGTCTCCTTTAAGTCTTGGATGCCAACTGGTTTCTCAGTTGACAAAGTTATAAAAATCTAACTGTACTTTTCCAGTCCAACAAATGACCACGTCAAAAGAACATTTCCTTTGATTTCTCCTCTGGATATGATTACCATCAATGCCATCCTCATTTACGAGAGTACATGGCCCTTTGTACTACAAGATCATGACACACTATTCCGTAACAATTTACCTCATGCAGACATCTGTTTCATTTCTCAGTGACACATTTTGAAATTTTCTGCAACACCTATTTGAATTGTATTTTGCACAGAAAATGCACAGTGAATAATTCCGATCAACCTACTCTCTGAAAAACAGTACGTGCAGTAAACTTTCTTACTTACAAGTATTTGGAAATAGACAGTGACAGCCAAAATACTGTTCGATTGTGGCAGCTGCCCCTTGTTAGAGCAAATAATGTAAAACAGAGACATTTACTCCCTGCAACTGCCCACCAAGAAACAGTTTTCATAAGGCCAGCCCGTTATTCCAGATAATCAGAGAATACTAGCACTGAAAAGAAGAGGAAAGGAAGAAACCAATGAACAAGAGTTAATCACAACACCCTTTATTTTGGCATGCTGGGTTCCAACACCAATCACTCTGATATGAACATGAAAGTGTGTCATAAGCAGATAGGTAAGGGTTAATTTTCTTTGCCTGTAAAGGGTGAACAAAGGGAACCAAACACCTGACCAGAGGACCAATCAGAGAACTGGACTTTTTAAAAGTCAGGGGCGGGAATTGTGTACTCTAGGTCTTTTGTTTCTCCCAGCTATGGAGGAAACAACTTTCCTGCTAACTCCTATTTCTTTCTAATTTCTCCTACAAAGTGTAAGTACAAAGGCAACAAGGCAAATAGGCTGTTATATGCTTTGTGTTGTATTTACATGTGTGTTGATGTGCTGGACTGGTTTAATTTGGCTATCTTTTAAATCAGACTGTTTATTCATATTTTCTTATAAGCAAGAGCCTGTATTGATCTCTTAATGCAGTAATATTGTTTTGTATTTTCTTTCTTTTTATATAAAGTTCTTTTTTAAAACCTGGCTGAGGTTTTTGGGGTTTCTCCGGTGAGGCTACAGGAAGGGGGGGTGGAAAATCTCGTTATATTAGCTTTACTAGATTTGAATGCATCGCCTCAGGGGGAGGGTGATTTCCCTCTTTGTTTTGCCTTCAAGGAGTTAAGTACTGCATCGCCCAGGCTCACCCAGGGAAAAGGGAGGGGGAAGCGGGGGAGCAGATAACGAGGAGACAAGGGGGAAGAGCTTGTTTTCCCGTTGAGATAGGGAGACCCAGGGGTTCTGGGTCTTGGGGGTCCCCCAGGGAAAGGTTGGGGTGACTCGGGGTAACTAGGAACCCTAAATAGTCCTAGTTGGTGGCAGCGAGATAAAATCCAAGCTGGGTATAAGCTTGGGGGAGATTCACAGTAAACACTCAGATGTTGAACTCTAAGTCCAGATTTGAGACAGACGTTTATTACAAAGTGTCTCTCAGGTACTTTTCTTACCCTCCAAAATTTTGCTTTGTACCCCTTACAAACATGAACATACATCTTTCCTCTACAGATTTTGTCCCCTTCCATTTGGCAAGTGTTGATTTTTCTGAAGTCTTCAATGCAGCTTAAACTTAACATGGCTCTTTTGGTTGTAACTTTTATCTTATTACGGGTGAAAAGATTTGTTTGTTAACATGTGCTCCTTTTCCTGATTTTTTGCTTGGCTCTGGTCCTCTGCCTGCGCTGCTAGCATTAGAATTGCAACTGGGATTCAAGCAAAACAGAAGATGTGGAAAGTTTCCACTGTATTATGCTTTGTTCCTTTTTTTAATAAAAGAAAAAAGATGGAGAACAGTTTTTGAAAACTTTATTAACAAATAAAACCACATTTTATTGTTGGATTAAGGAAAAGCACATATAACTTGTATATCACAACACTGTTTCACTGTAATACAAGGCAACTGTTGGCTTTTGCATAACTACTAACAAACAAACACTTATGTTCAAATGCCCTACTGAGCCTCCATTTCGATGTGCACAAATCACTTGTTCCTACATTTTTGTGCAATGTCACCTGCGCACACAAATAATGGGTTTTACACATGTAAATTCTATCATCTGTGTGAACAGAAAACAGGTCACAAAAACTGTACATGCGAAGATATTCAGTGAGTGTAAATCAATGGAGCTACACTGATTTTATCCCTACCTCCGTGTTTTAAAATGCAGCCTGTAATCATTTCCTTAGATGCAACAGTCAAACCTGGAATTGAAACAATATTGCTTTATAATTATAGCATAGTTTTCTTTCAGCAAGCAAAATATGGCAGATATGAGATAAACATTTGCACTTCCAAAGAAAACTAAAAGTCCATTGTTTTCCATTCAACTTCAATTTCATTTGTTTGTTTTACAGATAGAAAATCACTTTTCACAGGGTTCATTTTTTGCCCTGCTGTTCATGACAATGAGCCAAGTCTCTGAAGTAACAGTCACGCTTTGGATTTCTCTGACAATCAGGGGCTGGATGAAAATGACATCCCAGAGCACAAACTGGTACCTTTGTGTGAGGAGACACCAAAACAGTGGCACATTAGGCTGTGAGATTGGCTAGCTTGAGTGCCAGGAATAGAGTCAAGGATTAATTTATTTTTTTTAACTTTTTACTCCCTCATGCTGCTGGCTAAGAGTTTTTCTGGTCACTTTTCATTATACACTACTTGATATATTTTTCATTTGGAACAAGGGTTTAGCATTAGTACCAGGCTGGCTTCTCCCACCTTATGACAAAGTTGGAAGTGTATTGCAGGTGTATTCAGTCTGCAGGTTTAGTTTTATTCATGTCTTCCTTGTATGTATCAGAGGTACTCTGACTTGTCTGCTTTTATTTCATTCCCCTTTCCAGGCATGCCTGGGCAAATTTCCCTAATAAGTAGTCAAGGGCGACTACTTACAAGTCTCTTACTAGCTTGGTTGGCCAGAATTGTATTGACTTAACATATTATGTGACAACACAGGTGACAATTACACTGGCATAGTGAGGATGGACACATCTTTTTTAACATGTCTCCATGTTAGAAGGAAAAATGAGTATGTCTTGGGCTATAGAGGATAATCATCATGATATAGTGTCAGAGGCAAAAGTGAACTGCAACGCTTTAATGAATAATACTGTTTAACATTGAAAATCCTTAATGGAGTGTAAAAAAATTTTAAATGACAAAAATGCATTTAAAACAAATTGGCTCATCCTTTTTTCCTGCCTCATTCACAATTCTGTGCTTTCCTTACAGGGTCTGAGAACATCGCAAACCCTGAGAGCCCTGAAAAGAATTCAGCTTCCTGCAGTGTTTGAGGTGCTGGCAATATAACTGCAAAAGTTGCAGAAAAACATATTAAAACATCAAATGGCTGAACTCAAGTCAAGCAAAAACTAGGACAGTACAGCGTACTGGAGCTTAATCTTGCATCCCTACTCTTGCAAGTACCCCACTGAATTCAATGAGATGCAGGAGTGAGAGCTATAGGGTCAGGTCCTTTCTTTATGGTGGGCAAATGAAATTGAAGTTCAATGGAAAACAATGGACTTTTAGTTTTCTTTGGAAGTGCAAATGTTTCTCTCATATCTACACATGCATCTGCTAATGAACTAGGATCACAATTTTTCATATGCATTTCAGTTCACTTTTAACACATTATCAGTTCACTTTTAACATGTTATCAGTTCATCTTCATTGTTAAAACACACAGCCTCTTTTCTGCATGTCTGTATAGGACTAACACCCATTACAAAACTGGACTCTTTGTAAGCTACACTGTCACTAAACAATTGGGCAGTGGCTATACATACAAACATGCTAAGCACAAGATACTCTACTTAGATGGTATTAACTCTCACTCACTAGACATGCTAAAGGTCTTCCTGTTTGACCTGATACACATACAGCTTAGTGTGGCAGTGGCTAATATCTCCCACAATGGGTCAGACAATACCTTCTTTTGGGGGCTGCCATAACAAACATGCAATTCTATTTTTGAGATGGAGCACAGGGCAGGAGGGTGGAAGAAGGAGAAAGCAAAACACAATTTGTTTCCTATTACTGAAGCCCTATTTGGAGTCAGAGCCACTGTCAGGCACAAATAAATAAAATAGGTAAAAATTCTGAAGACCCTCAGTGTGGATCTGATGGTATCACATGGCCTTGAATGTGCACAATGCTGTCTGTCCTTTCACTACTAAAATTGCATGGCCACATAATTTTATCACTGCCATGGAGATGTATAAGGTAAACACTGACCACATTTGGCAGACGTGCTGATCCATAAACCCTGCACGCAGCCAAGTCAGCAGCAAAGACTACAGAAAAAACAATCAAAGAACAAGCTTGGTGTAAGATCTGCTGCCACTGTAAGGATACAGAAAATCAACTGAAATTTTTAAGTTAAGAAAGTGTATCTCCAAAGGTGCAGGATCTGGCTTAGGATATCACTAACCTGGATCTATAGTAATGTATTGAACAATAGTGAACACAACAGCTCTACAGTTTCAGAGTAGCAGCTCTATGATAATTAAAAGCCCAACGACAGTAACCCTCATGCATGCTGTTCCTATTGACGTCATTAGTTATGCAGTGGTTGGGGTGCTGGTGATTACTTTAATGGCTGTTCTGCAGAGAAAGTAACTGAAAGGGTAGTTATGCACTCTCTATGGCTGCATGCAGGGCTGGCTTTAGGCCTATTCCACCAATTCCCCCGAATTGGGCCCCGCACCTAAGAGGGTCCCGCGACCAGTGAGAATCCCTTCCCTGGCTAGAGGTGTCTTTTTAATTTTTACCCACCTGGCAGTGCTTTGGATCTTCAGTGGCACTTCAGCAGCGGGTCCTTCACTCTCTCTGGGTCTTCGACGGCACTTCAGCGGCGGGTCCTTTGCTTACTCTGGGTCTTCAGCGACACTTTGGCACCGGGTCCTTCAGTGCCGCTGAAGACCTGGAGCCAGTGAAGGACCCACCGCCGAAGTGCCGCCAGACTCAGAGCACTGCCCGGTGAATACAGGCCCCACATGTTTTTTTACATGTGTTTTTTTTTTTTTTTTTTAAGTTATCCCTGCCAGGGCCCCGTTGAAACTGTTTGAATTGGGTCTTGCACTTCCTAAAGCCAGCCCTGCATTAAGCCTATAGGCAAACTGACACAGTATATTACTTATTTTTTATTCATTCTACTTACACAGGGAGGAGAGCTCAACTTTCTGATTCCTTTTTAATTATAGCTTTGGTTCCTCTTGAAAATTGTTTTTTGTTCTCATGAGGAGGAGGGAAGATGTTGGAGGTTGAAGGGGAAAGGGAACACAGCCCTTCAGGGAAGACTGTATGTTCCCTGGGGGGCAGGGGGAGAGCCCCTTCCTATCCATGTTCAGTCTTCTTGTCCTCTGTACTATATAAGATTAAGAGGGAAGCTGCCCGTTTAAAGGGATTAGAGGCATTCTCCTTCTAAATATTCAGTACCACAGAGAGAAGGAGGTACAAAAAGCAAGGCCAGCTCTAGGCACCAGCACTCCAAACATGTGCTTGGGGTGGCACTTTCCAAAGGGCGGCACTCCGGCTCCTTCCCCACCCCCCTTGGCGCACAAAAAGCTGGGAGACGGCCCTGAGCAGAGGTGAGCTGTGGCAGTGGGGGGCACGGGGAGGGCTTCAGGAAATAACCCTGGGGGGGGCAGAGGAACCGCTCCCCCGTCCCAGCTCACCTCCGCCTCCTCCCCTGAGCGAGCCGCCGCTCCGCTTCTCCCTCATCCTTCCCAGTCTTGCCTGGGAGGGAGGGATAGAAGGAGAAATGAGGCGCACCCAGGGGAGGAGGCGGTGCCAGGGATTCGGGGAAGAGGTTGGGATGGGAGGGTGCAGGAAATTTTTTTTTGCTTAGGACAGTAAAAAACTTGGAGCCAGCCCTGGCAAAAAGCAAAATTCATAAATCAAAAGCAACTTACAAGAGATGAAACATATTCAAGGGAAGAGAAATCAGTGCCAGCCATGACTATTTTTTCAGTTCCTGAAATTTTATTATTTAAATCTAAGCACCAAGAAGAAGAGTTTCAAAAGACACATACAGAAAACAACTGCCCATATTACCAATTTCCAAATGCATCTCTTTATCCTCTTAAAAAAAACCTATCCTTTGATTACAGACATTAGAAAAAGAACATTCTTTTAGATTATCTAGTCTACATCCTTGCCAGTACATAATTATTTTTTATAATATATTCTGTTCTGTTTGGTTTTAAATGATATATTTGTATCCAAAATAAAGAATAAGAGTCTAAAGATTTTATGAGGATGTGTATTATCAAGGACTAGAAGCTCAAAGAGGAGAGTAACTTTCTCCTCAGCCTTCCTCCCAGAAACACACAAGGTCAAAACCTAAATCCAACTTCTGCCTCACAACCAAATGTGTTCCACCTGATCCAAACAAGCTGTATCTGGGAACCAAAGTTGTTAGGAGCAGTAGAAAAGCATGCATTAAAAGTAGTGAGGAAAGAGGAGACTTTGATGCAGTTGGGCAAACAGTGTGCATTATATAGGTAAACATCAAACAAATAATAGATAAAATATTCACCTATTGGATTCAGCATTATTGCTCCAAAAGAGGTGCTCTTAGCACAATGTGCTACAACAACAGACATTTCTGGCCCAACACTTGACTGAATGAGCACTAGGTCTGCTGAAAAAAGTTATTCCAGGCTTCATATGATATAACTGACATGAAGATGTTGAACCACAATGAGATAACAGGCATTTGTGAAGCCATTGAGCTAACATTAAGGTCTCAGTGCAAATGCTAGTATGCAACATTACACAGGTGACATACTCCTTGCAGTTCGTTATACTTCTGACCAAACACACATACATTCTCCCACACCTACTCAAATTTCATGCTATTTTAAAGGAAAAAAAGACTATTTTTCATATCCAGCACTGAAATTTCAAACACAGGACAAGTCTTGCATTAAAAATACATGCAGAAATGTATGATTTTTTTTTTTGCATCATCTTTTAGGTTCATGCTTTTGGGATGAACAAAATGGGTATAGTTTCCTTTTCATTATTATTTTTAATATCATGCATGCTGGAACACAGCAGAGTATTATCATTCAAAATCAGGGAGGGGATTGCAGTACTTTGTGGCATGCAAGTCAGCGGAGAGAGAGGGTTCTGGCTGTGAACTAGCTTCCCAGCTGTGTCATATTACCTGAACTGTCATGAATTAACCAGCTTATTCATTCCGCAGCCACATCTGCACAGTGAGTCTGCATTTATAGTCAGAGCAGCATTTTGATTTTAGCTACTCTGCTTGCGCAGGGAATCTGTACAGTATCAGAAGACCTGTCTTTGTATCATCCCTATGGTGGAAAGTAGTTCTGAGAGTATGTCTGCACTGAAATCGGAGGTGTGACTGCAGCTCAGCTAGGCATACCCACACTAGCCTTAATCCAGCTAGCAGAGCTAAAAAAATCAGTGAAGATGCTGTGGCACAGACCCCTGTGTGGTCTAGCAACATAAGTGTGTACCCAGGACTCCAGATGGGCTTGCACAACTTCACTGCTATTTTCAGCCATCCTAGCTAGATTAAAAATAGTGCAGGTATACCTAACTGAGCTACAATCACATCTACGGCAGCCGTGTAGCCACACACTGAGTGTAGCACAAAGACTAAAAAAGTGCAGTTCACATGTTGCTTATTATCCAAAAAAGAAGATTTAAGAACATGGGGCAAATGTCTTCTGCTCTCTAGTAACTCCGAGAATCTTGGTTTAGTGAAATAAAAGGCAAAAACTACACCTAGCTACTTCTCCCTCTAACAAAAAAACAAAACTGGCACAGAACTGATAGCACAGGAGTCAAACCTGGTCTAGTTTAGGCATATGAATGCTGATGGTGGAAACAGATATTAAGCTATACAGGCCTGATCTTTCAGTGCAGCTTAGGAGAGGGAATGCACAGTTTACCCTTTGTACACTGCTGTTCCTGGGCTGTCTAGATGCCATGCTACATCTCACTGTAATTTTATGCAGTCTTAAGCTAATTTATAATGATTCCCAAAAGCCCAAGGAGTTGTTTCTTTGCTGGAGTAAAGGCACAACCAGACCATGTCATTTTTTTCTTAATCACACCGCTGGCACAATCTGACTGAATGCCACCTGAAGCTCCCCCTCTGCTTGGACTAAGCTTCATACTTCCTTGTGTGTGTATTACGTGACTATATAGGAATGTTGTATTTGCCATACCAGATCAGACTACTCGTGCAACAAGTCTAGTATCTTGCACTTAGTGTAGGCCAGTATGTAATGCCTCAGAGACAGGCAAAATAAAAAAATCATGATGCACCTAGCCAATTGTGCAGTGCTGCACATGGGGGAAAAGGAGGAAATCCGAATGACTGCAGGAATTCAGTTCATGCTCCAAGGATGAGGACTGGTTGACTGTATCTTATAGGATTATAATATTAAAAAGTCAAAAGCACATGTGCACCTATCTGCACCCTTTTTGGTGAAATGTTTGCTTTGAGAGAGTTCTCAACTGAGAGTAAAGTAGTAACATTCCACTGACTAAATCAAAACTCTACATAGCAGCTGAGATGTTTGTTGAACATATGTTCTTTTTGCAAATGGAAACACTGAGATGATCTTTGTGGTTGAGTTCTGTGATGAGGTGGGAATTTTTTGTAATAATTTTATGAAACCTGCCTGTGCCTCAGTTTCTCCTTTTTGCATCAATTGTTACCTAGTTGGCATGGGGGGGAAAGGTCTGTCTGCTCTCAGGGCAGGCTAAGACACAGATATGAGTGTCACCTAGCTGTCTGGGCCTTAATTCCCATATGAGCGGAGCATTTGAGAAGACAAAAAGGATAGGAGTACTTGTGGCACCTTACAGACTAACAAATTTATTGTAGCATAAGCTTTCGTGGGCTACAGCCCACTTCATCAGATGCATGTAGTAGAAAATACAGAAGCCCACGAAAGCTTATGCTACAATAAATTTGTTAGTCTCTAATGTGCCACAAGTACTCCTGTGCTTTTTGCGGATACAGACTAACAAGGCTACTACTCTGAAATCTGAGAAAACAACGGCAAATCCAATCATCAGGACATTGACACCTAGCAACAAACACTCAGAGAAAGTGAGACTTTGTCGCCTCTGAGCAGGGGGGCTGAGCCGCATCTTCCCAGCTTGGGCACTAAGAACTGGGGGAAGGAGGGTATGAGGTGGAAGTATGTGGGAAGCAGTCAGGGCACACACCTCGGAGTGTGACAAAGAATATCAGATGGACAGGGAAACAGAGCTTGAACAATGCTTGGCTGGGCTCTGGTTACCCAGAAGGGACTATGCTGTAACCTTCATTTCTCTGTGCTAACCAAGGACTTCCTGTGCTGTGTTCCAATCGACTAATAAACCCTACTGTTTGAAAATCCTAGCTTCAGATGCTTTTGGAGGCACATTGCTCCCTAAGATTGTCTGAGTCTCCCTTAGGGGTCTGTCTCAGTGGGACTTACTGAACAGAACTCACGGTGTGAAACAGGAGTGCGGAAGGCCCAAAGGTTCAGTCTGAGGTGGTGAAGCCGCGTGGTTTATGCCGGAGGAAGAGTGAGATACCTAGGAGGGTCTGGCACACTGAAGGGGTCCTCCTTGAAACTCTTCCAAAACTGTGGCGTAGCGCTGAACTTGTGGCTTTGTGACAAGTACTCCATTTTACTTAATAAGCACATAGTTCTTTAAGCAAAATTCTCCATACGTTCTAGTGTCTGAATGAGTAAAACAAATCCACCACAAACTGATAACTAGGGCACAAGTTATGTGTACTTTAAAATGGTAATTTGCAACTTTCAGTTCACAGTATATTGAATACTACTAAATCAGGCTCCAATCTGAAATTAAATCCAAGTTTATGCACTCCTACCAGTGTTCAGCCCTGCTACAGTATTGGACTTGACTTTGGCTCCTGAAGTTGTTTAAAATAAGCATAACATGTAAAAACAGTCCAAATGAAGTGCTCTTGTTAAAAAAATAACCAAAAGGAAAAATCAATGAACAGAATAATGCAATAAGTGTAATTAGAAGAACAACCTCTTTTCCTAGTCCATTAAACATAGCCATTTCATTAAACCCCTGATAAATGTAAACAATTAAACATAAGCATAAATGAACAGAAATACAGGTTTTGGGATGTATTCTACTCTTGATAAGGAGGAGAAATGGAGGAGCACTTAGAGAATACGCTCTTTATTGTGCACTTGATAATCTGTGGAAAATTAAGGTACCACGTATTTTAATTATATTTACATAATAATAGAAAATAGATTTAGAGCCAGCTATTTGAGAAGTCCATGAAACTGCTGTTCACAGGCTCACTCTGTTCACATTACATTAAATTTAGTTGTCCTAAATATTAATCAGTGCCTTTCCTTCCAAAATACAACAGTTTATAAGAGAAAGAAATTCAATCATATTTCAACTCCTGGTATAGAGTAATGAATCTTACTGATGTATTTTTTTTATATTGCAAGAGGTATGTTTTAAAATACCTGACCTCAGAACACTGCAGAACTAAAGGATCAATGGGAATGGCATATTGTATTGTATATCTGCTTTCAGAACACCACAATATTGCATGAAACCATCCACTGTTGAAGAAGTGAAAAATGTGAACTAAAATTCTCTCCCACCAACAGACATTGGTCCAATAAAAGATATTACCCCACCACCTTGTCTCTGCAGAAAAGACAACTTTGGCTGGCTGATCTGTATTTCATAGCTGTTATAAGGACTCAGTATGTGGGAGTTAATTGTATTAGTTATCTTAAATAGCAACCTGATTAATTTTGCACTTCAAAGTTATTAACCACCTTAGTGTACACAATTCACTGGAGAATGAATGAATTTAATCCTTCTGTTCAGAAACAAAGGGAACAAGAATAATCCCTTGTTTTATAACTTTTAAATAGATAACTTCTTAAATTCTTAATTATGAAAACGGTATATTAGAGAGGCACTTTAATTACAGATGGCTAGAAGTTTCCTTTAAAAACCCCTATTTTAAAGGGGATTTTAATTAGGATTTAAGAATTAACTCTGGTTAACTGCCTGCCATAAAAGTCTCAGTACAAAAGCTTCTTTTTATTCTTTTAAAGTTTGTACAAGTTCAGTCTGACCTAAAGTGACCAGGTCAAAAATTATCCCGTTATTTGAAAGGCTGAACTTGTTATTTGCAGCTACAATTTAAAACATTTTTCTTCTTAACGAAAATTTGGAATGCCATTAATTTATATAGTGGTTGGTAGATTTTGGTATTTTACCAAACAAGCCCCCAAATCTCCCCAAAAAAGAAAATAAACAAAAACAAAAACTCAGCTTGAGAATGACCATAATGTTTCAAAAATTCTACAGATATATACATGCTTGTACTGACCGCGTCAAATATAGCAATTTATATTTTTTAAATTATTTTAATTTCAACAAAATACAAAATTGTACGTCAATAATACTTTTAAAAAAATCTGAGTATGTGTTTAACATGATCTATGTTTACAAGTGTCACCTGTTCGTAAAACAGGAGAGGAGAGAAAAAAAGGAGGTGGAATTACATTCCGCACTTCTAAAAACTAGTACATGCATTTAATAAAGCAGAGCTTTTAAAATTACCCAATACCTGCTAGTGTATTAAACAGAAGTTGATACACAATACATTACAATTAAATACATGCAACCTTTCTGTCAAGTGTACACAGCAGCAACAAGGGCCAGGCTCAATATCTAGGGGTTCCTCTTAACAATACAAAACTGGACCAGTTTGAATCCCCACCCAGTAACCTGAGAAAACTTAACACCGCCCCTCGGCACCTCTGAGAGGCAATACTTTCCCACTCACAAGCACTGAGTCTGTGTATAACAAAAGAGAACTCTTACGAAAAGGGAAAGAGAACTCAGCATTAACTTGGGAAAATATCACAACCACATTTAAAAAGCATGTAACCATAAGCAAACCAGACCCCACAGTGCGTTGGGCAGTGTCGTTTGTCTCAGTTTCCCATCTTGCAGGAACACATTTGTATTATGTTGTGACTTTTCCCTGTAACACTTCGCTCCCCTCTCCCTCTACTGCACCCCACTCACAGTTAGTGAATACCCAGAGTTCTGAGGTACATTCACGTGGGTTCACCTCCCACCGCTGGGGAGGGGACTGGAGTTTGAGCAATGCCTCTGCTGCCACTGCTCCTGCAATGCCACTTTCTGAGGTTCGATCACTTAAACCAGCACTTAGCGATTTCAGTAGGGAGCCTCACAGCCAGTGCAATCTCTGTGGTGTCTTTCACTGTCCTCACAAAAAGTCTAAGGCTTAGCCCCTAAATCTGCTCTACAGTGATCTCAGCTCTAGGAATCACCAACCAGAAAACATGGGCTCTCAATTAAGTCTAATCAGCTCTGCCATAAAACACTAGAGAGGAACAGATCAAATGGTGTCTAGGACTATTTAGGCAGAGTCCATGATCAACTAGGAAAACCTATTCCCACCTTCTCTTCACTGGGAGCTGGCATCTCCTGTCCCCTGCCTAGCAAGTGAGATTCAGTTTAGGGTGTCCCACTCAATCAGGGCATTCTAAGCACAGTTCTGCTGTCCTTTACCATACAATATGGATAACAGCATTTCATTACCCCTGCATTCAAATACTAGAGTGATCTGTAACCCAGAATTAGCCAAAAATCTATCATTTTCGCAAAGCAGCTCCATCTTCTGTGCACCTAGGCAAAGTAGGTGTGTCCATGCAAACGCATTCTGCTCCTGAAATCTCTTCTTCCAGCTCATCACTAGATGTCAGGGGAGAGCTCATTCAGAGCCTGCTCACATACAGCACAGAAGCAGTTGCAGTGGGTATCGCTGCGCAGGTGTTTTGACAAGGAAGAAAGAACATAATGTGACTTTCACATCCTACGTTGAGTTTGCAGCTCTGACATTTAGAAAAAGTATGTTTTGCTCGAAGATTGAGAAACTGATGTAGAAATCATTGAGGGACAAACAAACAAGGAGCTCTACACGCTGCCATTCTTAGAGCTGATTTTCAGAGCTGAACCATACCTCAGTACAGCAGGTGTCAAATATTAATTGCCCAGGCACCACAGTGAATAGAACACCACACAGATCTGGTTAGAAGGAAGGCCAGACTTTTTACTAGCTATGATGTAACAGAACGAGGAGAGGAACTGCCAGGCAGCTCTTTCCCACACAAACTAAACTGGAAGGATAAATCTAGTGCAGCTCACAAACAAATGGCTGTAAAGCCAGAGCAATCTTTCAGAGAAGGCTACCACTCAACCCCTCCTGCTAAATCCAGCCAGGCATCAGGAGCAAGCAAGCCCCAGAGTTCCCTTTTTTGTGCTAGGGCTGAGGTGAAAGGTGCTTCTTTCTGAGGCGTCCCCTGCTTGCCACATAACAAACAACAGTGGTCCAGTCAGAAGCCAACCAGGCCAGCATTTGGGACTGTATTGGCCACCTCAGTTGATCTGCACTGGGCACCTGCTAAACAATTGCAAAGCTCCTGAAGGCTCTGAAGGAGAAAAAAACTCACATAGCTTAGTACTGATCTGTGAAGTGAACGACATTCTCCCTAGCCTCTTAAAAGGGCACTGGCCAAAACCCAGAGCAAAACGGGAAATCTAGCAGTAGAAACAGGAAAATAACAGAACAACCCGAGAATGAGGGCCGGTGCAGAAAGAAAACAGGCACAATGGTAGCAGATCCTCAGAGGAGCACTATGAACTGGACTTCCCAATTGTGGAGGTCCCATTAAGCCAAAGAGCTGTCCCGGCAGCTCATGAATGGACCAATCAGGCTGCAGTGGTGGGAGCTGAGTAATGCACTTCTCTCTGCTCTGTCAGGTATCGTTATTTGTTAAGTACTTTATTGTCGAATAAAGCATCAGTCAGTGGGAAACACATACAAACTTTATCATCACTATTTCTGCCATCCTTATGTTCCTTCTCAGTCTTTGTATTCCCACTGCATTTTCATCTCTGCAGTAAATCTCAGTTCTTACCAAACCTTCATGGGCTTCACTCCCATACCATGGCTTATTCCATCACATAAAATAATCATCAATAAAAGAATGAATGTTAACGTTAAAATAGCACAATAATATTAATGGGGGCATCTCTGAGTCATTATTTTAGACTGTTTGCAGATTCAGCATAGCAACACAGCATCTTTTTTTTTTTTCTGGATTCACATTTGGAAGCTTTTCTAGCCAGGAGAGCTAGAAATATCTTTTTTAAATGAAAGCTTGGATTCTGCAGAATCTGAATAAGTCATGCAAGTCTCAAAAATATATCCCAGCAGATTGGATCTGGCTTGAGGCTGCGTGCTTTACACCTGTGCTCCAACAGAGAAAAGTAAACACTACAAATAGAATAGCTCCTTGGGATTTCAATAGCCACATTTTATTACTCACATTTGTAAGGTAGCATATTATATATATACATATTAATCCAGAAACAAAGAACTCACCAGAAATATTCTTTCAAGTTGGTCTTGAATGTCTTTTATTCCAGGAAAAGCAGCAACTCCTTGAATCATTTCTACAAAGATACAACCCACTCCCCTATTAAAAAAAAAATACAATATTAGATTTTCTTGAAATTAAATAATTAATACATTAAACATTTGCCTCTATCACCAGTATTACAACATCATGGCATCATGACAACTGAATGGATGAATGTGTTGAAAACCAATCTATACCTTTAAATATGTCTCTTTTTCAAACATTTTTTCAAGAAACAATTTCTGCTTAGATGTCACACTGATAATATATAAAAAGGATCCATTCACCTAGGGTCAAAACCTTGGGCATCTTAAGTAAGGCCCCACAGCAGCTTTGAAAAAGATGTGGATTGGTTGCAGGAGGAAGACGGGCAGCAGCAGAGAAAATATCTCAGACTTCAGACAAGCTTCTGTAGTTCCCCAGGGTTTGGCTTTGTCAGTTGGTTCAGGCATTTGTGCATCCCCAGGGAAAGCTACAGACCCTCAACTGCTTCTCTTCCCTGTGCTCCACGGGGGATTTGCATCTTCTCCAAGATTTGATGTTCAAGAGCTAAAAACCCTCTTAAGTATCAGTGGGAAGCATGATTTCATAAAACATTTAAATTGTATTTATTTCATTACATTTTTTCTAAATGTACTTATTCTTGTCCTTGCACACACATTACATATATGCAATATAGATACACACACTCGTTTGTGCACATTCACTTGAGAGATCATTTTAACAAAACCTGTCACTCCAACAGCTTTATGTGGAGTTATATATATTTTACATATGCGTTAAGCTTTCTCAAAGGCAACTAGAGGATTTAACCATGTTACTACCACTCCTTTCAAATCCAAGTTGTGTCCTACAGTCATCTTTGGAAGTCTCAACCTTAACTTTTAATTTAACTTTGTTCTCAGAAGTCGAGTGTTTGGAATATAATCATTAAACACAGTTTTTTTCTTATTCATGATGATGATTATTTATTTAGGGAACAGCATTTAATTTTAGGTGTCTGTGTATACTGTGAGAAGTGTGTCTGGAAGAAAGTCTCCTAATGAAAACAGATTGCATGTTTTCAGATAAGCCAGGGAATGTCTCACTGAATATTTGCAGATACCACTCGGTAAAGATCACCAGCAGAGATCACATTCTTTACTAAATTCAGAATGGATAGGCCACTACTGAATAATGCAATAATTTTATTTTAAAGGCAACAGGATATGATCAGATTTATTCAAAAAGAAAGATTTTATAATACACCATTATTTTCTGATTCTACTTCTCAAAGATTGAATACCTTATGCAAAGATTTTCCTTTAGCTCTAGAGAATAAGGGAAAACAACAGACACAGTTCAGATCCATCCCTAGTTGTATTCAGTCAGTTTGAAAAGAAGGAGATTAAAAAATTATGTTCCATATGCCCTTGTTAGTTACTGAAGGTACTGGATTGATTAAACTGCCACTCATCATTTACTCTGGTTAATGCATCATTAGGCACAGATAGGCACAATATATCTTTGTCAAATACTTATAAACAGTATTTAGATCTCAGGCAAGGAGAAATGCAGAATTCTGGACAGGAGTTGTTTACTCAAGATAAGAAAAAAAAACCCTGAATTTGATCTGGAGGACAGAGGAGTAGAGTTCTATTTTTGCAACCAGACAACAGACATTAGATTAAATTAGTTTAAAATTTTAAGAGCATGTACTGGTATCTACAGACAAGCACCTAATGTGTATTTGTATTTGAAATACAATAGAAGATGAAGATTTTAGCAAAGAATTTTATATATTGCCTCTCAAAATCTTACTTGCATATTTAACGGAAATTGACTTGGGTATGAACTGAAAATTGGATGAAGATCTGTAAATTAATTATTAATATAGTGCAATGTCATAAGTGCTACAAGGACTATTTTAGATATTGTTTGACACCATATTTTTTATCATCTGGAATAATTTAACTAATGTGCTTTTTATCCCTTAACAAATGATGCTAAATCAAGAGGTGTTGTTAAACATCACTAATGAGAAAAATAAAGAGACTTAAAGGCTCAGTCTTGAGGCTGCTAAACATTCTGGCTACAACCTAATAAAGCACTTAAGTTCATGTTTAATTTTAAGCACAAGCGTAATTCCATTCACCCAGCATATTGCAGGATTGAGCCCTTAGAGAGGACAGAAATATGGGTGGGAAATAACAAAATAAGATCCCTCCTGGGAAAAGGTAAGAAAACACATCTTAGAAAAAATTAACTAAAATACAGATATACAATAGAAGGAAAATATGTGGAAAGCCATAATGCTAAATAAGGATCTTGGGGTAACGGAGCTCATGCAAGTCAATAGGAGTTTTCTCATTGGCTTCAACAGACAATAGTGAATAGGAAACTGAGTATCAGTACACAATATGATTGCCAAAAACATTTTTTTAAATCAAAAGTCAAAACCAAAATGTGTTTGTGTTGTATGAGCACAGACACCAAATCTCTACATTAAAGTAAGTATCTGTACATTTTCAGGCATCCCAAAACAGGAATGTATCAACAAAGTGGGAGGATTTCTTAGCAGAGCAACAAAAACGACTATATTACTGGAAAAACTGACTTGTAAGGAAAAGACAAAAGAACTGAATATATTATTATTGGGTAAAACAATGAATGAAGCGGAGGAGGGGAGTGGGGAATAGGATCACTCTGTACAAGTATCTGAAAAGTATGAAAAAGAGGACAAGGAATTGCATTGGATTTCACTAGTCCCCAAAACTGAATATGTACCAAAGAGGGTACAAGTAATGAGATGCAATTAAGAAACAGAAAATTTAGGATAAGTGCTAAGGAAAACTGCCTAACGCTGAGGTCAATTATACTGTGCAACAGCCTCCCAAAGGAATGGAAGGTCCACTGCTCAAGTCAGATAAAACTAGTCTGGATGAAACACTTAAGTATATTTTGCAGAGAACGATCTTATCTTGCGTTAAGCGGCAGGTGAACAAGACGAGCTAACAGATATCTCCCATCTCTAGCTGCTATGATACGAGATTAATCGGAACATATTTCATATTTCAAGAAGTAATTTTGCTTTTACTGTCTCTCCCCCTCACTCTAAACCCACCCCATTATTTATTTATATATTATTTGTACACAAACTTACATACCCTATACTGTGTATGTGAGTGACATTTTCAGGCAAAGTGTTTGAGAAAGTGTGTGCGTCACATTGAAGAACTTTGGTAATAGTTCAATAATTTGATATAGCATTTCCTACACTCTTTGGAGGAGGTCTGAATTCTAATTTGCAAACTGAATTGCAGGGCTTTTAGATACTTGATTCAGGAATCTTTGAAATGGAACAAAATGGGATAACCTTGCAAAGCAAACATGACTGAAACTTAAATGACAGCCATTGAATCTTGGAATGTGTGACTTGCCCTCTAACAACAATAAGCATGACTAAGCCTACTGATGTACTGATGATACCATATGTGGCCATCAATCTCATCTTGTCCAACCTAATTTCCTAGGGCTATATCTGTCACCATACTACATGGAGTAGTATAAAGGAAGAGTTCATGCTGTAGCTCAATGGGTTACTCTGAAACTTGAATTTAGATAACAAATGACTATCTAATGAGAAGCCGAGGTGACTACAGAAATTCCATTTTTATGCAGAGCATTTGTAGGCCAAGAGCCGCAGCTTGTAAAGAATAATTTGTTTGGTTGCCATTGTACAATTTTTTAAGAAATTAATTTTTGTTTTAATTCTGCAGACTTCCCTCTATATAACTTTTGACATAATGTACAAATTCAAATTACAATCAGTTTGGATATGAATTTATAAAGCCTTTGCAATATCTCTTTTACTTGACACTTTACCTAAAAACTTATGAAGAATTAAAGTTGTTGGGGTTTGTTTTCTTTTTACTTCTGAACAGGGCCGGCTATGGCTTTTTTGCCGCCGCAAGCAAAAAATAAAAATAAAAAAGGGGAAGGGGCGCAACCGGAGCGGCAAAGCAGGGGCAGGGAGAAAAACGGTGCGGCTGGAGTGGCAAAGGTGGGGGAAAAAACAAAAAAACATGGCGCGGCTGGAGGGGAACAAAAACGGCACGGCTGGGGCAGCAAAGCAGGGTGGGAGACAAAATAAAAACGGAGCCGCTGGAACAGCAAAGCAGGAGAGGGAACAAAACAAAAACGGCGCAGCTGGAGCGGCAAAGCAGGAGGGGAACACGTAATGGCTGGAGCGGCAAAGCGGGCGGGGGGGGGAGAACAAAACAAAAACGGCACGGCCGGCAAAGCGGGGGAGGGGGAACAACGACTTAGCCGGCAAAGCAGGGAAAAAAACCCTACAGGGCGGCCGGAGCCAGTGTGCAGGGGGACTCCCTGTGCAGCAGAGTGCACATCCGGTCTAATGGGGAGAAGGGGAAGGGAGCAGGGGGGAGAGAAAGAAAGGGGGTGGCCAGCGCTTCAGTGGAGCGCTTGCCACACGGCCCCGACCACCGCGCTGCCTGCGGGAGGGCTCCACGCCGCTCTGGTCGGGCGGGAGGGAAGGACGCAGGGTGCCTTGCCGAGTTTGCTGCAGGGCGCTCCCCTCCTTCATCTGCTACAGGGTGGCCAGAGCAGCGAACAAAAAAAAAAAAAAAAAAAAAAGTGTCTCTGCCACCCTAGGATTGGACGGAATCCTGCCCCGTAGAATCTGCAGCCCCAAGCATGAGCTTACTCATCTGGTGCCTGGAGCCAGCCCTGCTTCTGAAGAGGGCCATAGCCATTTTTGATTAACAAATTGTTTTCATACTGATTTTTGTTGTTTTATTTAAATGCAGGTTTTAGAATTTCTGTGGACAACTGGGAAATTTCATTATATCAAAGACTGACTATTCTTTGCTGAATGAACAGCTTTTCTGTTGCATTCATTTGCTAACAAGAGACTATATTCCGCATCATGTCACTTCAGAATCTACATTCAGATTTTGAAGACCCAGGAGATCTGGCTCTCTGGGAGGAGAGATATTTTGAAAGCACTAAATGATTACTTTAATACTTCTGATAAAATTACTTAACATTTATAAAAATCACAAGAGGAATAACTCATGCAACTCAGACTTTGTGCTAGTTTTCCAAAAGTGACAGTGCTTTTTTATTATAATTATAATATCTGCTTAGTATTTTCTCCATCACCACCAAGAGGCAATATTAGAGTACTGAATGCTTCACTAATGCCAAAGGTAAAGATTACAGAAACTCGAAACAATGGGTTGCACTTCAAAAAAAAGTATATGTTCAGGATTAATAGTGAAGTAAGGACAATTTAATAGATTTTGTTTCAGCTACTTTACTAAACTGGAAACTGTATACACCAATTTTTACCCCCCAGGAAAGACCTTGTCTCAAGACAATGTGTGGATGTATAATACATCTCTGAATAAGGTATCGTAAAGGACAAACTGTATGTTTAACCTTGACTAATAAGCCTACACCTGCAAGGAAGTGTTCCTTGTAACTACCCCTGATTCATGGAATCTGGTTCTCTGACAGAAACTTCCAGGATGAAATCTCGATCTCACTGAAATCAATGGTAAAACCACCATTGACTTTAATGAGTCCAAGATTTCATCCCTGTGGTTTACAGACATGATCTCCAAGGAGCTGAAAACGCTCACCTTCCACTGAGGGGTCTAATATCATGCAGGATTGTGTCACATGATTGAACACTAAAAAAACCTAAGTATCACTGATTTCAGCAGATGGATGTTTATTAAAGGTGAGTGAATAATTTGCAGTAAATAATCTAACAGCTGCCAAACTATGGTATTTAACTTTTAGCCAGGTAGGAGCAGTCCAGAGTTGCACTGACCCAGAGGGAGTTCAGCAAGGGACTGTTCTACACACAAAGTTGCAGTTTTTCCTGAAGTGTGATGGTGCGGACCAGGACACATTTGTCTTGGAGATTAAATGCTTGGCTTCACAGATGGTGTCTGCGACGCTAGGAATCTAGGTACCAGCTCCTGACAAAGCTTTAGGCCTCAGCAAAGCACTGACAAATTCATGGCTGGAAACCAGTCTGTTTTACCTGTGTGTTAGGGTATGGCTACACTTGGAGATGTGCAGCGCTGGGAGTTACAGCTGTGGTCGTACAGCTGTGTAGGAACAGCGCTGCAGTGTGGCCACACTGACAGCTACCAGCGTTGCAGTGTGGCCACATTTGCAGCATTTGCAGCGCTCTTGGGAGTGATGCATTGTGGGCAGCTATACCCAGCGTTCAAGTGGCTTGCAACGTGCTTTTCAAAAGAGGGGGGTGGGGTGGTAGGGGTCGGGGAGACAGAGAGAGCCGATTTTTGGAGCAGACACTGTGACAGCTCCCTGCTTTTGCACGTTCAAAGCGGGGGGTGTGTGGAGGTGACAAGGGAGCGTCGGGAGGACAGAGAGAGTGGATTTTCGAGCAGACACTGTGAGCTCCCTGCCTTGCAAATTCTGGCCATTTCCCCACCCCTCTCTCAATCACTCTTAAATGTAAAAAGGCTTCAGACCAGATAAGCAGCTTCTCCGGGGACTCCCTCCCCCCCGCCGTGCTGTTTGTCTCCTCAAGCAAACAGCTGTGAACATTCCAAAGCCTCGGCTCGGCTCGCTCGCTGGAGCAAAGAGCAGCTGTGTTTGGTAGCTCCGGGGAGTACCTTCCGGTTTGTTGTAGACAGGAATTCTGGGATACCTCTTAATACCTGGAGGCCAATAACAGCGCTGGGTGAGTGTCCACACCTGATGAGCAGCGCTGGCATCACCAGCGTGGATTCGCTACACCGTGCAACCAGAGTACACAGCGCGGCAGCCAGGGAGTTGCAGCGCTGGCTGAGCTTTGTAAGTGTGGACACCGAGTAAGTTGCAGCGCTGTAACCCCCTCACCAGCACTGCAACTTGCAAGTGTAGCCAAGCCCTTAGTATGGCTTAGATGGGTATTTGACTTATAACGATGTGTTTGGACTTCATGAAATGCTTGTAAGTTGCTACATGAATTAAGCTCACTTATATCTGTATCACATTCTATCAAGTAATATTAAAGTTTTTGCTTTGTAACCATAAAAAAATGTTTGCTCTAAAACTGTGAACCCATCTGTTTCCTGCCCATCAAGAAAGCCTATCAAAACTAAATGAGCCATTGTGGGACATCACAATAAAAAGACTTTGTTAATTACTCCTTACTACCATGAAGAGGCTACATGCAAAAGGGCTCGTCCCATGGTTTGAAGTCTGGAAGAAGGAAATAAAAATATCTGACAAGGAAATTTTTCATCTCTTTTGTTGTTTGGACTCTTCCAGGGCCAGAGCTATGAAACAGAAACAGAGATCCCCAGGGTCAACCTGGGTTAGCCCTAAAAGCTATTCAGAGCTGATAGATTACTACAGTTCTCTCATCTTTTGGAACCATAGACTGTAGCTCATTTGTGTATATATGTTTGCCTGCTTTAACCTTGTAATAACTCTCATTTCTTTTCTTAGCTAATAAATCCTTAGATAGTTTACTATAGGACGAGCTTCAAGCATTGTCTTTGGTGTGAGATCTAAGGCATGAAATGACCTGAGGTAAGTGACCGGTCCTTTGGGACTAGGAGTAACTGGAATACTATTAACTTGGGTTTGAATAGAGACTGGGAGTGGCTCGGTCATTACACATATTGAATCTATTTCGCCATGTTAAGTATCCTCACACCTTCTTGCCAATTGTCTAAAATGGGCCATCTTGATTATCACTACAAAAGTTTTTCCCCTCCTGCTGATAATAGCTCATCTTAATTAATTAGTCTCTGTCAGTTGGCATGGCTCCTTCCACTTTTTCACGTTCTCTGTGTGTCTATTATATATATCTTCTCACTGCATGTTCCATTCTGTGCAACTGATGAAGTGGGCTGTAGCCCACAAAACCTTATGCTCAAATAAATGTGTTAGTCTCTAAAGTGCCACAAGTATGCCTGTTCTTTTTTCGACTATTTTGTGATCTCTGGTATATAGCAACCATCTATCACTAAGTCCAGCTTGCCTGGGTGGCACAATAGACTCGAGTGCCCAAGGATACTGACTGTGACTCAGCGGAAAGACTGTTCTAGTGCTTTAAGAGTTCACGCTTGTTACTAAAATGGTGAAATCTAATTATAGAACATACAACCATTGTGGGGTCTTGCCCTGCTTCTTGGCAGTCTGCCCTGAATCTGGGACTCACAATCATGAGCCATGCCAGACAGCTTGTCAGTGTTTATGGGAGGGTTTTGGGTTCCTTGACCATGGAATGCTGTTCTGGGAAGGAGGACTGCTGGGAAGACATGAGTCCACCTGACCATGAAGGGGAAGAGCATTTTCATGAACTGACTGCCCAATCTAGTGGGAGGGCTTTAAACCAGGTTTAAGAGGGCAGGTGACACAAGCCCACAAGTAAGTATAAAAAAAGGGGACCTTAAAGGACTAAAAGTGGGGGCAAAGGAAGATGGAAAATCACGGTAGGGTCATGAGAGCAAAAAGGAGAGCAGTGGGGAAATCTACTCAGCATCTCAGATGTCTGCACACAAATGCAAGTAGTGTGGGGAATAAACAGACTATAACTACCACAGACCATCAAACCAGCAGGAGGCTGTGAATGAGGCATTTCTAGAACAAACAATAGAAATATCAAAAACACAAGGCCTGATAGCAACTGGGGATGTTAACTACCTAGACATCTGTTGGAAAACTAATATGGCAAAACACAAAATGTCCAATAAGTTCTTGAAATGTATTGCGCACAACCTCTTGTTTCAGCAAGTGGAAGGCATAATCAGGGGCTGGGGGGTGGGGGAGTCATTTTAGACCCGATTCTGACTAACAGAGAGGAATTGGTTGCAAACCTAAAGACTGAAGACAATATTGGTAAAAATGATCATAAATGATAGATTTGATGAATTTAAGGAAAGGAAGGAATGAGAGCAGCAGAATAAAGACAGTAGACTTAAAAAATCTGCTTTTTGGAAACCAGAGACCTGGTAGGTAAGGTCCCAAGTGAAAAAAAATCTGAGGGAAAATGAGTTCAGGAGACCTGGTAGTTTCTCAGAGACAATATTAAAGGTAGCATGCCAAACAATTCCTATGTGAAGGAAAGATAGGAAGAATAACAAGAGGCCAGCTTGGCTCCATAAGGAGCTCTTTAATGACATGAAAATCAAAAAGGAATCCTACAAAAAGTGGAAACATGAACAAGTTGCATGAGTACAAAAGAATAGAGCAAATATGTTCAGACAAAATCAGAAAGGCTAAAGCACAAAGTGAATTATATCTAGCAAGGATCATAAAAGGCAATAAGAAGAGGTCTATAAATACATTAGGAGCAAGAGAAAGATGAAGGGAAGTGTAGGTCCTGTACTAGGTGGAGAAGGAGAATAATAACTGATAACATCAAGGAGATTTAAGAGTTTAATGCCCATTTTGCTTCAGTCTTTACTACAAAGGTAAATTGTGACCAGATACATAACACAATTAATATTAAGAAGGGGGAAGGAATGCAAGCCAAAATAGGAAACAGGTTAAAGAATATTTAGATATATTTGATATATTCAAGTCATTCAGGCCTGATGAAATTCATCCTAGTGTACTTAAAGAGCTAGCTAAAGAAATCTTGGAACCATTACAGATTATCTTTAGGAACTCGTGGAGAATGGGTGAGAGCCCAGAGGAATAAAGAAGGGCAAACATGCAACCTAGATTTAAAAAGGAGAACAAAGGGAACCTGAGGAATTATAGACTCGTCTGCCTAACTTTGATACCAGTAAGACAGTGGAACAAATTAATAAACAAATTAGATATGCTCAAGTTGGCAGGGCCTGATGTAGTTCACCCCAGAGTTTTTAAGGAACTAGCTGAAGAAATCTGGGAAACATCAGTGATTTATCTTTGAGAGCTCATGGGGGGTGAATGATGTCCCAGACGACTGAGAAAGAGCAAACACAGTACCTATCTTTAAAAAATGGGAACAAAGAGGACCTAAAAAAGTTTATCCTAGTCAGTCTAACTTTGATACCTGGAAGGATACTGGAAGACATTATTAAACAATCAATCTGTCATCACCTACAGGATAATAATGTAGTAAATAATACCCAACATGAATTTCTCAGGAACAAATCAGACCACACCAACCTAATTTTTTTCTGTGACAATATTTCCAGCCTGGTGGATGGGGGGAAGCTGTAGATGTGATATATCTTGATTTTAGTAACGCTTTTGACAGTTCCACATGACATTCTCATAAGCAACTGGGGAAATGTAGTTTATAAGAAATTAATATGAAGTGGATGCAAAACTAGTTGAAAGACCTAACTAAAAGAGTGGTTATCAGTAGCTCGCTGTTAAACTTGGGGGATGTATACAATAGTGTCCTGCAGGGGTGTGGTCTGAGTCTGATACTATTCAACATTTTCATTAATTACTTGGATAATTGAGTGGAGAGTATTATAAAATTTGTGAATGACACCAAGCAGGAAGGGGTTGCAAGAACTTTGGAGGGCAGGATTAGAATTCACAATGACTTTGACAACTTGGAGAATCTGTCTGAAATCAACAAGATGAAATTCAATAAAGACAAGTGCAAAGTATTACACTTAAGAAGGAATAATGAAATCCACAACTACAAAATAGGGAAAATGCTGGTGAGGTGGTAGCACTGCTGAAACAGATCTGGGGGTTATAGTGAATCACACATTGAATATGAGTCAACAATATGAAGCAGTTGCAAAAAAAATGAGGGGGCTAATATTCTGGGATGTATCAACAGCAGTGTCATACATAAGACACAAGAGGTAATTGTCCCACTGTATTCAGCACTGGTGAGGCTTCAACTAGTGCAATGTGTCCAGTTCTGGGCATCACACTAAGGAAGATGTGGACAAATTGGAGAGAATCCAGAGAAGAGCAAGAAAAATGATAAAAGGTTTAGAAAACATGAGCTATGAGGAAAGATTAAGAAAATTGAGCATGTTTAATCTTGAAAAAAGATGACTGTGGAAGGACCTCATAACAGTCTTCAAATGTATTAACGGCTATTATAAAGAAGATGGTGATTAATTGTTCTCTATGTGCACTGACGGTCAGACAAGAAATCATCAGCTTAATCTGAAGCAAGGGAGACTTAAGTTAGTTATTAGGAAAAGCTTTTTAACTATAAGGTAGTTAACCACTGGAACAGGCTTCTCAGGGAGACTGTGGAATCCCCATCGTCAAACTTGTTCTTAAAAACTTCCAGACACCATCAAAAATGGTCTACATATGCTTGGTCCTTCCTCTACGCAGGGAGCTGGACTAATTTACATCTTGAGGACTCTGATCGGGTGTGTTCCCCTCACTCGCCATGAACGTAGGCCAGAGAGACCAATTAACCTATTAGGCTGCAAGCTGGGGTATAGTTAGACTGAGAGGAAAACCCTAATTAGGGGAAGCTCACGTGTGCAGGAACAGGCAGGGCTTCTATAAAGCCAGGGAGTTGGTAGGAGATGGGGGTTGCAGGGAATTGGTCTGCAGTCATTCCATGGCGGAAGGGAGGAGTGTTTGGGGCTATAGAATTTATTCTGCAGTTACTCCCTGGGAAGAGGCAGTTTAAGCTGCAAACACCCCTAGGGGCAGGAGGGGAAAGTGTAGGAAGGGCTCAGGGAAAACACAGCAAGGTTTAGGTGCAGACCTTATCTGCTTCTTAGAGGGTCCCCTGGCTGGAACCTGGAGTAGAGACTAGAACCCAGGTGGGCCTGGGCTCCCCTACCAGCCACTGGGAAAGTGGCACCATCAGAGCAGAGAATGAGAAGACAGCCTGAGACAATTTGTAAGGAAAGACTTTGATACTCTGGAATGGGAGGACTACAGTGACCTGGCCAGAGGGCCAAGCCACAATTCCAAAGACAGAGTACCTTGAATCAGAGAGAAAGCAAGAGAGAGACAGCATGCAGCGAGCAGTGGAATGGGGTGTTGGACCTGGAAAAAGATGGTCCCCAGAGTAGCCAGGAGGAGGAGTCCCTAGCAGTGAGTGGACCCTGTGACAATGACCCTTCCAACCATACATTTATTATTCTGATTCTATGCTTATTTAAAACAACTGCACGATCATATATGATGGTATTAATTAATAGAACCGGTCAGAAAAGGAGGCGGTTTTTTACTGGTGAAAAATTTCAATCAAAATCCAAAACTTTTTGATTCAGAAATGTTGCTGTAGTGACTCATGGCCGTTGTCATTTGGGTGCCTCATGTTTCCATTCTCTTCTATGGGCTTTGCTCCCTGGTCAGACTACATCTCCTGTGATTGCCTCCCCTCTTGGAGAGGGGAGACAGTAACACCTGGCTGTTGTGCATCATGGGCAATGTTTTCCAGCCAAGGAGCCTGGCCTTTTGTAGGTGAATGGGGATAGGAGACAACCATGCAACAACTCCCATGAGGAACTACATCTAAATAAAAATATTTGGACTTTTTCAACAAAATGACATTTTGTTGATGACAAATGTTAATGTTCACAAAACAAAAGTTCATTTAGTCAAAAATTCAGTTTTTCACAAGGTAAATTTTTTAATCCATGTTAGTTCTGAAGGGTGTGATCAAATTCTTCTCTGGCTCATTTAACTCCGTAAAAATTAATGTTCTGAAGGGTGGTTCTGTGGTTCCCCTCCCCCTGCTGCAATGTTCCATTCCAAATAAAATATACCCCATTTGCAAAATCACTTTGTGTGTGCATCTGTGTAAGTAAACTCAATTGCTCAGATTCTGAGAAACAGAACACAGAAGGGCTCAAGCACAACTGAAGTGAATGTCATTTTAAATTGAGCAGCATTTGCCCAGCAAAATTTTCCTATTGAAGGTACGTTTCTTATTCTTAGGGAGTTTTTGTTTTTTGGTTTCCTTTGTGTAATAAGGAGATTTCAAAACTGAATTCTCTGCTATGTATGAAACATCTCTAAAGTTGACACACCTTTGTTGATAGATCTGGTAAATGTGTAATTCCAAACTAAAGACAATATTCTTCAGGAACAGGAAACTAAAATTAAATGTCTTTCCAACAGCTAAAAACAAAAGAGGCTTCTCATATGAACCTGACCCTGGGAGAATTTTCCAATCACAGATTAATTCATCTGATAAAACTGCTCATTGTCAGTGTCTTCTCCGGAAGTTTAATGAACAATATCTTGATGGTTATCACATCATCCTGACCTCTTAGGATTACCATTTCTCTGGAGTAGAACTTGTTATGGTAGAGAGCATCAAGGGCAAAAGAAGCAATTTTCCTTGCTGTCGTCTCTCTCTTTTGGGCCTCAAACAACTAGTGCTTCACAGTGTACTGGGATTACTAGCCACAGACTCTTTCATTGAAAACTGTTTACAAGGGATGTAGAATAAAGATGCCTCTACCATGTCCCCCATGTAAATAGATAATTCAATGCACCTGTGTCCTAGAGAAGACCATTTTTATATACTATCTTTAATTGTTGTCATAAGTCTGGATTGGACAAGTATTCATGCAAACAGACAAAGGATTATGGTAAATACTCAATTCTGCTTTCCAGTAATGGGAGAACAGATTACAGTAGTATAATAGGGATCATTGTACCTGGGAGGGGAGGAGGGAACAGATTGTGCATACGTAAAATATAAAGCTCGAGATGAATACTTTTCTTTAAACTGAGATCAGCACTGAGATCACTGTCATCCCAGCTGCAACAAAGTTAAATAAATTAATGTAAATCTGAAGGCAGAGATGTAATGAAGATAATGGTGATCTAATATGCAATTGCATTACATTTGACAGGCAAAGTTATAAGTGATTTCTTCTACAGTGATAAGCATAGTTAATGTTAATTAATTAAATGAAATTTTAAAAATTGACACATTGCTTATTTTACCTGAATTGTGACTAATTGTTCATATCCTGCCAGGAATTCTTTATATCTTTTAAAACAAAGAAATCTGTAAAAGCAGCAAAGAGTCCTGTGGCACCTTATAGACTAACAGAAGTTTTGAAGCATGAGCTTCTGTGGGTGAATACCCACTTCGTCGGTTGCATCCGACGAAGTGGGTATTCACCCACGAAAGCTCATGCTCCAAAACTTCTGTTAGTCTATAAGGTGCCACAGGACTCTTTGCTGCTTTTACAGATCCAGACTAACACGGCTACCCCTCTGATACAAACAAATCTGTAGTATGGATAAAATATACTAAGACAGTTGCCAGCTGTTTGGCAAATATAGATTATAGCCAGTTACGCATTAAAATAAAAATATACATAGTGACTTGCAGCTTTTAAAAAAACAGATGTAGCACTGCTTACATTGTGAAAATCAAAAAGCCATTAATAACTTGCTTAAATGAAGGATCTCAGCTACTAAAACTCAGTTCTTCTTGTAAGGAATACGCAAAACAGATAAATACATCAGGTTTTTTACATTTTATATTACCTATATGGTTTTTAGTATTTTATAAAACTCTAGGCATAGAAGTTTAAAGATTATTTCCCCTGCACTGACTTTCAAAGGACTGTAAAATCCAAGGATTAAGAAAATTGATACCAAAGGCAGTGCTAAACGGTACTTTTACCTACCAGTAAATCCTCATCAAGAAATAAAAGCATATCCAAGGCTATCATAACTCCTTGATGCAGTCTGAGGTTGTATAATATGTTCACACAATGCCACAGTATCATATGCTGACAGTAGTAAATCACAACACACATTGTATTGATTTCCATCACTAGCTGACACCATTGATGTATATACGTCTTCATTAATATTCTTTTACTGCCAGTGGCTATTTAAACAGAAAGCTGGAAAATGTAATACTGTATGTGGATCATTAGCTTTTAGTTACTTATCCTAATGCCTTACTATGGCAAATGAAGCATAAAAATAGTCTGCAGTCACTGCCACCTGCTTCCCAGAGGTTAATATTTGCACTCCTATCATACAGTGGGTCTTCTACTCAATAACAGATCCATGTTCAGTTCCTTGGGAATCCCAATTAAATTTAATTTATCATGGCTAAAGTCAGTGCTCTATGATCTTTTTTCTAAATGGAAAGAACAGATGTGTATTTTCTCTCAATATTATTTAAATATTTCAGTAAAGTGACTGCCTACTTTTGTAATGAAGATGTATGTGATGAATCAGGACACAAAAGGCACATAGTATTTAACATAATGAGGTAACACTAATAATTGCATATGGATGTTAATGTCACACAGACACACTTGTTGGTAATGAATTATCCTGCCATCTGACAGAAGCAAGGATTCTCGCTGTCTCTTCATTCTGGGAAATCCTTACTTAGTCTTCATTCAGTTGTGGCCCAACAATATGCTGCTGCCATAAAAGAGCTCCCATACTATCTGTTCTTCAACATGCCTTACCGTTAGATGTACCAAGTTAATACAAATATTTTCAACATGCAATATCTCCTGCATTGCCTGTCTGGAGAGGATGGGGGTGGGGGGAAGAAGGACCTCACTGTTCAGTCCTTGTATGTGCCATCTGAGTGAACTGTGTGCTCTAAATAACATTCTGATCCTCTGATTGCTCAGTATCAGAAAAAAAATATTTGCCAGTGCACTGGATTCATAGCTTTGATAGGTACAGTCGTGCTGCTTCATTTTTCATTTGTAACAAAGCTTTCTCCATGGGCACCCTGGATCTCTTTTGGGCCTGTGTTAAAGGTCCTGTCACTAGGGGAAGTCAATATTTTATGTTCATTATTTAAGACGTTTTCTTTTTGTGCCCTCCAGCAAGCACCCTTGCCTCACTGCCGAGATCCAGACATGGAATATGATTACATTGACATTGGTTAGGTCCTTCCTGGACTTGGTATTTATTAGAGTGTTCTCTCTCTCTCTCTCTCATATGAGATGGGATGCAGAGATAAAATTTCTATATACCATTAATGGTTGCTTCTTGAATCAGCTAATCCTGGAACCCACAATGAGAGAGGCAATTCTTGATTTTGTTCTAAATAGCACACAGGATCTTGTCCAAGAGGTGAATGTAGCTGAACCGCTTGGTAATAGCAACCATAATGTAATTATTTAACATTCCTGTAGGAGAGGAAATACCAAAGATACCCAGGTTGCCTTTATAGTAAATCTAAAATATCTCTGTGGCAAATTTATGGTTTAATTTGGTCTCCCAGTTTGGCACAGGAGCTCTACACAGTTCAGATGAATATTGTGTCTTTTTTAGTAAAATATTTGCTAATAGAACTAGTCAAAATTGCAAATTTTTTTGTCAGGAATTTCCATAATATTTTGCTTTAAAAAAATCCTGTGAAAATGTTTCAGTTTTCAATGAAAAAAGAAGAACCAAAGAAATTTTGGTCTTCAAAAACCATTTTTGGCAAATAAATGAATGAAAATAAAAATAAGTTTACAAAAACTAAACACTGATAATCAAATCAACCCCCCCAAAGTTTTACTGAGTATTTTTGTTTTTTTGTTGAAAAGCTGAAAAATTTCAAACATAACGAAAAATTGGCACAAAGTTTTTTGTTTTGTTCAAAAAGCCATTCCACATTAAAGAAATTTTTTGATCATATCTATTTATGAATTTTGCAGAGAAAACGTAAAAATGCTCCCTTCTTGGAATTTTCCCATTTTTTCTGCAGTTCTTTGGTTTCCTCTAGCTCAAGTCAGCAGCCCCAAAATTCCATACTTAAACATACACTCAACGCAAACAGAGAAAATATCTGATCATTTAGAACAAATTTGAATAAGTTAAACACATACAGGTTTTCTTTTTTCATGATAACCTAAATGGTCTGTGCCAAGTTTAGCTAACAGATCCACCAGCTATTTTCATTCTCGAATGCACCCAGATTTACCAGCTGTGCTCCAAATGTTCCCCCACCAACCCAGGTTGCTCTCTAGGCAGAGATGAGACTCTAGGAGATGTTGAGAAGGCCTGGTGTGTGACACCAGCCTGAAGGGCTCCTCAGAACACTACTTTCTCTCTCCAAGGCACCACTCAGTCAACTGGGTATCATATGCTAACATACTACTAATAGCTAAGGTAGATTTTGACCAAATACCAGGGCAGTGATTTTTGTAACAGAAGACTCTGGGTTTTATACTTGCGATTGCTGTGAAGTTCTGAGTGGATATGATGATGGCGAGCAGCACAGTGACAAATGCAAGGTCCTAACTGGCCACAGATTTGTAACAATAGTTATTGCTGTTGTTATACTGTTTGTATCTCGAATTATGGCATTTTCCCCTTTCCCTGTTGTTTATTAAGAGATAAAATCTACCTTCTCCAAAACAAAATTTCAGATTAAGATCAGAAAAGATATGCAATACCAATTAAATTGCTTCTTTGTTATTGTTCTTGCTAGTCGTGTATCATTACTGGATACCCACTGTAAAGTACTGGATACAAAGGCAGGGGGTTGCTCTCAGGAAGTAGGATCCACAAGGATTAGCACACACATAGACAAGTCTATGTTGCACCATTAATCTTAGTACATATTTGTCTACACTAAGTCAAAGCCAAAGCAACTAGATGGATTATCCTGTATAAGGATGCTATTCTTACCACATGTCAAGGCAGGTGGAGTATTCCGTTGAGCCCAAAAGGACATCTGGGGGTCTGTACCACAGGGTAACCACTTCATTAGAGTATGTGTGGCTGGGGACTGATTTGGCTCTTGCAAGACCTGTAGAATAAATACAATAAAAAAGCAATAAGCATAAAGACAACAAAGAAGTGTACAGTTAAGATCTTAAAGGCAGTGTGTGTCATATGAACATGGATGTGTGTTGCATGCAAGACTGCTTTTTGTTTCTTCTGGCCTAAGAGTAAGTTAACTAGTGAAGGAACATAATAAGCTCTTGTCATAAACAGATAGCTAAGGGTTAACGTTTCTTTTACCTGTAAAGGGTTAACAAAGGGAACCAAACACCTGACCAGAGGACCAATCAGGAAACCGGATTTTTCAAAGTGAGGGAGGGAACTTCTGGGTGTGTTTTGTCTTTGTTCTGTCTGTTGTTTGTTTCTCTCGGCTTATGAGGGAAGAGCTTTTTTTTTTTTACTTTTTGCTATCTCCAACTTCCTTTCCTAACCCTTTCTCGTTCCACAGTGTGAGTACAAAAAGGAAAGGCAATGAGGTTTATATGTGTATTGTACATGTGTGGAGTTGCTGGAATGTTTAAATTGGATATCTTTTTGAATAAGGCTGATTGATTCATCATTTTCTTTAGCAATACGCGTGTGTTATGTCATCTTGATGCAGTGATCATGTCATTGTTTTTTTCTTTCTTTTTTATATAAACTTACTTTTTAAACTTGTGGATTTTCTTCTTCCTAGTTAAGGCAAGGGGATAGGAATCTCTGTGCCAGGAGTACTGGTCTCTCTCAGGGTAAAACTGGGAGGGGGAGAAGAAGGAGGGAAGGAAGGTAATCTCCCTCTCTGTTTTGTGTCTTCAAGGGATTGAGCAGGGAAATCTCCTAGTATCCCCAGGGCGGGAAAATCTGGGAGGAAGTAAAGAGCAGAAGGGAATGGGTTATTTCCTTTGTTGGAGGCTCAGCGGCATCTGAGTCTGGGGGTCCCCCAGGGAAAGGTTTGGGGAGACCAGAGAGTTTATCAGGTACTCAGAATCCTGATTGGTGGCAGCGAGATAAGATCCAAGCTGGTAATTAAGCTTGGAGGTTCATGCTAAGCACCCAGATTTTGGACGCTAAGGTCCAGATTTGGGACAGAGGCTTATTACAGCTCTATCATTTAGTTCAAAGCTAAACAGATTTGTTGTTATTTAGAAAGAATAATAAGACAAGTCTTGGATAACTATAACCACTGAAGTGTCTTAAATTTTTATTAATATTTTATATAAAAAAATCTGGTGCGGGAATAATCTCATCATCTGGAATTTTATCTTTAGCATTTATTTAGCATTCTGAAAACACAGTATTCAAAAGTAAATCAGATAAATCCCTAAAGGTCAATTATTCAAAGCAAGGAAGAGCAAACGCAGCATGACAACACAACTCCAGACAACAGGTGGATTCTTACAGGGAATAAATGACTCCTGTAACAGGTTTAGCTTATATTCACATAAGGAAAAAATACACTGAAAAAATATTTGAAATTTTAAGCATATATTTTGGTATTCCTGTATACAAGACAAACAAAAGAAAGGGTCACCATTTCCTACACCATTCATCTTTCAGCTCATCACTTTTCTGCACTGATAACCTTTCAATTCAATGATATTATTGTAATAAAAAATAAAAGCAAGGAAAATCCAGTGCTAATAGCACTACAACGGGGATTTTCCAGAGCTGCCCCACCTCCCTTACAAATGGATATCCATTTCCAAAGAATACTCGAAAGCGTACGTCCACAGTTGCATCCATAATTACTAACATTGTGCAAATAAATCAAGAAATTGCATGTGCAAAAAAGCTTTATTCCCCAATTCCCAGAAGATAAGTATTATAGAGTAAGGGAACTCAGTTCCTGGAAGGTCTGGGAGCAGGAAAGACTCTTTTCTCTCAAATGAAACCTTCCAATCCACAATCTATTGAAAGAGTAACATTTACTATGGCCATTCTTAAATCTTGCCAATTTCCTGAGACAGCTAAATAATATTATCTTAGCAATCGCCACTCACTCTATAAAAATATATGGGCATCCAAGGCATACTGCTAGTACTAAGGTAACTATAATTATCTAAGGTAAAACTTGCAATTTTTTAGGAGTGATCACTGTATGCTCACAGAGAACTACTTCTAACCCTTCTCATAAGCAAGAGACCATGATTCAGGGACATGAGCACTTTCAAGACTAGGATAAGAGCCTGCACCACAAGGAGGTAGAACTTCCCGGCACAATCCACTCCTGATTGCTTTTCTACAGTCATGTTCTGCTATTCTAAAAAAACTGCTGTCCTCACAACCCCTGAAGTTGGGAGATACTGAGTACATTCAAGTAATGGGAACAGGAGTATACGCTGCTGCTAAGAGAAGGGACGTTAACTTCCTTCCACAAGACAATGAAATTACTAAAACAGAAGGTCACTATCAGTTCTGCTACCTCAGTGAAATCTTTAGAGAGAGCCAAAACACATTAATTTAGTGAAAGATTACAAACTGCAAGAGAAAACTATAATATGAGAGTTCACATGTAACTGAAGATCAGAATCTTCTCTGGAGCAGCAATAAATATTTTTAAAATCAAAAATGAAAATTAAGGACTGCACGCCTGAATTTGAAGTTGAAGCAAAGCGCATTTGCACTTTTATACTTAATACACTGGAGAAGTAATTTAAGAACAATTAATCCCAGTGAAAATATTACCATAGTAACGCTGGCAAACACTGTGCAGAGATTGGGTTATCTACTGATTATACAGATTAGACATGTGGGAGGACAGTCTAACTAGCATACCAGAATTTTAAAAACAAAAACATTTCAGACATTAATAATCATTCTTTGTTCAGTTTTACATGTTCTGACATGTTTTCATCTCATCTCACTGGCTACAAATCAGCCCAGCATCTTCTCTTGCACTGAATTCCGTGTTGGCAAGAGTTTGTTGGGAAACGTACATTGCACACCTTGCAGAAGCTAATACACCCACAAAGCTCTTGGTTGTGACTACAGGTTTATGCTTTCAGAAGACCACAGACAGTGGATACTTGTACAGTAATTAAGATTGATAATTTTGTTCCTAGCAGTTAAGAGTCTGAATTGCTTTGAAGAGCTATTTTTACTAATATCTCCACATGACTAAAGGGAGGCAGAGTCTAGTCAGATTGAGGTGTGGAGGACCTCAGCTAGATGCCAGTGTGGAAGAGAGGGAAACATATGGAAACCCCCATACTCCTGCATTTAAAGAGAGTTGAAGAGACATCCAGACAATTTAGAAAGGGAGAAAAAACAGGAGGTACTATAACGGGAGTGGGGGTGAAAATCCAACCTGCCAGAATAAGCCCCTCTTACAAAACAGAAAATGTGCTCCCTAAACTAAGATAGAGAAAATAAAAGACAAACTATTCTCAGTTCAGATTTAAGTGGGTGGTTCTAGATTACCTGGACTTAGAAAATATTCATTACTCTACTGACTGCCACCTTTTTCTGGCTGGCACATAGAGCTTTCCCTGTGCTGGCCAGTCCAGCTGCAGCTTCTCACCTGCCACCCTGGATCAGCTCCTCTGGTCTGCCTTTCCTGTTTCTTGTTGCCTCTACTGCTGCCACCATCTCCTCTCCCACTGATACCTGAACATTAACTAAACATACAGCAGATTTTTCTAAGTGCCATTTCTTCAGAATGTCACCTTTGGTCCTCTCTCTTAATCCAGCTTGTTTGGCAACTCATCCCTCATCCTTAAATCTGCTCCTGATCCCCTAACCACCATAAAACAAGGTAATCACAAGTTAGCTACTGTATGTGGCTTCTGAGACAGACAGTTGTCTGAGTGGGTTGCTTTCACTGCTGAAAGGAAAAATGATGAACATCAGCTTGGTGCGTCAGAAAACTATGTATCCTAAAATGTGCTGAGGTCACTTTTGTGTTAGTGTTTAGCAACTTCAGTGCAGCAAAGTGGCAATGAATGGGCTCAGGGATGTCTTTGTGTTTGAAATGATGGCCTGAATTCTCCTCGTTGTGCACGTAGACCAGTTAGGCAACTAACCGACCAAAATGCAAGTGAAACTGCAGGTGTAACTTATGCACATTTAGATTCATATGTTCAAACTGAGTGCATGCACTTTGGATCGTCTCAAGGCATGAAAGCATGTCTTCATCCTTTAGAGATATTTACAATTTATTTAAAGACAAAATCATCAAAAATATGCGAAACTAACAAGACAGTATTTCTTATTCTGATGCACCAGATATGAATAAATGAGAGTCACCAGTTTTTCAAATATCCTTCTGAAAATAAATTGTTACATATTGTACCATTTGTGCATCCAGATATGCTTACTCATGCAAAATTTATGTAACTGCATCTTTCAGCTGAAGGAAAATGTAGGGAAGGATTAATTAGCACAGCATGTTCGATCACTTTCTTTAAGGGTTCCTTGTCTGTTTCCATGGTTACACTACAGGAAGAGACAATCTCTTTTGAAAAAGACAACTTAATGTTGATCATCAAAACTTCTAATCTTAATGTGAATAAAAAGTCAAAAGGTAAATGGGTGAATACACAATATTTGCATACTGCTGCTTATACACTTTTGACCTGAAGATATACAATGATAACTTCATGATAGTTCAGTGAAGTATCTTTCAGCTTCTGTGCTTTGGGACAGATAAAAGGTCAGACACCCTGCTGCTCCTGTCCTATTCTTAAAGTAACGAGACAACCATAAGGCACAGTTACTAGAAATCAGATCGCATCAAACTCACTGTGGAACTTTTGTATAATTGTTCAAAGAGTTGCATTATTAGGTTTGTGTACTACTCTGTGTATTGACTGTTACTTAAATGTACATTTAGTTGAAACTAAATAAAACAATGATGCATTACATTCTAATATTTTACATGATATAATTTACCAGTATCATGAGAAAAGGTACAATTTTCTTTAAATGTTTCTTAGTAAATTACAGATTCAAGAATATTTTACCACCATGGATGAGCATTCAACACAAAAGCCCATTCGGATCCTAGTATATTTTAGTTTTTACCACCCAAAAACTCAGGCTGCCACATGCTGTGTGTAAAAAAATGTCTTAAATATATGAAGATATTTCACTGTTTAGTAAATATAATTTTCTCCCTCGGTGGGGACTTATTTTGCACCTCTGGCTCCAGAAAACAGTGTCTGAGTTTCCCTAATATCTTTTATTGGCAAAAACACACATTACCTTATCACTTAATATTTTTGTATTGTATTTACAGTTAAAAGAGACAATGACTTATTCCCACTTTGTGAGCATACTGCTAGTTGTGTGGCACAAATATCTATCTGATATCTCTCTAGCTATGTGATAGCTATCTAACCAACTCTGTGTCCAAATTAGGAGGAACTTACGCACATCTACCATGTGTAGGTAAAGGAGGGAAAATATGCAGGTGCACAAATGCGGACTTACCCGGAGTCTGGACAAACAAATCAAACTCTATATACATACACATATACTAAACCCCACATAATTATTTAAATTAACACAGACGTGCACCGGTATGTTTTATCTTCTATTTCAGTGTTACTATGCACCTCGTCTTGACTTAGATGCAAACAGATGGGTTCTAACAGCATGAGATGAAAATAGGAACCAAAGGGGATCTTATTGTTGTTTTCCCTCTTTTCACAGCCCTTTGAGGTCTCCTTTTTTAGCAATCTGTTTAATTCTTTAGTAGATTCTGGTAGTTTGGCATAATTGGCTTATAAATACATAATTCTTATTCAAATTATAAAACAAATAAAATTATCAAATTGTGGATTATAACTATCTATTTCATTTGACCAAACCAATAGCGCTCACTTCTTGGTCGCTCATCTGAATGGCACAGTTACCCAGGAAATGCCTGAATGAGAAGAGAACACAACACAAATAAAAAATGGCAGAAAAATTTTCACTATTTCAGTAAAACATGAACCAAATGTCTGTCCCAGTTGACAGTGATTACAGTTCAAAACTTTACTTTGGTTCCTAGATCCTTCTCTGTTTATCTGACCACACCTTACTGAGGGCTATCTAGGTCCTTCTGGAATGACTCAAGTTATAGCTGTACCTGTCACTCTATTCTGTGTATTACGAGCTACATCCCCCACCCCTCAAGGAAGATAACCAACTGCAATGTCGGATGTTACAGTTCTGATCTAGCCACAGGGATACAGGTCTGAATGTTTCCCTTCAGCCTAACTCCAGTAAATGGAGTTAAGATTTAGGAACCAACATCTACTTTTCTGTTCCCTTCCAGACACAAAACTGTTCTACTGCAAGAACTACCCATCACTAGAGACAGCTTACACATTACCAAGCAGGTTCCCCTCATGACTATTCCCAACATATTCGAACTATGACTGGACATCCAAGTTAGAGTGTGCAAATAAATTATCGAGAGGTAGAAGGCAGTGGCACTCTAGTCTGGAGATGGAACTCAGCTGTCTACATGGCAGGCATGACCCATATCTAGTGAGAAGTGAGCTGCAAAGGTGAGCAATCTTTGCAATCACAGAAAGGAATCTCTGTCCTCCTCCAAAACCACTGTTAAAAAACCCTAATAACCTCTGTACATCCAGCCAATCAAACTGCATCCAGGAACAAAGTGATACTAGACAATAGAAAAGTGGGATCACATGAAGAGACTAGCGGCTGAGGGAATGCTGGGGGATCCCATCAGCTCATTGGAACAGCAAAGCCATCTTAGCTTTAAAGCTATTTTTGCTTCTCAATTTAAAATTCTTTTGTCACTTGTAGAAAAAGCCTAGTGGGGTTGAAAAGAATATCACAATTAAATTCATTCTTCTCCCATTAGTAGAGGGGAGCACAACTAATAATTGCCATTTCAACGGAACATCTGTCACATGGAAGTGAAAATAATATAAAATGTTGCACTTTCCAAGAAATGAGAAAATATTTTTTCTTATGAATCAGCCTTAATATGTTCATACTGTCTGTCTCATTCTGGAAACAGGAAAAAATGGTATAGGCAGCAAAAATAAACATCTGCACCAAGAATGTAAACACAATCTCATAGTACTTAATGTTTCTATGCAATTCCACATCAATGATAACATTCTATTATATCAGCTGTAATGAAGAAACTGGAATGATGAATACAGTATATGTGCACATACTTTAACAGTGGACTGATTTAAATCTTGCTTTTGAGTTTCTGGCTTCTTATTTAATGAACCTCACTTTGTCGTCATGCAGATATTCCATATGAAAATAATGACTTCTGATGCCAACAGCATGAACACACCACTTTGACGGAAAGACCAAAAAGTGAAAATATATCAGAATTACTTATTTATACTGCTAAGCTATTAAGTTAAACACAAAGAGTAACAACATTCATTGTACAGATGTAACTACATAGAGAGGAGTTGCAAACAAGAAAATACCACAAAAGGATCTAAAGAAACATGGGCAGAAAACTATTCATTTTGGAAAAATGAAAGCTAATGTAGCTAGGGAAAATAATTTGAAACATATTCTCAATGAGATGGAGAAACCTGGGAAGTAGCTACACTGAATGAGCATTAGGGGTGACACTGGATACCAAGTTAGACATGAGTTTGAAATGTGGTAAGACTTTAACAATGATCAGTGCAATTTTCAGATGCATGCACAAACATATCACATTGAAGAGAAGAAAGGTAAACAGAGCATATTGATGCAGTTCTGAAGCAACCACACTTGCGCAATATTTCTCTAATTTCTGAGACTCACATTATTGGAAAGATATTGACAAATTGGAGGGAGGTTCAGGACAGAGAAGTGAAACGATCCAGGTGTGCCAGAGGAATTGACTTATGTGGACAGACTACAAGAGCTATATATGTATAGTTTGACTAAGCGATGCCTATGATGGGGACACTATGATAGTCTGTAAATATCTGAAGAGTTTAAAACACATAATATAAAGAACAATTTATTACGGCAGTACAGCTAAGAGCAATGTGGGAAGAGGACTGAGAGATGGCCACTTACAGATCCCTAGCATCAGAGCAGACTGCTACACCATCAATCCTACTATAAATTAACTCTAACTTCCACCAGATGGTGACAGTCCTTTATGGACCAGCTGAGCAGAGCCAGAGCGTATAACCAGACCTACTGCTTATGCCAGTTCAAGTGGGAAGAGTTTGGACAGGGGCAGCTACACAAGCTCTGTGGCAGACATGAGGTCCTCTATGCTGGAAATTCTCAGCTGTGCAGATCATCCAAAATTTTCCTAGTTATTTTGTGCTGCTGCAAAGGGACTGGAACAAAAAACAGAAGCTAGCCCTTTAGATACAGTAAGCTGGTAAATTGGGTTACTTATAGTCCATATTTTATATCTTCCCATCACAGCTTTTCATTATATCAGTTATGGGCCAATCGTGAACAAGCTCTCTTTGTAATACACTCAGATACCATGATGATGAGAACGATATCAGAAGCGAGACATGTAAGAGATAAATTAGGAAGACATTTCATTTGTATAGTTTTATATCCTTACACCAGTTTTCATTCTTTAATATTTATAATCCTGTTTCCCTTATTAGCCAGCCCTAGTCTCCATATGTCCCTGCAAAGCTGCTGTTGACATGGTGCTGCCACACAGGGCAGATAATGTCCAGCACATTCATTAGCAATAGTCAAACAAATGCCCTCCTTGCTCCCCACTGGAACATTACCCCAAAAAGCAACTCATTCCAGGGAAGTATTAAGATTCTAATATTCAATCATTTCTAAATAAGTAGTAAAATTTGGGGAATTTGCAAGAAAGGAAATATTTTAAATTATGGCAAGTTAAGAGCATGGTCAAGTGCCTGTAAATTTGCTGAGGAACAGACATAACCCCAGGAGCAGTGTGATAGATAGTTCAGTAAATAAGACTACAGTAGGGCTCTCCAGGGAAGCAGAGTATCAGAGGGGTAGACTACATCTGTTAGTCCATAAGGTGCCACAGGACTCTTTGCTGCTTTTACAGGGAAGTAGATTCATTTTTAATTGGGGGTGGGAGACAGGGCGACATTGACATCCAGATACAAATATGTATCTACAAATGGATCTGCTTATCTATAATTTGAATATGTTGAGAGTGGAGTTTGCTTTTCATACGAGAAATTGCTATTTACTTGTGTTTCTGTGCGATTATTTTGGGTGTCAAACCCATTCTTACACAGAATTCAGCATATGTGCCTATGAGTTATAGGTTCTAGCAGTTTATAGGCAGAACTATGTAAAGTAGAGTAATCCATCTACACAGAATGCAGTGTGTCACGTGGAGAACTCATTTTCACAAGCTTTCTACATATTAGGCAGCCCTGTAACTACTGGCCACAAAGCAAAGTTACTTTCTGGTGAGAAAGATAAAAGAAGGGTGCCTCAGCCACCTCACTCCAGGATTTTTATTTTTAAGTATTTTAGTGCTCAAGTGACCACAGATAGTGTGTTAAATTGGAGTGTTTGAAGATTAAAAATAAAATGTCAAAGAAAATATTACAAACCTCCACAAAAAAAACAGTGATATAAACAGTATGTCAATAGTTAACGTTCATTTCCCTCCCATATGTTGGGTGAGATCTTCACCCTCACTCTCACCTCATTACACCACATAAATGGGCTGGAGTGGCAAAAAGTGATCTTAAAATCCATTACATAGGGTGAAGTGCCAGTCAGGGGAAGGGCACACAGTGCTGCAGAGTTTATGGGCAATGTTGCAGTCCACAGGGCTGCCTGTGGAGGCTGACTTACCTTTAGACATCCCTAGGAGCCTATCTAAGTTATGTCTACACTGCAGTCAGAGACATGACTGCAGCACATGTAGACATAGCTGAGCTAGCTTTGATCTAGCTAGCTTGAATAATAATTGCAATGAAGTCACGGCAGCATAGGTGACGGCACAGGCTGCACAAGCCCACCTGGATATGTACTTGAATAGCTAACCCATGCTGCCATGGCTTCACTGTTACTGTTATTCAAACTAGCTAGATCAAAGCTAACTCAAGGTCTGTCTACAACTACTGCAATCACACCTCTGATTGCAGTGTAGATATACCTTCAGCTATCCCTGGGGCCTTTCCAGCCTCTGGAGCAGCCCAGGATCAAGAAGTCACAATGATGACTTAAAGCTGTCTTTTGACCCCCATCTTCTGTGGGCTATGAGTTGTGTGTTAAATCTCTTTGAAGGGAGGTAACTGCAGTGAAAGACAATGGAACTACACCACTGTACAACCTGCTCAAATTCAGCAATTAATTCTACATGTCCCTGCTTTCTTTTGTAGGCTTGCTGAACACATCTAAGGGTATGCCTACACTTGGAGATGTGCAGCGCTGGGAGTTACAGCTGTCTTCGTTCAGCTGTGTAGGGACAGCGCTGCAGTGTGGCCACACTGACAGCTACCAGCGCTGCAGTGTAGCCACATTTGCAGCACTGTTGGGAGTGGTGCATTGTGGGCAGCTATTCCAGCATTCAAGTGGCTGGAACGTGCTTTTCAAAACAGGGGGGGTGGGGTGGAGTGTGACAGAGAGTGTGGGGGAGACAGGGAGAGTGGATTTTTGGAGCTGATACTGTTCTCAGCTCCCTGCCTTGCAAGTTCTAAGGACTGGAAGATACACAGCACTTACCTTCAATCATTTTAAAAGTTTTGACCCTTCCCCCACCTCTCTCTTATTCACTAAATGCAAATTATGCACTCCTAAATAGCCTTCAGACCACATAAGCAGCTGCTAAACACGGACTCCCCCCTCCCCTCTCTCCTCAAGCAAACAGTTGTGAACATTCCAAAGCAATTCCCCTGCCTCCGCTCGCTCGCTCACTCGCTGGAACAAAAAGCAGCTGTGTTTGTTTTTTAGATAAGTAGGTCCAGGGAGCTTGTAGTTCAGCCATTCTTCCGGTTTGTTGTGGACAGGATTTCTGGGATACTTCTTAATACCCTGGAGGCCAATAAAAGCGATTTTAGTGGCCACACTTGACGAGCCGCGCTGCATCACCAGCGCTGCAATCGTTACACCCCAAGCAGACCAGGTGTACAGCCAGTGCTGCAGACAGGGAGTTGCAGTGCTGGCGGTGCCTTGCAGTTGTGGACACAGAGTAAGTTGCAGCGCTGTAACCCCATCACCAGCGCTCCAACTCTCCAGTGTAGCCAAGCCCTTAGAATAACAATTACTGCACATGATTTAACTTCAATAATGTATACCATTAGAGACATTTTAAATGTTTTTTGTTTTGCTTTAAAGAGCAAAAATGGCAAACGTACCAATACATTGCTTCTTGAGAATGACACAATGTGAGAGGAACCTCCTGAGACCTCAGATCCACCTGTTCAAGTGAATTCTTCCTCAAAATCAATTTAATGTATGTCATCCTAAATTAGTTAAATCATACAACTTGAAGGCAAAGTTTTATGTGAAAGTTTACATTCCTATACGTACAGACCTCGAGTATTATTTGGCTTTACACCAGTAATCATGTATCCATATTCCTTCAGAGCTATCCAACCAGATCTTAATACAGTTCTGCAACAGAAACTTCTATCATAGAAAAAAAAAATGAAAAGAGGACTTTTGATATAAAATAATTATACTAGAAGAATATTAAGATTGTGCCTTATACCAACAAATACCTGGAAATCCACTGTTAAGAATCAAACCTCCCTATCCAGTACCTATGTGCAATGAAGTGATGTGAAAATTCTGAATGGACCACAGCAGAATCTTCTAGGGCAATGACAAGTTAGACATAGATCCAAATTTAGCCATGTTATAAGCAGATGCGGTGCCAATGAAATCTAGGGAGATGCATAGATTTACATTAGAACTGAATTTGGCGCCCATTGAAAAGTTGAAGATCTATTACCACTGAAAGCAAGGCCACCTTTCACCTGCTGAACTGGCATTTCTTGAAGCAATAACTCCAGCAGATCACTGGGAGAAACTACTTCTGACAAATTTAGTATAGTAGCAACCAAAACACTCAGAATAGTAAGCTCAACATGCAAAAATAAAGGAATATTGAGGGCCACTTCGATATAAAATCTTGAACATTCAAAACTTTATTTAAACTATTGTTCATTTAAGCACCTAAAGCTCTGCACACTTATGGAGTTTTGCAAAACAAATTAACCCATAACTGCATGTACAAATTCTTGGCTAAATGGGTTGGTTAAAATAATAACCTAAAAAGGCATGTAGGAGCAGTAACAGCAAACAGAGTCTCAGGGAAGGTTTACATGGCTGAATGCATTTTGAATAGTTCAAACTTAATCTGACAATTTATTTATCCTCACATGTTATCTAGAGTAGACAACCTACATGGCAAGATTTGTAATGTTCAAGAGCATTACAAGACAGTCTGGGCAGAGACCTGCCATAGTTTCAAAGAGCTGTCATAAAAATTATAAGCTCATACTTATGCTAGAGTGGGCAACTGTCTTCTTCTTTGAGGTCTACAGATAGTTTATCAGCTGCAGCACAATTTCAGCTTCCTTAATAGATGACTTAAGCATCTTTACTACATCAACATTGTCAGCATAAATAACACCCCAAAGTTGTTCTGTTCTAGTTCCTCTTGTACAGTATTGGCTACCACAATCAAACCTACTGACACCACCGAAGTCTAATTTAACATTATTGTAATGAAAGTTACAGACTTACGAAAAAATAAGTTATTTATAGTTCTAAAATTCTTCACAAAAAGTGAGAGCATCTTCATAGTCACAGAAAAAAGAGACTACTGCAGCTGGCAAACGGATAGCTGGGGCCAAAGCCCCAGCTGGTGTAAACTGATGTTGTTACATCAACTTCAGACTAACAACTTTGATTTGTAACAGCTGAGAATCTGGTCCAAGGTGTACACCAGAAAACCTTCAATTTAGCATAAAGATCCTCTCCCCCTGAATAATGCAGCTATCCATTTAAAACTATACCTGTGCTGTAAATGCATGTGCTACTGATTATGGATAGTACTGTTTTAAAACTTTATTTTGCCTTGTGATGCATGATATTGCATTGTTGTTACAGCTTTCACTCTGAACAGCAATAATTTAAAATTGTTCTATCCTTTTTCCTCATTACAAACCATCTAACTCAATAGTTAAATAACCCAGGTTCTTAGAAATACACAGACTTTAGGTGAGGATTAGAAATACAGTAAATGAAAATGTTCATTAACACGTGGTCTGGGTATTGTTATAGAAGGAGCCGAAGCTATTATAGAACCTATTAAATCTCTGGAAATGTCCTTAAATACATACATCTCTCCAGGCACTTTAAAACTTCCTCTTTTTTTTTTTTTGTCTGCTCTAAATCAAGACTGATTCAATTAATGTTTTTTTCTCTCAATACAGAAAGTAAGAACCTGCTAATAGAGAAAAGTGCTGTCTGGAGGACTTAGGGAACCAAGAACTGTCAAGTTCTAATCCCAGCTCTTACTATGGATAACCTTTCACTTAACCTTTCTATCATAGTTTCCCTATTTCTAACATACATTAAGAGTGATGTGGGGTTAATGTTTATATAACACTGAAAATGCAAATCACTAGGTAATTGCTAACTATTACTATTATAAATGGTTCCCGACATCTTTTGAGTATTCAGAAGGCTAATTGCTGCAGAGAAAACAGAATGTTCTCAACTTAATGCAGGTAGATCTTCATGAATTACTCATATTTGCATTAATAGGAGAGTTGTGCATGTACAATAAACTGTAACACATCAAGGGGAGATTGTATCCTTCAGTAACAATGAAAATTAAAAACACTCAGTAAACACTACATACATTAAATAATTACCTATGTAAAGTTGTGAAAACACTTATATTAAATTAAACAAAAGCTTTGTTTTAAATCTTTTAAAGAAAAATATAACAGGTTATTGACTACATTTTTAATTCACACTTTAAAAATTCAGTCAGAAATATGTAATTATTTCATTGCATATTAAATAGAATATATTTATGTTAGTAGATCTTTAAACATTTCCTGTTAATAATCTTTCCCTTTGCACCTCAATATCTTTGTTTTCATTATATCAAATTTTTCTTTAAACTATACTATTTTCCCTTTAATATATTCTTTAATTTTCATGTAGTTTATGTATTTTTCTGCATAACAAATCTGCATAACTATTAATGCTTTGCATTTTATTCACTGTATAAAGATTTTAAATTGTTGCATAAATTGTCTGTTATATAATACAGTGTTTTGTTAAAGGCTCATTAAACAAAAACTTAATCACAGCAGGATGACAAGGAATTGAGAGCATTGTGGAAGTCAAACAAGAGACCTTGATTCAAAAGCTTCATTGCCAGGCGCCTAGGATACTAAGAACATGAGCTCATTGGTGGGAGCAGTTTAACATTTTTCAGGCCAGAGGCAAATTATATCACTGAAGAGATCGACAATAATGACCTGCTTTTCAAAGGAGCTGAGCAACCACTGCTCTCACTGAAGTTAATGGGACTTGCAGGTGCTCAGAACCTCTGAAAAATCAGGCTATGAATTAAATTTTTAAAGACACAACATTTCAAGAGAGATGGAAAAAAGTACATAAGATATTTCTCTGTGTTTTGTTTTTATTTTTAAGCTGTTTCATTATGTTTGGGGTGTAATTTTACTGACTAACAAAACCTCACTTCTAGCTTCCCCATAATGCCACTGCTTTAGTTATAATTCTTCTCCCACTGGTCTGTGCACTTCACTTTTCCTTATATCCTTTACTGGCTTCTTGTCTTACTAGGTGCATGTGGTATTTTGTCACCGTAACCATACTAGAAGCACCCAATGCTGAATTTTAAGAATTTCAAGAAACTTAAGAAAGAAAGTACAATATTTTAAATACTCTCACAGTTCGATGCGATGGATAGGCCTGTCTTATAACAAGAGATGTTGTACACTTCACTCTGCAATTTCTTGAGCTCTCAAACTAGGAAGGATCTTGGACCTGGTCAATGTCAGGCTCTGAAAAAAGTGGTGTTGGTCATTCTTTAGGTAATTACTGCTGACCTGGGGCAAAGGTGCTGTAGTTTGGATCAAAACTAAATCCAAGTAATTAAAAGATCATTTTTTGCACGGGAAAGGGCATCCTGACCAAATCCCAACTAGATAATTATAATACATTTCCCTACCTAAAGGCTCAATACTAGTCCAACTAAAAATCAGTGGGAGTTGGATTGAGCCTTACATTTCCCTCATGTACTTTTAATTAGAGATATATTTGGTGAGTCATTCCCATCTCTCGCTACTGTGACAGACCCAGACCAGTGGGGTACAGGAGTCTGGTAGAGGGCAAATATACTGGTCACTGGATGAGTAGTTTTCTGTTCTCTGAGTGACCAGAGCAGGGGCTGCCCTAGAGTAATCAGGAACCTCCTAGAACCAATTAAGACAGGCAGGATAATTAAGACACCTGGAGACAATTAAGAAACTGCTAGAATCAATTAGGACAGGCTAGCTAATCAGGGCACCTCAGTTTAAAAAGGACCTCACTTCAGTTTGTGGTGTGCATGTGAGAAGCTGGGAGCAAGGGGGATGAGGAGCTAAGAGTGAGAAGACATACTGCTGGAAGACTGAGGCGTACAAGCATTATCAGGCACCAGGAGGAAGGTCCTGTGGTGAGGATAAAGAAGGTGTTGGGAGGAGGCCATGGGGAAGTAGCCCAGGGAGTTGTAGCTGTCACACAGCTGTACTAGGAAGCACTCTAGACAGCTGTAGTCCACAGGGTCCTGGGCTGGAACCTGGAGTAGAGAGCGGGCCCGGGTTCCCCCCAAACCTCTCATCTCCTGATCAGACAAAGGAGGAATTGACCTGGACTGTGGTTTCTACCAAAGGGGAAGGTCTCTGGGCTGTTTCCCGACCCACATGGTGAATCTGTGAGGCGAGCAAATCCGCCAATAAGCGCAGGACCCACCAAGTCAGAGGAGGAACTTTGTCACACTACTTATTGGCATAGATTGGCTGCCACAGTGCACCACTGAGGTAGTTGTATTTTACTTGTAAGTGAGTAACCCTGTTCAGGCTAAGAATCCCGCTGAGTTTACCTATGATAAGAGAAGTACATTATGAAGTGTGCGTTACTTACACCAGCAGAGGGGAATTTTCTGAAAAGTTTCATTTCAACACCTTCAAAAAGCAGTCAGTGCAAACTGTCAAAAAATGTAACACAATGGCTAACTTGGTTAGCAGTTTTATCTTGTACTCTGTCAAAGGGAAAGGCATTAACAGATACGACCTTAGTTGAGCAAAATACAGTCTCAGGGTTTCCACAAAGACTGGATACAAAGTCAGTAAAGTATTTTCCAATTCCAATTTCATGCCATAGAACTAACATGAATCCACACTTGAGTCTGTCAGGTGCTCTTTCAGCATCTAAAGTCACAATGGCATTTTTCGTAAGCCTGTCTGAAAGATCAATATCACTACCAGATCTAAGAAATGATTAAGACTGAGGTTTACTATGGCAATCACATAAGCTAGACCAATTAGAATAAGAGGTGTCAGCAAAGATATTAGACCAACAAATCCTCCATCAGATCCACCCCCTTTCCCTCAGCTGCCCATCTCAGTCCCCAATTACCACAAACATTATGGGTCACACAGGCCTCAATGGACAACATCTGACATCATGGCAGTTAATCAGACCCTCCCATGGCACTGACAATAGTATACGCGCTAGTCATTGAAAACTTTGATGCCACCCATACACTTCTGTCTTTTCTCCTTCTCCACATCTCTTGTGGGCAGTATACAAGGAGATCATGAGAGCTGCATATGCTGCCAATTCTACTCTGTTCTACATACTATTTTATATAGGTTTTTATATTGTGCTCATCACCCTAGCATCTGAGCACCTTCCAATAATGCATTAAGCAATCTGACTACACATCTGTCACATGTTTCTTTCATCCTCTGCCCAAAGCAAGAAGTGTATGGAGTGGAATGTCTTGTTTTAGTATGATTTTTTTATTTTATATATACACACGGTGCTATATGCTTATAGTGGAAAAGGAAAGGACAAAGAAATCATCCTTGCACCTGCAGCAGAAAGTAGTGAGATTTGGGATAGTTCTTAGTTTCTGGGAGAGTTCATTCCACAGTGTCTGACCACCCCCGAGAAGGTTCTGTCTCTCAGACAGATGAACTTAATTCTTATTGTTGAGAGTTCCACTGTGCCAGGGAGTGCTGTCAACCACAGTCTTCATCTTGGAGCTGTAAACGGTCTTTTAGGCATCCTGGGCCCAGGCCATGGAGCACTTTTTGAAGCTAAGGACTAAGACCTTAAACTTGATTTGAAATTCTATAGGAACCAGTGTAGAGAGTGGAGAACAGGTGTGATGTGATCATGAAGCCTCTGTCGCTGAGGAGATGCACTGCAGTATTTTGTATCAGTTCAAGTTTACTAAGTACTGAAGGTTTCATTCTGAGGTATGCTGCACTGCTGTAATCCAACCAAGAGGTGACAAAGGCATGATAAGTGAGGCCAGGTCTTTACCCACTAGGTAAAGAGAGTCTCCAAGCCAACCAGAGATAGCAGAAAGCATCACTTGCACCATTGTGATGTCAGAACTCAGTGTCTGTGAAGAACCCAAAAGTACACTCAGACTATGGACTGAACTGACCAATTGTGGATGTGAACCTTCAGTCAAAGACTGCACGGTGGCTGAAAACTCCTCAAAATACTCTCCTCTGAACACCCAGCATCACCTCTGCCCTGGTTCAGCTTCAGTCAGCTGTTCTTTGGCCATAAGCTGATCTCATCCAAGTGCATAGGGTCATTTTGGCAGACCAGCAAAATGCCTGGACCATTACTGATAACTGGAATATTGATTATTATGCTTATGGCCAAAAGCAACTAAATCAGTAGGTCTTAACAGGCCTCTGCAACAGCCTTAGCACATCTAAGCAAGAAGTCAGGAGGGGAGAGGGTTGATGGGGGAGCCAACTCTGTGTGCTTCCTGATAAGATCTCAGTTGAAATTGCTGAGGTATATGTTTTGGAAAAACAGGAAGCTTATCTATATCTGCCCTTTGGGATGTGTTTCTCAGGGCCCTCAAGGCACAAGGACTCTGCAAAAACACTTCTTTGTGGATGTTTGAGGAGACCTCTTGTTTAAACTTTGAAGTTGTTTGGTTAACAAGTTTTTTTAATTGACATATTATTGTTACTCTAACTCAATAAATAAGCAGACACACTTCAGGGACACAGATTAGGGTCCCTAACAGCAGCTGAAAGACAGGCCAATTGGACGGTTGTCATTGCACTACTCAAAGACTGTTCCAGACTTTGGTAATTATTGATTATGTGTAAGTGCTTGAGACTAAAATAAAGTGCAGCTCTAACTGAACACACTCTTGTACTGTACTGTTTGTGCCACCCACCAATCAGCCAGACAGCTATGTTTCCCCTGATTTATTTCCCGCCACCACCTCACCAAGAGCAACAGTTACCAAGAGCTTTGAGTTTTAAGAACCACAGTAACACAAGCACTGGGTCTCCTTGGTGTTAGTGGTGTGGTTATATATGGTGATGGAAAGATAGAGTTGTTTGTAATTGCATATTGCTATCACTTGAGTCCATGTCATCCGACCAGTTCACCTAGTGGTTATATGTAGATGCTGAAACACACCAGAAGGAATATCCTGGGGAAAGAAGCCACTTCCCAGCAGTAATCTCAGCCCAAGTCTGCCCAAATCAGAGGATAAAAAAGCATTTCCCTCACTGCTCTGTTGCCCTGGAAAAGTACCTGACTAGTATGCCAACCTGTCCAAGCCTCTCTGGCCCTCTACCTGCACAGCCTTTACTGCCAGCAAGTTCACTCCCACCCCACAAGACACTGGGTTTTGGGGTCCTATCAACCAAGTTGATTCCTCAACTGTGGCCTCCTTATTCCCCAGCTGGCTCTAGAGAATGGGGAATTCTCACTAACTTTTTGCAGTGCACAAGAGGCCACAGAATCACAGAAATGTAGGGCTGGAGGGGACCCTGAGAACTCTGCGCTAAGTCCAGCCTCCTGCACTGAGGCAGGACCAAGTGTACATAGACCATCCCTAACATATGTTTCTTCAACCTGTTCTTAAAAATCTCCAATGATGGCGATTCCACAACTTCTCTTGGAAGCCTATTCCAGTGCTCAGCTACCCTATAGTTGGAAAGTTTTCCTAATATCTAATCGAAATCTCCCTTGATGTACATTAAGCCAATTACATCTTGTCCTACCTTCAGTGAACATGGAGAACAACTGATCACCGTTCTCTTTTTGTAACAACCCTTAACGTATCTGAAGACTTATCAGGTATCTCCCCTCAGTTTTCTTTTTCTCATGACTCAGAATGTCCAGTTTTTTTAATCTTTCCTTTTCTGGAAACTTTCATTTTGCTGTTGTTCTCTGAACTCTCTCCAATTTGTCCAAATCTTTCTTAAAGTGTGACACCCAGAACTGGATTCTATACTCCAGCTGAGGCCTCACCGATGCAGAGTGGAGTGGGACAGTTACCACCCACGCCTTATATAAGGCACCTATTAATACACTCCAGAACGATATTAGTCTTTTTCGCAACTGCATCACACTGTTGATTCATACTTAATTTGTGATCCACTATAACCCCCACCTCCTTCTCAGCAGTACTGCCACCTAGCCAGTTACTCCCCATTTTGTAGTTATGCATTTGATTTTTCCTTCCAAAGTGTAGTATTTTGCACTTGTGTTTAGTGAATTTCATCTTGTTGATTTCAGACCAGTTTTCCAAGTTGTCAAGGTCATTTTGAATTCTGATTCTGTCCTCCAAAGTGCTTACAACCCCTCCCAGTGTGGTGTAACCCACAAATTTTATAACCATACTCGCCACTCCATTATCCAAGTCACTAATAAGAATGCTAAAAAGTACTGGATCTAGGACTGAACCCTGTAGGGCCCCACTTGTACGCTCTCCCAGTTGACAGCAAATTATAACTACTCTTTGAGTACAGTCTCTCAACCAGTTTTGTACCCACCTTATAGTAATTTCATCTGCACAACATTTCCCCAGTTTTGCTTTAAGAATGTCATGTTGGGACTGTGTCAAAAGCCTTACTAAAATTAAGATATATCGCATCTACCACTATCCATTAGGCCAGGACCCCGTCAAAGAAGAAAATTAAGATTGCTTGACATGATAGATAAATCCATGTTGACTATTACTTATAACTCGCTAGGTGCTTATAAACTGACTGGTTAATAATTTTTTCCAGTATCTTTCCAGGTATCAAAGTTAGGCTGACTGGACTATAATTTCTCAAGTCCTCTTTGTTCTCCTTTTTAAAGACAGGTACTATGTTTGCTCTCTCTCAGTACTCTGGGACCTCACTAATGTTTCTGAGATCACTTCAGCTAGTTCCTTAAGAACACTGGGGTGAGCTGTATCAGGCCCTGACAACCTGAATACATCTAATTTATTTAAATATTCCTTACCCTGTTTTTCCTACTTTGGCTTGTGTTCTTTCCCTCTTGTTAATATTAATTGTGTTAAATATCCAGTCATAATTCACCTTTGTAGCGAAGACTGAAGCAAAACAGACATTAAACATTTCAGTGAGATGCCAGCTTCCACTCCCTGTCCTGTAATAACCCACAATGGGGAGAAGGAGGCACTACAATTCATGCATATGTTGGTCTTTCCTCCGCCACCCAATCATCATCATCATCATCATCAAATCACAAAAATTCAACATAACATGTAGGTTGTCAATAGAGCCCTGACAATACTTATTCTTCCAAAGGAATTGTGATAGATGCAAAGAGGAGGAGTGAAATATTGTTGAAGAAACATAACAGGGGGAGAGAGGGGAGAGAAGAACCCTCAGAGTTGTCATAATTCTAAGCACAGAGATCATAAGCAATCCTTTGGAGACACTGAAGCTATTGCACACACTCAGTGGAACTCAGCAAAACAACCTTATTGTCTCTATATCGTCGATCACCAAATGTAACAGTTTCTTGGGCACAAGGATGATCTCTTGTATCAATATCTTAAAGAACTGATACTTTATGGGCCATTGACACAGTAAAGCATAACTGCCTATGGTGTCTATGCACGTTTACAGAATCCATTATCTGGGGATTATATACAATTTCCAGTAAAGACAAATTCCTTCTGGGAATGTTTATGGAGAAGAAAAAAACGATTTTCTTAGGTTAAATAACATAGCTTCTCATTTTAACAGTAAACTAGATGGTACTACTCTGGTCCCTTGTTACATTTCCAAGCACGTGCTCTCCACAATAAAAATCTCTATGAAAATTCGCAGAAACATTCTTGGTCTATGTACAGCATCCAGTTTTTAAACCACTTCTCCACTGAGTATAACTCTCACAAACCCCAAACCTTTTAGCTCATGCTATCTATTATTAATCAGCCTCTATATCATTAAGGACGTTCTCAAGGTTTAATCATATTTATTTGAAAACTTTTCTTTTACTGATCATTAATAAACCCCTGAAAACTTAAAACAGGACCTCCTCCATGCAGATGACCCAGGCCCCCTACACGTTCCCATAGATCTTCACAGACCCTGAGGGACCCAAAGGGTTTGAGTGAAAAATTTCTGGGGAAACTTCACCTCCCAATGAAGAATTCAGGAAAATTTCCATGAAGATCTCCTTGTGCAGATTTTCACCCCCAAAATCCACTCCCACAGAAGACAATGATCAGTCCCAAGAACTTCAGGGATAAATACTGAGTTTCTGACCACCAATACTCATACCCTTTGGAGTAATCACACATAGCTGGGACCTCTCAAGAGGACTGTTCAAAGCTGACATTTCTAACTGCGATCTTTCAAATGTAAGAGAAGAGCATGCAACTTTAAACAAAATCTCTGTTTAACAGGTAATCTCAAAAATCCACACCTCTAGATATTTCTCTATCTTTGACAATTACAATAAAGCCGGCAATATTTTATTGTTCTGGTCCGTGTTTCCTATTTCAATATTGTATTTTGTATTTGTATTTTACAGTCTCTCTTTCTCAAATGCTTAGATGTTCATAGCCACACACTATCTTGTAGACAAAAATAATAATAATCAGCTGTTCTGCCTGCAGCCAGGGCCTAAAATAACTTGTAAAAGTCAGTGTACATACTAAAGAGAATGAAGTGTCAATTACAAGCAGTGACTACACAGCAGGCATCTGTGCTCTACAGTAATTGCACAATCCAAAATACAGCCCACGCTTCAGGAGTCTCCAACTTCTCTCATCTATAGGTCTCTTCATCAGAATCCTATCAGCACAAGTAATTGCTGTTCCCTGGCGCTGCATGTCTAAAAGGAAAAAGACAGCCAGGAAAGCTGGTCCCAGGGAAGCTTCATCAGCCAAACACCTGAAATCCAATTCCTGGTGGCACAGGTATATCAATCTATTGGTATAGTAGGACAACAGCCCCACTAATATTTTGGCTAATTTCTCCCACAACCACACACATTGATAAAGTTATATGACTCCAAGCTAAAGCTAAACTTTCACTGTTTTCTACCCACATACTGGATGGGACTCTCAGTACACTGACAGCTGAGGGCAGCGTGCCTATTCTCAAAGGCTCTGTGCATGCTTTTAATTTTTCATTGGGCAGTTTTACATTAGTACACATTTTGGGGCATAACAACACCATTGACTTCCGAAGTTACTCCTGATTTACACCAACAACTAGGAGAAGAATCATATCAATTGCCTACATCTTTAATAAAAATAACAGTAAATAATAGCTTTCAAAAATTGAGAGCTCTGTATACTGTAATTTAAGTCAGTATGTAACTGGCACAGATGTGATTTGGTTTAAGGTTACAGAACACTCGTTTTCCCTGTAATACTCCAACCCCTCCTCTGGATCTTTGCTTTGTAGCTGACAAAGTAGAACCAAACATAAAATATGGAACTACTAGGGCTCTTATCAGTTGGATAGCAGATACTATGGTAATAGGCATGGTAAGAAAACCTTGATAGAATAGATTAGTTGAATTAGTCACTTGAAATCTAGGAATCAGATTTTCAAAAGTGCTCAGAATTGCCTAATTCTCCCCACATTGAAGTCAATTCAGAGGCAGTGTTTGCCCAATGCTGAGCACTTCTGAAAAAACCACCTTATGTCTTCTACATGAAAACTGAACAAGAAAGTGTCTGCAATATTTCAATCCTTATTTCCTTTGAAAGTCTCTGAAGCACTGTTTTCTAGTGAAAGTCTATGAGGAGACACTTTCCTACATTAATGTGAAACTTAATGGTAACTGAAATGATATCATTATTGTTATGTTGCTCTAATATACAGCAAAAGTGAAGGGTTTCATAAAGTGTCCATATAATAAACAATATAGATCATGCACTTACTAAGCAAAAAATCTGATCATATGTACTTCTGGAGGGGAAAGTATGCCACTTTTAGAGTTATATCTTCTAGTATGTGCTTCTATGAGATATTGCACAATTACTTGACAAAGTCTATAGTTAAGATAAATATGTTTATTGAGAAATACTGCAGCTTTCAAAACTTCTGCAGAATGACATCACCAAACAAATCAGTTTTTCAACACACCAAAAGCAATCTTGTGTAAAGGCTAAACAAACGTATCTGCAAATACAGGAGGCTTAAGATCTACAGATAGCTGAGTGAAGAAACTGTGAATTGAGGCCAAAGGAAATTAGCCAGGAAGTTTCACTTTTGTATGGTGGGTAGCTTAAAACAAATGGCTGTATTCTTTTCAATTTGTAAAGAATTGAATTTGTAAAGAATTCATTAAAGGTTTAGCACCTTGCTTCTACTTAGAGACAGTTTGGGGGGAAAAAAACTTTAAATCAAATTCACACATAAGATCAAAATTAATTTTTGCTCTTATTTAATCATTTCACAGGGAGAACTCCTAGCATATTTTAATTTTCCCTTGAATGCACATTAGATTTAGAATAGAAAGAAAAAGAGTGGAGTTTTCTTCTTGTCTACTTTGTGTAGTAACAATTATTCTAGACATATTCTTCCATCTCATACAATGTCATGAAAGCAATTTTTTCTACTTTATCAATTTTTAATTTGATACAGTCTCTGGTCTGTTCTCCCTTTTCCTTTGATTGCTGGGTCTCTCTTCTCATAAATGCTCTTTCAATAGGCACAATAAAAAAGCAAACCTCCTTGGTTACTTCTTTGCTTTTAAGAATGAAACACACATAAGAGTATCAACATCTGGGAACTCTCTACAGTTTAAAAAAAAAAAAGGGTTGTGCCTACAGTTACTCAAAGATTCCATCTCAGCTGCAATGTGATGCACTAGCAAGCATAAAAGCTTTTCCTTCAGCATGTTTATCCAAGAACAATGACCTACCAAAGCCAACTTCTGAGTATTTGATATCTTAGGCTGAGGGAATAACATAAAACTGAGACTGAATTAAAAACTAGGGCTGCACTGTTGATTTTTGTAAACTTATGAAACCAAACTCTGAAGGTCTTCTCTTCTGGGACTGAAAGGCCGTTAGTCTAAGATTTTATATTTATTGCACTGGCACAGTCAATCCTGTCTCTGACACAAGCTCATTTCTCCTCGACCTCTCTCTCTTTTTTTTTTTTTTTTTTTTTTTTAAGATAGAAGAGGCACCCTAATGTACTGTCATTAATCCCAAATATAATTTACACAAATTTCCCTTCCAAGAACCTTCTAGAGAAGAAGTAGCCTGCGGGAGGTAGGGTTCCAACAGCAAAAAGGTTTCATTTTATGTCTTTGGTAGAAAAGTGTCATTTATTTTGTATAATTGCATAGTATTATAAAAAGAGAGGGATATTTGTCTTCTCATTTCCCATGCCATCAGTGAAAGGGGTCATGACCCTCCAGCTCTTTACCTCATAGTTTTTAATTTTTCATCTTGATTTTCTGGAGGGAAATGTAACCCATCTGGTTTTCCATTTCACAAGGTCATGAGCTGTGAGGGAAAAAAAAACTTGGAAAAATACAGACTTATAATCTTCTCTCAGTATGCCAGTTATAGAGGATTCCATAGATTTTTTTGGTTAATCAAGACAAACATAAGGGATTAAAAATTCTCCCTGACACCATCATACTGCAACAGAAATATGGGCACTGAATATTGTAAAGGCTCTTTCTTTTACGTGTACTATTGCTACCTGTTATTCATTTATGGACTGTGCGCTTTCAAAGTAACACTGTATTCAAGCCTTACATGCGAGCCTAGATTTCTTGTTAACACAAAGAGGTGAAATACTGGCCTCCTGAAGTCAATGGAAGTTTTGCTGTGGACTGCACTGGGGCCACAATCTCACCACAAATATGTATTTGGGCATTTCCTTACCTGATGATGTGAAGGCTGGTAACACAGTGAAAACAGGGAATGTCTCATCTACTCTTCTACTCCATGCAAACCACGACATCAGACTATGTAACCTAGAAGTGTTCAAGTGGCCTGCCGGTAACCAGGAAGTGTCTCTTTTGATTTTGTGTTTCCAGTTCAATGAGGTATTTACCAGAGGTGGTGAATTTTCTAATTTTTGATAACCTATTTGCTTGCTCTCTACCCCAAGGGGGAGGGTGTAACATAGACCCAGTCTAGTGTATGCAAGGGGAATTTACAGACTACTGTAGAATTCAGTAAACATTGCTGACACTTTCTTTTTAAAAATGTTCATAATTTTCTCCTATCCCTGATGTTTAGGAAGGTTTTTGGAGGATTATGTTCTGTGTGTTACAATGAGACATGTATAGTCAGTTCACGCCAACTATTCTGGCAGATCTATGCCTGTCAAACTGGACAAGTAGGATGTGCAGTGACTTCATAAACAGGAAAGGATTTCATTAGGTTCAGCTAAAACTTCAGCTGACTCCCACTGGCCATGAGCTGAAGCAATTTTTACATCTCTTATAATTTTTCATTTTTATTTAACCCCTCCCCCGAACTAACAAAGGTTCTTTTCAGATGAGAATTATATACTATTTATTTGTATTACAGTCACAGTCATAGACCAGGACAGTATTGTGTTAGGCACTGTACAAAGATATATGAAAGGCAGTCCTTGCCCCTCAGAGCTCATAATCAAAGTAATAACTACAAAACCAGAAGTTTGAAACAACAGCTGGGATTCCTATTGTCACATCTAAAAAATGTATTAAATTTGCCAAAAAATGTATTGTTCAGGATATCAAAACTATTTGTGAATTTAAGTCAAATTCAGTAAATAGTTTTAGTCAAAAAAAAACATTTTGAAAGTTCAGAAAAGTCAGACTTTTTCATTCAGCCAGAACAATATATTTGTCATTTTTCATTTTGCGAAGAAAAATAAAACACCATACTTTTAGTTCAAAACTAACCAATTTTTTTTTCTGATTTTCAGTTTGGCTACTGAACCAATAAATCAGCTATTTTGTCAACTCTACCCTTGAGGTGTTTAGATTCTTATAAGACTATAACTCAGCTATGACTATAACTTTCATATCATCCTTGGATCTTTATTTATTTAACTGATATGGCAAAACGAGCGATTTCAACCAAGAAAATAAGTCACCTCAAACTGCATATATTTCATCAGAGCACTAATGTGCAAGCATAAATACCTAATGATCCCCCTATGTTTCATGAATTTCTCTAAGAAATGGAATTTTATTCTACAATACATCATCCCGGAGAGCAGAAGTCTTTGAATTTTCTTTAAAAAAACAATTCTTGTTCAAACCTTGTAGCATCTTCCAAGTATTAAAAAATACTTGGAAAATGGTGAGTAAGGCAATACATGACTGATTTCAGATACTGTTTCTTTAAGCTGCTTCACAATCTACAGACTAATCAAATTTATGTGAACTGTGACCATCACATGAAGCTCAATTTCTTCCCCCAGTACATTAAGCGCACATACACAGCTGTTACTCACAGTAACTTTAATTACAGACAAAATCACCACTAAATTACTAGTGAAATTGTCAATTAGCATGTAAGGCACCTTCACTACATTTGGTAAATAGAATGGAAAGCCCAGAGTATAGGGTGGGTTTTTGTTTGTTTGTTTGTTTATTTAAAAAAAAAGGAATCTCAAGAAGCTGTTGGGCCACATTCTCATCTGGCATAAGCTGATGCAGTACCATTGAAATGGACAGAGTTATGCTGATTTTCATTAGCTGAGAATCTGGTCCAGAGTAAGATGCTCAACTACTCAAGCACTTTGTCAGCATTTTGAAGCTTACACTTGATAAGCCAAAGTGTTTTTTTAAAGTCACCAAGACTTGGTCTACACTAGGAACTTATGTTGGTATAACTACATTACTCAGGGGTATAGAAAATCCATACCCCTGAGCAACATAGTTGTACCAACCTAACCCATGGTACAGAGAGCGCTGTGTCTACATGTGGACTTCTTCTGTCAACATAGCTACATCCTCTGAGGGAGGTGGAGTACCTACACTGACAGGAGAAGCTCTCCCAGCAGCGAAGGTAGCATCTTCACTATGGGTACATCCATACTACCCACGGGATCAGCGGGTAGGAATCTCTCTATTGGGGATCCATTTATCATGTCTTGTCTAGACACGATAAATCGATCCCCGAACGTGCTCCTGTCAACTCCGGAACTCCATCATGGCGAGAGGCAGAAGCAGAGTTGACGGGGGAGCTGCGGCCATTGATCCCGCACCATGAGGACAGGAGGTAAGTCGAAATAAGATGTGTCAGCTTCAGCTACTCTATTCCCGTAGCTGAAGTTGCATATCTTACATCGACCCTCACCAGTGTAGACCAACCTTAAGTGCAGCTGCACCGCTGTAAGTGTAGACAAACCCCAAGAAAAGCATTACCATTTTCCACATCCACACTGGCACTATCCTTCAGAGGAAGAGGCACTGCTACAATAACTGCTAGAAAAGGAGGGTTTTCAAGGAAGTGTTGGGAAGGGACATCCTTACAAGGAAGGGGTGAACAATGTCTCGTACCTTGAATGCTTTACAAAGAGTCACCTGACAAGGGATCAGCAATGGATACTGAAATCAGTTCATTTAATCCTTGTTTCTTCTAATCATCAGGAAGAACATTACTGATTTCTTATTTCCTCAAGCCTCATTCAATCATTGGTCATTCATAAAAGTTAAATCTTATTTCCAGATCTTTATGTCCCCAGGACTACACACACAAATGATTGTCCACTAGACATGACCTGTACATCCTTAGGCCTTTTCAAAGGTTCTCTTCTAAATGCTAAGTCTTAAGTTATGGAGATAACGAGAACTGAACTACGTTCAGTGTTATCATCCCTTTCTAGTAGGATTTGGAGTATTTATTTATTTTGCACTCACTCCTTTTAATCAAGTATTATGTCGACCTTAATCAATTTCTTAGCTCTGGAGAAAAAATTACAATTATCTGCAATAACGTAGGTGTGTCTAAGGAACAGGAAAATCAATGAAACCATCTGTCTGAAATTCCCACAACATTATAAAATAGACTTTTAATTAACTGCTTTCCTACCAAAGTCTGCCAGCTTTAATTCCCCCGTGTCACTGATCAGAAGGTTCTGTGGTTTCAGGTCCCTGTGCAAAATGTAACGCTGGTGGATGTAAGACAGTCCTCGCAGCAACTGAAATAAAAATAACTGAAAAAGAAGGGGACAAAAAAAAATGACGTCTGTTAATATTTGTATGTAATGAGCCAGATTTCTACACAATCTGCAGGGTGTTTGTATTTTATGGTAACAATTTCTCATGGCTCCATCACCATATAATTACCCCCCACTCCAATTTTTTTTAAATGGTTTCAAATGTAAAAAATAAGGAATATCTTTTGCAGAAAACTATCTCCAATGCACAAACCCCACCGTATCACACATTGAATTTACCTGATTTAAAACAACACAAGAACAATAAAACTAGAAGCAGAATGCTCAGTTTCTACCAAATTGTAATTATATTCCATTTATCCATATGGCCTTAGTGATTAGCTGATAGCCTGGAGACAGACATGTATCTGTACTAATTATAGGAAACAATAATATAGGGTGGTGGTGGGGAGACAGAGCCAGGGAATGGGATAGGGGAGCTAAAACAAACAAAATATTAAGGGTATAAGCAACGATCTCTGCTTGTCCAAAATGATTTGCAAAGACGATGCAGATAGGGTTTCCTCCCAGAAATTTTATAGGAGTTGGCTGAGTTTTTTATTTAAAAAAACAGTAACAGTTTTCATTGAAATTGAGGCTATTTTCCACACACTAAAAGGTCTTTAAGGTAGGTTGAATTTGACACTCCTTGCCAGCCCTTTTAAAATGTCCACCAGACTCTACAAATGCTGTAGAGTGTTTAGCTTTCCTTTTGTGCAGTTGTGCAATTTGCTCTTATGAAAAAGAGCTAGATAATTTTTTTTTCAGATTTTCATGACTCTTCTGATAGGCACTGCCACTAAAGGATGGCAAATCTTACCTCTTGTATTAAGAAACATCTGTTTTGTTGAATACTGATTTCACAGAGGTTGTCTATGCATGCACTTTTTTAAAAAGGCTCCGTTTGCTTGTACACAGGCGCTTCCTGGTATTATAATTATTAGAAGAAACATTCTGCTTCCCACAAGGAAATAGCGCAGTCCCCTATATTTTAGATGTGTGAGGTCATGGAAGAATTACTCTTTACCTATTAGTCAAGTACCTGACAAATAAAGATGCCCTCCTGTAAGCCTTAGCGATCCATACCACCAAATCCAAAGATTTGGAAAAAGTCAACATAGGCACATTAATAGTCACTAATTAGCTAGCAACACACCCCTTACATTTATTTAAAGGCTATTCAAATAAGAAAACATCATAAATGAGGTTATGAAATCTGATTATAGAAGAGAATAAAGTCTGATATGAAAGGAACAGAAATGTCACATTACTCAAGTTGAAACAGATTTAAATACATTCCATTTTAGCCCCCAAGTGCAGACACAATATACTGTATGTTTTGCTATTTAGTCAGGGCACAAAGAGCCATATCAATCAGCTTCTTGCCCAGGCTCAGCTTAACAATGTGCTGAGGAAACATGAGAGCAGTATACTGTAAAGAAAGAAAAGAAAAAAAGTGATAAGTAACATATGAATTCCTTTGTGAATTGTAGTGAGCATGGAATTTGTGGTACATAAAAACTATTTTTAGGGCAGGAAATAAAATTGGCTTTCATTATGGTCTTAGAATTTAGATTATGTTTTATCAAATGGTTTCCCAATAATTTTTAATAAAAAAATATGAAATAGGGCCCGTTTGCTCAATCATCCAAGAGGTATTTGACCACAAAGATGGATTTTAAGTGTGCAAAGAAACCACAAGCATTTCACATTATTAGAATACTATGATATGAGAATTGATAAACACTTTAGTTAAACTGCCTTTAAGGCTATAGATCAAAATGATCTTATGTGCTATGTCCAAGTAGGAAAACAAAACAATACAATTTTACAATGAACTAAAAATAATGAATGACAGGATCTCTGAGAACAGAGTTGGAAACAAAAACTCTTAGCTTTATTCAGCCATCAAACAAGTAGTTTTCATGATGACTTCCGGGATGAAGCTAATTAATTTTCTTGCATAAGTTACTATGATCTTAATTGTCCTCTACCATGGGTGGAGGGGAAAAAACAGTGGGAGAAAAAAAGCCACTGGAAACTTTATAAGGTGAACCATGTTGCATTTTTTCCCTTCTTTCCTAAAGGGAAGAGTTTTGTAATCTTGGCCTGAGGAAAGACTTCAAAATGGAGCCCTAGAAACAGAAAACCAGTTGTATCATGGAAAATTGGCAGCAAAGCTTCACCCCATGCCTTTATGCCACTGGCCCTTTACACATCCTTCTGAACCCATCTGCACAAGACCCCCACCCATGGGGAGCAAAAGCCCTGATGTGGAGCTAGTGCCACCTGGATAACCATTAACTCCCACCTAAATTTCTGATCAGATATCAATTAGGTTGAAAACAATGGGAAGATTGCAGATCTCAGCTGCCTCCACAGCACTGGTCCCTGCCTCCAGACCCCACAGATGAAGTTTATTGGGTCCAGAGTACATGCTCATGGGAGGGGTAGAGGCTGGACAGGTTGATGTGGAAGAAGTTTGCTGTACAGGAGGTGCAGGAATGCACATCATCCGTCTCCAGACCCACACAGATTCCCCAGACAAGACAGTATAACATGAGGCTCCATAACCTTTTCCACGGATCATCTCTTGGTGGTGGGAGGAGCCCAGCCAGACTTGGGCCTTGCAATGCCTCAGGAGACTACCAGAGGCCAGAGCTGATGCAGATGCACAAAGGATTTGCCAGGTTTACAGGCTAGCCCTGCAGTCCTTTCTACGGGGATGGGAGGTCTTTGTCTGGATGAGATGACATGGAGGGATGTGTATCAGAGCCCCCTCCTGTGTGTTTTACTGCAGGAGGGGATGATCTGGCCTTGAATGTGTGTGCAGAGAGGTATACAGAAGCTTTCATTTTACAGAACACACACACATACAGGTGCAAATCCTAGCCTCACTTTATCCACAGCATGGGAGTTCACATGGAGCTGAGCTGCTAAGATGGACCTTGTACTCCATGGACAAAGATTAGAGTATGGCTGGATTAATGTGCAGATCTGTAGCAGAATGTCTTGTCTTGAATCATAATGCAGCATTAGCAGAGTTGACTTGACTTACACACACAGAGCATAAGCTTTATCTTTCTTGATAACACAGATGCTACTAATGTGATGCCTATCAAAAAGTGTACCTGTGGTGCATTACATAATCATTTGAATTCTCCTTTGTGTATTTAACGTAAATCAATCCATATTCCTTCTTAATAGCCGATCAAATCTAAATACCAGTAATGAAACCCAAGATGCCTCATGTTTGAAACCAGTCTGTTTCTCCCATGATCCAGAGGATACTGTAACCTCGGATTAATTTTTGGTTAATTAGGCGGGTGAGTGGAAGGGGGCAGCACATACAACAGTCTCATATAGCTAGTAAAATAAACATGACCATATGTCATACTTGGTTAGTTGTTTGCTTTTTTTAAATAAAACATAAAGATAATGTTAAAAAATTCTATTTGATCATATGAATTGCCATTAAGCAGAAGCAATGACAAATATCTCTGTGCGACCTCTGTTAGCATGTCTAAAGCTGATCAAGTGCAATCTCTCTTACCACTATAGGTTTGTTATTCTTTTTTTCCCCCCATCATGATAATAACCATGAGATAAAATGTAATATTTCATTTCTAACACTATCCTGGAGATGTATTGTGCTTTTTTAGGTCAAAGCTTTGTAGGCTCTCATCTCAACACTCAGAAGAAGAAACTTCAGGAACAAAGTGTTGACTTGACCCGGACTTGCATCCCAAAGAACAAAGGATTTTATCTGACTAAAAATATTAGCCAGAGTTAGCATGATCTCCTCTATCATAATAGGCTTTATTTCAGTAAAAGCTGGCCCTGTCTTAATTTCCCAGAACCTCTTGGACAGGCTTCTCTAAAAAAGCAGGGTTTAAAGATATTCTTATCAAAACCACATTCTTAGAGGCTTAGAGCCTGCTCTTGCATTCCTTACACATAGAAAAAGTCCCATTGAAGTCAATTTCACACAGAAATATTCAACAATGTACCCACTGGAATGAAAATCTCATCCAGATTCTAAAAATATACAGAAATTTACACTTGCAGAACCGTAGAGAAAACAGCTCAGAAAGTGTTAACTAGCCAAGTTCTATATTTGATTTTTTCCTCATCACTACATCTCCCTACCTACGTGCTAAAGTCATTTGTAATGAAGGACAGTGTGCATAATTAACTGAGCTTGATGATACTCCTTTCTGATCAGTTAATATAACGTGGCGACTTAGTAGCTGATGTTTAATAGGTGAAAGAGCCTTTTAATTTCCTTTTCCAGAACCATTGAGATTAAACACTCTCCCTTCTACCTTTCACCTCACTGATGCACTTGCATGCTGAAATAGTTCAAGAGTGACTCGTATTGTAATACATAATCTGTTCTAAGAACACTATTTCTGAGGATGTATTTTTTTCTTTTCATCTTGACTATATTTCTTTATTTTAGCTGAAGCATAAATGTATCACAATATATTTGTTCATTGAATGTTTTTGCGTATGTTTCTCCAGTCTCACAACATATTATAGAAATGTCATGAAACTCGCATGTTTCTTAATACATGAATAAAGGGTTTGCATTTAATGTTCACATTTGTGCATGGGATTAAATCATTACTGTCTAAGTGGCAAAGCTAATAGAAAGTAGAGTGAAATCCTGATGACATAGTTAATGTCTGATCACTAGAAAGTCTCATTTAAAAATCAATTCTCAATGCTATCTGTAAAAGACTACCTTAATTTGGCATGATATTATTCTATCTGTTGTATATCTGCTTGTTCTCTGAATGAGGAATGAAAAACAGCAACTTCAACCATATTACACTACACATCTTCCTATTTGGCATATCTATTAAAATATTTACACCAACAGCACCACTAATTTCAGTGAATGTGACCGATATTTCACAAGCAATATACTAGTTTTAATTTGTTCCAAAACCTGATCTGTGAAAATAAGAGCAGCAATCATGACACGCAGATATTTTAATGTAAAAACATCTTTTCAGCCAAACTATGGTGACTCAATAGGATAAGACAGACAAGATATATTCTCATCTAGATGCATGAGGCAAACACATCATTGCCTGACACTTTGTCATGGTTTCGTCATCTAAACTCCTGTTCATCTAGATGATGAAGTACCATGGAAGTTTCCAAAAAAGTGCCAAAATTCTAGACGCTTTCTGATTGCTACAGCTTGTCAATCATCGTGACAGGGGGCAACCCCTCAATTCTGAATTGGTGGAGCCAGAGTAAAGATGGTTCTTTTTTCTCTCTCACCTGCTGATCGTTTTTTCCAGAGTAAATAAATAATATAACACAACGTGATAAACACACACTATTTAGGACACTCCCTCACTGATATATTTTAGTAATGAATACATATTTTAACTCAGTATTATTAACCAGTGCAGTTTCTGTTTAGTAACAGCCACCAGGCATGGCTGTATTATTGGATTATCTTCAGAAGTCATATTTCAAAGATAATAAGCCACATTTGGTTAAACACAGAAGAGGTTAACTAATTACTCCTATGTTCTAAATGCTTCCCTATGTTTTGTGATCCAAATAATTCTAAAGGAGAAATCAGTTCACTTATTCCTTTTGCAAATACAAATATTTATAAGACAAATACCCTAAGGCTTTGATTCAGGTTGTTAATTTCCAGATCGGTCATTAGCTCCTGAAATTATCCATTTGTCAAGAATAGATATTACTTTAAAAACTATAACCATTAGTTAAGGGATAATGTTCATGATGGAGGAGTATGGGAGGCAATAATGAATTCTGCAAGTAACGAGTAAGCGACAGCATGAAGATGAGATTTTTTTTAGTAAGAGCACACATCAGTTATTGTATATATATTTCAACATTCTCAGCGTTATTCTGCACTTCCTTTTTTGGAGGCCAATAGTATAAGCCTACTTTTAATATATTCATAATCTTATCATTTGGGATTTGTACTCATACAGGCCTGGTCTACACTACGCGTCTAAACCGATTTTAGCAGCGTTAAACCGATTTAACTGCGCACCCGTCCACACTATGAGGCCCTTTATATCGATATAAAGGGCTCTTTAAATCGGTTTCTGTACTCCTCCCCAACGAGAGGAGTAGCGCTAAAATCGGTATTACCAT